>NW_006159875.1:850729-904488 GCF_000334495.1 Tupaia belangeri chinensis | reverse complement strand
ATAGCTATTACCCTAACTGCGGGTCCCAAGTGCACAGTTTCATCCATTCTCAGCGGAAGAGCATGCCTTGATCTGGACAGTAATCACTGATGAGAAAACGGATCTTTGTTCCATTTGCGTATGATAGAAGCCATATCTTCCCAAGGCCAGAAACTCTGGAATCGCTTTAATTACAGGGAACGCACCATGGGGATTGAGTGGTAACTGAAACTCAGGGCACACTGAAGCCAATACATGTTTTCTGTTCTTCTATACAGTCACAAAACTCTAGAGGTCATTAATATATCTCAGTGGGTCAAGCCTTAGTGTGACAGATAGGCACAGTTCTGTCCATTGCTGTGTTATCTCAGGAAAATGCCTAGACCTTGCTGAGCATCATTTCCCTACTTACAATGTGGGAGAGCTGATCGTTGCTCTCTCGCCACAGATCAGATATGCTAATTTTGTGAAAATGTTTTCAAAAGTTTAAAATAGGACACAGCACAAGATGAACTTATTATAATAAAGAATCTTCTCAGACTGGAAAACACAAATCAGATGGATAATATTATAATTGCAGTGGAACTTCAAGTTCTCATTACATTGTTACAGCAAGTGCTACATCAGGATGACCTGGAATGAACTAAAGTCTACTTAAGGATATAATATTTCAAAAGGAAAGTAAAATAAAATGGCACATTCCTTTTCAAATTCAGACTTTGAAAAGTTTTGTGTTTTTAAATCAGATAAAAATGAAAAGGCATATAATACCTTTCTTAAATTACTGAAGACAGTTCAAATAGGCAAAGAGCAGGCTTAGGGATTCCTGACAGGCAAATTGCTAACTTATGGCATGCTTCTTGCTCTGACAAAAACAATCTCTGAAGGAATTTGCATTGTCAGATGGCGTTATGTTTACTGGACTTAATCTTAAATCTTAGAAGTTAAAAGGGCCTTCCATCTAGATATGCACATGTCAAAGAGAGGTGAAACTATTTCAGCAGAAACCTGTGTGCTTCTATGTAGCCTGGGGACAGCATATGGATTCAAATCCTTGAGTGTTTTGCCTTTTATAACCAGAAAAGTGAGTAAGCAGACAGCAGTGGCAATTCGCTTTCAGAGGTAAGTGCGTTGAGTGTATCTCTTCATTCCATCTGGAATTTTTTTTTTTTTTGAAAACTATTGCTATATAAATACTCCAAAAATATATTATTTTTATTGCCTACAGTGACTCTGAAATATAGGAAAAGTGTAAATAAATATACAGTCTCTCTTCCTTAATATTCATCTGCCTATCCATCCATACATTCATTGAACAAACATTTATGCAATGAATGTTGTACGAAGTAGTATGGAAGGATCTAGAGTCGGAGTAAATTGCATAGATAGAATGAGCTACTTAAGATGTTTTCTTTTATGGGATTTAGATTCCAATTAGATAAACAACATTGATTTAACAGGTCAACAGATCGAGGTAGTTAGAAAGATAATCAAGTGATAGATAAAGATATAAGTAGCTACATTACTGGTAGAATGGAAGCGATAATTAAGGAAAAGTTGGCTACAAAATATGAAACCTAGGGACCAGCAGTTAGCGTAATGGCTACGTCACTGGACTCCCATGTAGTCGACCATGGTTCGAGTCCTGGACCTGGTGGCTTAAACTCACACTGGGCACGTGTGCGTACATGCCCAAGATCCCGAGAGGAGAGGAGAATGGAGGAGAAGGGATTGTGGTGTGGCCATCCCCCTGAGCGAGTGATTTCTCGCTTTTTATCTCTCTGTCTCTCTCTGTCTTTCTGGCGAGCGCATGCACCCTATAGCAAAAACTTGTGTAAAAAATATTTTTAAAAATATGGAAGTTCAACTGATCAGGATGTGTTTCAAATTGTCCAATTTCCCTTCAGAAAATTATTTTTAGAGCGGTACATTTGTGAACTGCCCTGTTACTACAGTTATAAAACTATGCTGCATGAGTTCCTTTCCCATTAAAACACAGAACTGTGTGAACTACTCACAATGGGGGAAAAAAGGACTTGACTATTGGGCTATTACTAAATAATATGCCATCTCTAATGAAAGCTCTTATTTTCCTTTCTTTGCAGCTTGTTGGTACCTCTGCAAATTACAAACATGCTTTCTGAACACGACTGACAGGTTTTGAAGGAAGACTGAGGGACAGAGTTCATTTATTCATTTACTAGCTAGAGAAATATTTATTAAGTACCAACTTTGTATGAAAATGCACTGAGCGTAAGGAACTCACAATTGGTGATAAACACAAACATACATCTAGTAAACATCAAAAGCACTTCAGCTTGCCTTATTCAAGTTTTTACTGCAGATCTGTGGGACAGTTTGTGATTTATTAAAATCCCCCCCTTTGTTCTCTAAGAAAGTGAGATTTAGAGGAGATAAGCAACTTGTTAAAGATTATTTAGCTTACAACTAAAAGATTCTGAAATCAAAGGAAATTCTCCTTATTAGAAACATAAATCCTATTCTGTTAAAGGATAAGCAAAATATCAAAACATATTTTTTTAGACAAGATATATTTTTCTTGGAGTGGAGAAAGAAGGAGAATCCTTAAAATTTATCCTGAAGCTACTTTTTTTAAAAGAATTATTTTCTTTTTTCTTTTTCTTTTCTTATTTTATTTCATTTTATTTTATTTTATTTTATTTTATTTTATTTTATTTTATTTTTTTGGAGAGGCTTTTTCGCTATAAGGCGCGTGTGCTCGCCGGACAGACAGAGACAGAGAGATCAAAAGCGAGAAATCACCCCCAGGGGGGATGGCCACACCGCAATCCCTTCTCTTCCAGTCTCCTCTTGGGTTCTTGGGCACGCATGCAACGACATAGCCATTACGCTAACTGCTGGTCCCAAGAATTATTTCTTTAACTTTATTCATTCATTTATTTTAATTTGACCAGAGAGAGAGAGAAGGAAAGTGAGAAAGCAAGCCACCAGGTCCAGAACTGGAACCGTGGGTGACCATATGGTAGTGTCCGACGCCTTAACCACCATGCTACCTGTTGTTCCCTATTCAAGCTACTTCTTAAAATACTCTGTGCTCTCTGACCTGGACAATGGTCCTTTCCATTTTCCTCCTATTCTGCCACTTGGCAGCCAAACTCCTCTGATCCCGGTTTTCCACACAGGTATGGCCACAGGCATCTCTTCTACACTATGGGCAATAGCATCCCTGCCTGGGGTCTAATTATCTACACATGGCTGTCCTCAAACAGAGCATCTTGCTCAGGCTTCTCTACCAAGCCACTTAGCACCTATCCTTGAATACTTCAAAGCAGGTCAATGGGACCAGCAGTTCGTGTAATGGCTATGTCACTGGACTCCCACGTAGCCGACCGCGGTTCAAGTCCTGGACCCGGCGGCTTAAACTTACGCTGGGCATGTGTGCGTGCGTGCCCAAGATCCCGAGAGGAGAATGGAGGAGAAACGATTGTGGTGTGGCCATCCCCCCTGAGGGGGGGGTGATTTCTTGCTTTCTATCCCTCTGTCTCTCTCTGTCTCTCTGACAAGCGCATGCACCCTATAGCAAAAACCTCTCCAAAAATAAATAAATAAATAAATAAGCAGGTCACTAAATCAGAAACAGCTTATTCTAGCGATTTCTGGTATCTGCCCTGTCTTTCAGCTCGTGAGTTTAGCTCAATGGGTGAGAACCTCCCATGGAAACATGATATGCTACACATGAAAACATCCGAGCAGCTGGAGGATGGTGCACTGGTAAAGGGACGAGTTGCAAGGCTGACGCACATGGCAGGGCCCCAGGCTCACGTTTGAAAACTTCCTGTGTGCCTTGAGTAAGTGTATGTCCCTGGTCTAGGGCAGCCAGGGCTGGGCTGAATCACAGCATGGGACATCTGTGAGGGTTGCTGTCTCTCTGACTTTGTTTTACTTGTTCATGGAAGAAATAAATGAATAGACCTTTTCTTTCTTTCTTTCTTCCTTTTTTTTTTTTTTTTATTTAAGAGAGATATTTGCTATAGGGCACATGCACTCTCTGGAGACACAGAGAGACAGAGAGAGAGAAAGAAAGAAACCACCCACAGGGGGGATGGCCATGTCAGGACCCCTTTTCCTCCATTCTCTCAGGATTTGGGACACATATGCACATGCACCTGGCATGAGTTTCAAGCTGCCAGGTCCAGGACTTAAAGTCAAGTCAGCCATGTAGGAGTCCACTGCCTTACCACTACCCACCTGCTGGCCCATGAACAGACATTTACATTTTTCTGAAATAGCTTTAGAAAGCTAGCTTGAATGCATTTATAACAATACCACAAGTGAAATGTTATCATCCTGGTACAATTTGTTCACCAGCAAAAGTACAGCCATGATACAGCTGACCCTCGCACAACATGGAGATTGAGAGTTGTGATCCTCCACACAGGTAAAAACTCTGTCTATAACTTTGTATTCCTTCAAAACAACTAATATCGTACTGTTGACCAGAAGCTTTACGGACAACATAAACAATCAACTAGCATATGTGTTTTATGCTAAATGTACTATGTAACTGTATTTTTAAAATAACTTAAAAAAAGAAAACGTTGTTAAGAAAATTTAAAGAAAGAAAAAATATATATTTGTATTAGTTAATAAAAAAAAAATCAATATATACATGGACCAACCTAGTTCCAATCTGTGTTAAGGGTCAACTGTTACTTCTAACCAGCTATGGTGTAAAGATTAAATTAAGTAATTCTGCAGATACAATGCCTGGCACAAAGGAAGTTATCAGGGAGGAGACCTCTTTTCCACCACTACTTTTCTTTGGGTGATGAGATTTGTTTCCGTAAATTGTCACAGCAGAAATGCCATGGTTTCAGTGTGTCTTCTAAAACTTATGTGCTGAAATTTTGTGAGCCACTATAGCTGTATTGAAGGGTGGAGACTTAATCCAATTGTAGGGTTGAAAGGTGGAGCCACTGGGACGTGATTGGGAATGGATGAGGTAATCAGAGTACGGTCCCCATAATTGATTTCTGGTAGCTTTATATAAACAGCAGATTGAAGTGAGCTGGTGGTGTGGTGGTGAAAGCAACTGGATTTTACCCGGTCAGCTCCGTGGTTTAAGTTCTGGGTCTAGCTACTTGAAAAACAAGCCAGACCATGAGCATGAATGCCCAAAATGCCAAAAGAAGAATGGAGGAGAAGGGATTGCAGTGTGGCAATCTCCCATGGAGGGTGTTTTGTCACTTTTCTACTCTCTGTCTCCTGCCAATGTGTATGTCTTTTAGCAAATTAAAAACAAACAAACAAAACCAAACAAAGCGGACATGGACATAGACACACAGGCTCCTACCACTTAGCATGTGATGCCCTGAAATGGTTTGGGTTCTATCAAATAGATTTCCCGCAAGCAAGAAGACCCTCACCAAATACAGACCTTTAGCCTTAAACCTCCAAAACTTTAAATAAACCTCTATTCTTATAAATCACTCAGACTTGAGTATTTATGTTGTTAGCAATGTAACAGGCTGAAAGACGAATCTAGTTAAATCTTATAGTATTTTGTGAGGGACATAGTCTCTTCACATAAAGATACTACTTATCCAAAGATATTTTTACCCATTGGTGGGTTGAAAAGGAAGTCACTAAGAAACTCACAGAGACTCACATCACAGAACTGTTGACTGTCATGAAAACACTTTCCTGTGAGCCTTTTGAGAAGTGAATCTGCAATCTGTGAGTCTAGGAGTGAGTGCAGCCACTGGACACACACTTCTTAGTTGTGTCTATATAGGGTGGCTGAACTTCTGATACAACATATGCTCTTTACTCACCATTTCCCAATTCTCCTCCTCTGAGGCAGTGCAATGCAGCAGAACTGGGTCCAGCGTAAATTTTGGCCTGGGATAGAGACTCTTTCAGGGCATTGATGGTGCAGAAAGGAGGTCATAAAAGGTTCACTAAACAGAATTTCCTGGAAAAATCTGTCAGCTTGAAACACTGGGAAGTGGAATGTCTACACTCCCCAGGGATTGCCTGAGGACAGAAGTCAAGAGGTCCTTTTCAGAGACTGGCCTACTGGGAGATCCACTGAAGCTTAAGGGGCTGACAACGAGGTGGGGAAAAATAACTCAGGCATAGTGGAACAAGGCTGGGCCATGCAAAGTGGCACACAGTGACACGGGTCAAGATTTGACTTCCAACAGGTTAAAGCATTTGTGTATATAGAGATCTAAATATTATTAGGAAAACACTTGGTTCTACAGGGAAGTCTAGAACAGGCGTGAAATGTTGGCTGGGCCTCTTATGGTGATTCAAGGAAATGGAACTTAGTCTAAAGACTAAGAGGCTCTTGTCTCTCAGACAAGATAACTCTACTCAGGAGACAGACATAATACCAGGCTCTTATGGATTGAGCTACAAAGCATTTAGACCATGCCACTAACTCCCCATGCTCCTAATTACAACCTGTCTTCCCTTTCAGTGAGTCTGTACAGAACTAGGGACAAAGAAAGCTTATGAAAGAATTCTGATTTCCATAATGATATTGTAGTGATGACATACATAGAGTAAGCAAGCTATTGATTGTCAAATGCTATATGTGCAAAGAGCATCATTGGATTCTTTGAAGTCCAGCATTTAGTGAATCAGGTGTGATGCAGACTGTGGAAAGAGCATCAAGCTGTTTTATAAAGAACACACGGAAGGGCATTTCTTGGAATTGCAGAAGTTGCTTTTCTATATCTTTGCTTTTTCATACTGTCTGCCTAAGGGCCCTGGTCTTCATCTTTTTCTCTACCACTTACCAGTTTTCCAGAAGCTCTGGGATTCTTCTCTTGATAAGTCCATACAGGGCTATGGTGCGATCCCTAACTCATGCTCTTCACTCAGGACATGCTTTGGGATCCCACAGCCAGGATTTCAGAGTTCTTTCCTATCCCAGCTTCTAAATAATCTATTAGAAATGGTAATGTTTAATAAAGGGAACCAGCAGTTAGCGTAATGGCTATGTCGCTGGACTCCCACGCAGTCGACCACAGTTTGCGTCCTGGACCCGGTGGCTTAAAACTCACGCCGGGCGCGTGTGCGTGCGTGCCCAAGATCCTGAGAGGAGAATGGAGGAGAAGGGATTGTGGTGTGACCATCCCCCCTGGGGGGTGATTTCTCGCTTTTTGTCTCTCTGTCTCTGTCTGTCTGTCTGGTGAGCGCACACGCCCTATAGCGAAAACCTCTCAAAAAAAAAAAAAAAAAAGAAAAGAAATGGTAATGTTTAATAAATATAAGTCCCTAGGAGTAAACACAGAATATCTATCTTCTTTGAAACATGAACACAGCAGGACCCAGCATGCCCACAATTGAATGCCAAAGTTATTGTCAGATTATTTGAGGCAAAATAGGGCATTCTTGAGATTCATGGGGGAAGATACAATATACTTACATGAGGCAAATGTCATAAGGGTGAAAAATGAGTCTCAATAGTCGCTTTGCTACCCTGGAATTAGACAGCGATGTTAATGGGCATCTCAGTGCTAAGAGTTGTCATACATTTATTATGAGACGCTTTCATCCCCATCTCTCTATATATGATTATTATTTTTCTAAAGAACTATTGATTATTTAAAATAGTGCAGTGCTATTATCCTTTATAAAGAATCTCAATAACAAAAGGAGCTTTCTAAAAAGCTGCGGAAATACCTTATCTCTGTCATTAATCCCCAGGAAACACTAGTTTGATTTTCAAGTCTTTGAAATCTCTCCTTACTGTTGCCTGCCACCCAGAGTCCCATCTTAACTGACTCCTACGAGCTCTATAGAAATACAACATCTACATGGATTCCCCTGAACAAGGAGAGCCTGAGAATACACTTTTCCTGGGGATTAATTTGCTGACCAAGAAAAGAGAAGGTGCACCACTCATTCTTTCCTTTTCCCTTGCAGGGACCCACAACATTCTCTGATTCTGATTTATTTGTTGTTTCTTTGCAACGTATGAACTGTAATTAGATTTTGATTCAAAAGAAAAAGATCTATACAACCAAAGGGAAAGATTGAAAATGGCCTGGCTATGAGATATTAGGGAAAATAATTGTTAATTTTCTTAAATGTGCTTTTATGATTATGCATGGGTGCCTGAGTCCAGTATTTAGAGGTGAAGCATCGTGGCTTTGCTTTAACACAAATAAATAAGTTTACTTTAAAAACGGTTTAATCTAAATAGTGGAGAAGTAAAATGTAAACGAAAAGCAAAAATAAAAGCAGGTTGTGTTTTATGTCTGTGCGTGTGTTGAGTGCTTAGACAGATGGGGCCAAGGCTGGGATGGCACACCTGGGCACTGCAGAGACCCCACTAGTGGCACAATCGAGAAAGTAGCGTGACTATGAGGACAAGGACTCTCATACAGGAAGATGCAGGTAGGCATCATCAATAACGTTTTAAACGTGTATTACTTTGACATTTAAACACAAAAGGACAACTAAATGTATCTTACTCTGTGACATTTTGGTTATTGGATCTGTAGGTGGGAATGAAGTCTGCAGTCCAGACTGTGACCAGCCCGAAGAATGTCCCGAGTGAGTGGGATGAGTAAGGTAGCTCACAAAGCTATGATTACCAATGATGAACACAACATAATTACAATTAGTAATGACGAGAGAAGAGAGAAGCTGTTTATTTATTAAAATATTTTATTTAACTTTATTTATTTTAATTTGACCAGAGAGTGGCAGAGTGAGAGAGAGAGAGAGTGAGAGAGAGAGAGAGAGAGAGAGAGAAAGCAAGCCACCAGGTTGAGGACCAAAACTGAGGTCAGCCATGTGGGAGTCCAGCACCCCTAACCACCGCGTCATCTGCCAGCCCCGAGAGAAGACATTTATGTGTCAGGTTGCTTTTGAAAACAGAAAATTATTTCCACCCAAAATGGTTGATTCTAATTTTATAGTGGAAGGGAAAAAAATCAAACAGTTTAAGAAACCAGAAGAATAGCTCACGATTAGGTGTTGAGTGGAGGTTTAATACTAGATTAGAATGTCTCTCGACTTAAATTCTTCCATGAGGTCAAGTTCAAAGCCTGATGGTTAAGGCACTGGATTTCATGTGGTTGGCTGTTTTTTTTCAAATCCTGGATGATGTGGAGACTTGAAAAACATGCCTGGTGCATATGTGTGTGCACCCCACATCTCAAAAAGGATAAATGGAAGAGAAAAGATTGCGGCTTGTCTGTGCCTCATGGATTGTATTTTCTCACTTTCTCTGTCTCTCTCTCTATCTCTCTCTAGTGAGTGCATGCACCTTCTGGGGAAAAAATAGCAAAAATTACTGTATGTATGTACATAAATGGTTAATATTTTCCTTTTAAACAATTCTCTTGTATGTTATTTTTCTACTACCATAAAAGAAAGAAGGCAAGAGACAGAAAGCCTGAGTGACAGATGAAAAAGTGCTAGACCCCCAGGATGGTGAAGTTACTCCTTTAGAATCTTCCATGAGCTCTCTATAAAGAACATTTCATCAATGAAGAAAATACTCCTGAAAATGGGGGCCACACAGAGAGAAGCAAACACTGCCATTTACTGATGCTTAATACTGCTCTTTCTAAATGATCATGTGCATTACCTCATTTTACTTTTCCTTTTTATTTTATTTTTAAAATTTATTTATTTTATATTCATTCACTGAGCATCATCAGATCCTACAAAATGTGATTTCTCATCCAGAATACACTGCATAGTGGCTTAATTATACATGTCATCATTGACAAATACTTTTCCATTTCATGTTTCATATATATATTCCCCCAATTTCTCACCCCCTACATTTCCCACCCTCCTTCCTCCTCCCACACTGTCTCTGGTGTCTACAGTTGCTTTCCATTCCTTCACCTCTCATATTTTATTGATTCACAAAATATCTTAATTAATCTATTTTCAATAACAAGTTCTGTGAACACATATCTAACTTTAGGCATAAACCTCTGAGTAGAATGAATATACTATAAAGTAACACCTAGCTGACGCTATATAGTTTACTGTGGTCATTAAATAGGTATTTTTAACTTTTTTTTAATTTTAAGAAAAGCAGTTTTAGCTTTAATACATCAAAATGAAAAAGATACTAAAAGTGTTTCTTAAAACTTAAAGCAAAGATGTAGGTTAGGATTCTGTTCAAAAAGTAGGTACATGAACCTATTGGTAGCTCAAGATAAGACAAAAATCCTTAAAACTGGAAAACAAAGCATAGAAGAAAATCAGTTATGTTTTAGTCAAAAGTCATAAAATTCGGGACCAGCAGTTAGCATAATAGCTATGTCGCTGGACTCCAATGTCATCGATTGTGGTTCGAGTCCTGGACCAGGTGACTTAAAATCATGCCAAGCGGGTGTGCATGCGTGCCCAGGATCCCGAGAGGAGACTGGAGGAGAAGGGATTGTGGCATGGTCATCCCTGCTGAGGGGTAATTTTTCACTTTCTGTCTTTCTGTCTCTCTTTGTCTTTCTGGCGAGTCCATGAGCCCTATAGCAAAAACCTCTCAAAAAAAAAAAAAAGTCATACAATTCTATTTCACCAGTTCAGTTTCATGTACTTAATCTATCTTCTGTGTGGTTCAATATTTCCATTTAAATTCTGGAACATAACATTCAACTTCATACTTGTCCCTACCATTAAGCTGGCCACTTTCTTGGTTGTTTTTGAACTCTTATTTCTGTGTGTCTGTATTTAGTTTTCCTGGTATAGCACTCCCTTCCAAACTTTTTGGAGAACTGGTCTGCTGTTGGTAAATTCTTTCAGGTTTTGTTTATCTGAGAATGTCCTTGTCTTTTCTTCCCATATAAAGGATAGTCTTGTCGGGTATAGTATTCTTGGGTGAAATTGTTTTGCCCTTAACACTTTGAATATATTTTTCCATTCTTTCCTTACTTGCAGTGTTTCTGATGAGAGGCCCACTGTTAGCTTGATGGAATATCCTTTGTAGGTAATTTGATATCCCAAGAGGCAAAGAGACTAATAAGGGCATTGATAATCATTCCAGGAAATCCTGGAAGAAAACTTTGCAAACCTAGAGAGGCATTCAAAGATCCAGTTGCAAGAAATACAAAGGACCCCAAATAGAATCAACCCAAAAAGATCTTTTCCAAGACAACATTATAGCCAGATTGACCAAAACCACAGACAAAGACAAGATACTGAGATTGGCGAAAGAGAAACATTGAATTACTTCATTTGATTTTCAAAACAGTTCTGGGAGACACATTTTTTCAAAGGCAGGAGGAATTTTAAGGAGATTGGAAAATGATTTATAGTTTATTGATGGAAAATAATTAGTCAGTTGGAAGGGGAGAGTTCCATATGTAATGTGAGCTTCATTTTTCCCTATGATGGGTGACCAGCTTCCTAGAGCATGCTGCCTTCCTTTCTCGGCAATGTGCAGTTCATTGCTTCTGGGGAGACTGACTCTCTCCTCTGTCTTTCCATTTGAGACCATTTCCTAAGGGGCAGTCACAGTGACCAGCTGGTCAACCTCCCTTTACCATGTTTCAGCAGGCCAGCAACTGAGAGCCTTCTCTCCACAGGAAGATGAGCCACCGTGTCTCCTTCCTCTCTCTCAAGGCCACGGGCAGGAGGGGAGGCAGGATGAGGCTCATTAGCAGCAGCTGCCCACACATTAGGCTTGATTTTCCAGAGACAACCAGGCTGGCTCATACCACCTCTCCTGGACACCCTCAGATACTTAAGCAATGGGCCCGAGTCATACAAATAATCCACATGTCGAAATGACTCTGTCTCTGGTATTTATAGAAATGATTGCCACATTCTTTATTTGTTTTTTAAAAAATATTTTATTTAATTTTATATTTATTTATTTATTTACTTATTTTCAAAATTTGACCAGAGAGGAAGAGAATGTTTGTGAGAAAGAGAGAGAGAAATCAGTTCACATTTCCATGTAGTATCAGCCACCTCTTTCTGCTCATTCAACAGGATTTATTGATGTGTATGAGGTGGAAAGTGCTACTCCATTCTGTGGGCATACACAAATGGAAATGGTTCCCATCTTTAAAAAATTTGTATAAGTTTACAGGAGGAGTGTGTGAGTGTGTGTGTGAGTATGTGTGTGTGTGTGTGTGTGTGTGTGTGAGTGTGTGTGTGTGTGTGTGTGTGTGTGTATATAACTATAGTACAATGGGGTAGCTAAGGTCCAGGTAAATAACAAACAGCAAGTGAAACAGAGTGAGGTATGAGAAAACAAAGAGAGTTATTAAGTAATGTTATATAAAAGAAATATAAGGCACTTAGCACAATCATAGCATATACAAATTCCCCACATCTACTACTATTCTAAAGTTTTTTTATACTAAAATATAGGGGATTATGGAGGAAGTAGTAAATTAAGAGTAATTACATGATTTTTTGTACCTTAAATATGAAAATAATTGAGAGTTCCAGGCAACAAATTCTGAATGTTTATAAATAAGGAAGGCAATATCATTGGGCTTTACAGGTGATGAGAATGGTTGCTTATTGAAAAGCAGCTGTTCTAGGTCCAGGGATCTCCATCTCTGCCTCTGTTGGTCCTCTGGGTTCAGATTCACAGCTGTCAAGCTCCTCCAAAGCCAGGGCCCCCCTGGCAGACCCCAGTGCTAGTCAGGTAGGCAAGTATCTCTCTCCCTCTTGTTCTCTGTCCCTTCTAACTTTTTTTTCTCTTTTTAAAGAACAGCTTTCTGCTCCATTTGTGCCTTTCTCTTGCTAATTTGTCTCTTCTTCCCTCACCTAGGACAGAAAGCAAGCATCCAGGGATCTCCATATCTGCCTCCACTGGCCCTTCGTGCAGCATAAGTAAGCCACATGGTTTTCCATTTTTAAACCAATTTTATTTTCTGCAATGTGATTTCTTCTTTGCTCCTCTTTTTACTAGTTCTTTCCTTATTTTTTCTTTGCTTTTTCTTCCTATTTCTATTTCCTACTTTCCTTTTCTTTTACCTTACTTTCCTGTTTTATTGCTCAGCCCTTACCCATTGCCTAGAGAAGACCAGATGCATAGTAGCTAAACATCTGAATATTGTGAGTTTTAGAGAATTATTTACCCCTTACTGTAGTGGTGGCAAAAAGAGTGAAAATTTCTTTCATAAATCTTATTTCAAAACTTCTCCTGTGATTCTCACAATGTAAGACAAAGTAGAAGGGAGAAAGTAGCACGAAATTATTTCACAGTAAGAGAAACACAGGAACTCACAGTTACAGAATCCAGCAAATTAGTCAAAAGTAAATACATTTTCAAATGACTGAAAATTAGAGAAGAGCCTCAAGGATGAGAAAGAAAATTAGAGAAGAACCTCAAAGATGAGAGAATCAAGTAACACATCTCCAGCAAGGGAACACTGTAACTGGTCTCCATGAAGGAAAAAATGAAAAGATATTACCGAAATGTCAGAAAAAGAATTTAGAATATTTATGGCAACAAAACTCTATGGGATACAAGAGAAAAGAGAAGTTGAGCTCCAAGAGATGAGGAAGTCCTTCCACAATATGAAAGAATTGGACACCATAAAAATGAATCAAACAGAACTGTTAGATATGAAGACTGTGATACAGGAAATCAAAACCTCTCTTGAAAGTATTAAAAGCTGATTAGACCATGCAGAAGATTGAATCTCAGAAGTAGAAGACAAAACCTCTGACCTAGAAAAAATTATAAAAAATATTGAGAAAACAGCCAAGAAAACTGAGGATAATATATGAGAAATACTAGATACCATGAAATGCCCAAACATCAGAATAATTGGTATCCCAGAAGGTGAAGAAACTAATAAGGGCATTGGTAATCTATTCCATGAAATTCTGGAAGAAAGTTTTCCAAATCTAGAAAGGCACTCAAACATTCAGACCCAAGAAATGCAAAGAATCCCAAGTAGAATCAATCCAAGAAGATCTTCCCCATGGAACATCATAGCTAGATTGGTCAAAACCATAGATAAAGACAAGATATTAAGATTGGCAAGAGAGAAATGTCAGATCACTTACAAAGGCTATCCCATCAGGCTAACACCAGATCTCTCATCAGATACAATGCAGCCAAGGAAAGAATGGGGAAATATATTCAAAGTATTAAATGAAAAACAATTTCAAACAAGAATACTATACTTGGCAAGATTATCCTTTATATGGGAAAAAAAGATAAAAACGTTCTTGGATAAACAAAACCTGAAAGAATTTACCAATTCCAGAACAGCTCTTCAAGAAATTATAAAAGGAGCAGTACACCAAGAAAACTAAAGAGAGACAGGCAGCAATAAGAGAACATAAAACAACCAAGAGCATGGCCAAATTAATGATAGGGACAAATCTGGAAATAACAATAATACTGTTGAATGTTAATGTATTAAATTCTCTGATCAAGACACCCTAAACCAGACCCCAGTGATAGTCAGGTAGGCAAATATTTCTATACCTCTTGTTCTTCTCTGCCTCTTCTAACTTTTGTTTCTCTTTTTAAAAAACAGCTTTCTGCCCCGTTTGTGCCTTTCTATTGCTAATTTGTCTCTTCTTCCCTCACCTAGGACAGAAAGCAACTCCATCTTTGCCTCCACTGGTCCTTCATGTTGTGTGCAAGCAAGCCACATGGTTTTCCATTTTTAATCCCATTTTATTTTCTGTGATGTGATTTCTGTGTTTACTTTCTTCTCTTTTTTTTTTTTTGAGAAGTTTTTGTGATAGGGTGTGTCAGCTTGCCAGACAGAGATAGATAGAGAGACAGAAAGTGAGAAATCACCCCCCAGGGGGAATGGCCACACCGCAATCCCTTCTCCTTCATTCTCCTCTTGGGATCTTGGGCATGCATGCACATGCGCCCAGTGTGAGTTTTAAGCCACCGGGTCCGGGATGTGAACCGCGGGCGACTATATGAGAGTCCAGTGACATAGCCATTATGCTAACTGCTGGTCCCATTTTTCCTTCTCTTTTTGTTCTACTTCTTTCCTTCTTTTTTCCTTGCTTTTTCTTCCTATTTAATCCATTCCTGGCTGAATGGATTAAAAATCAGAAACTCTCCATCTGCTGCCTACAAGAAGCCCATCTCATGGATAAAGACATAAATAGATTAAAAGCGAAGGACTGGAAAAAGGTATTTCATGCACATGGAAACCAAAAAGAACTGGAGTTGCTATACCAACTTTGAACAAAATAGGCTTTGAGACAAGAACTGTAAGAAGAGACAAAGAAGGGCATTATATAGTAGTAAAAAGTCTAATTCACCAAGAAGATATAACTCCTATAAATATCTATGCACCCAGGAGCATCCAAATATGCAAAAGAAAGACGGTTAGATCTAAAAGGAGAGATAGAGTGCAATACTGTAATTGTTGGAGATCTCAACATCCCATCACCTCCTTTAGACAGGTCAATGAGACAAAAAATAAAAAAGAAAATTCAGGACCTAAATGATATTATAAATCAAATAGACTTGATAGACATCTATATAACTTTCTACCCCCAAACCGTGAAATATACATTTTTCTGAGTCCCGCATGGTACTTTCTCAAAGACTGATCACATAATGAAGCACAAAACGAGACATTGCAGATTCAAGGGCATAGGAACTATATCCAGCATCTTCTCCAACCCATGATGGAATTACACTTGATATTAATCCCAGGAAAAACACTCAAGAATAATCAAGTACATGGAAACTAAATAACGTACTTCTGAATGACTTCATGACTATTGAAGAGATTAAGACTGGAATCAAAAGATTCATGGAAAAAATGACAATGTTTACACCAGTTTCTATAATTTATGGGACACTGCAAAAAACAGTCATAAAAGGGAATTTAATAACAATTAGTGTGGGACACGCATTTAGTGTAATGGCTATGTTGCTGAACTCCCATGTAGTTGACGTGGTTTGAGTCCTGGACCCTGTGGCTTAAACTCACGCTGGGCGCATGTGAGTGCATGCCCAAAATCCTGAGAGGAGAATGGAGGAGAAGGTATTGTGGCATGGCCATCCCCTCTGGAAAGTGATTTCTCGCTTTCTATCTCTCTGTCTATCTCTGTCTTTCTGGAGAGCTCATGTGCCCTATAGCAAAAACCTCTCCAAAAACAAAAAACAACAACAACAAAAAAAAAAAAAAGAAAAGAAAAAAATAACAATTAATGTGCACAAGAAAAACATGAAAAAGCAGCAAAAGGACAACATCGTGCCCTAGGAAATTGGGAAAAACAACAACAACAAAAATCCAAACAATGACAGGAGAAATGAAGTAATAAAGATTTGAGCAGAAATAAATGAAAAATAAAATAAATGGACTATACAGAAAATAAATAAAAACAAAAGCTGGTTATTTGAAAAGATAAACAGGGTTAACACATCATTAGCTAGACTAAGAAGAAAGAAAGGAACCAGATAAATAAAATTCACAATGAATCAGGAAACATTACAATGGACATAATAGAAATACAGAACATCATTAAAGAATACTATGAGTGACTATATGTCAACAAAGAAGAAAACTTGGATGAGATAAACAAATTCCTGGACATATATAATATACCAAGATTGACTCAAGAGGATACCGAAAGCCTGAATAGACCTATAAAAAGCAATAAGATGGAATCAATAATAAATAAGCTCCCAACAAAGAAAAGTCCAGGTCTGGATGGCTTCACTACTGAGTTTTACAAAACTTTTAAAGAAGAGGTAGCCTCCATTCTACTCACATTGTTTCTAGAGATCCAAAAGGACATAACCCTTCCACATTAATTCTATGAAGCTTCCATTACCCTCATTCCCAAAACAGATAAGATTACAACAACAACAACAAAAAAGGAAAATTACAGACCTATATCTCTGTTGAATGTATATGCAAAAATTCTCAACAAGATACTTGTGAACTATATTCAACAGCCTATAAAAAAAGGTTATTCATCATGATCAGGTAGGCTTTATTCCAGGAATGTAAGGGTGGTTCAGCATATGCAAAATCATAAATTTAATACACCATATTAACAGAAAGAAAGATAAGAAACCATATGATCACTTTAATAGATGGGGAAAAAGCATTTAACAAAAAACAACATTCCTGTATGATTAAGACTCTCAGTAAAATTGGCATAGAAGGATCAATTCTGAGCATAATAAAAGCCATCTATTTAAAGCCTATAGCTAACATTATACTGAACAGGGAAAAGCTGAAAACTTTTCCACTAAAAACTGGTACAAGACAAGGCTGCCCACTTTCTCTACTCCTAATCAATATAGTACTGGAAGTCCTAGTCAATGCACTCAGAAAAGAGAGTGAAATAAAAGGAATTCCAATAGGAAAAGAAGAGATGAAATTATTTCTGTTCGCAGATGACAGAATTGTATACATAGAAGACCCAATAGTATGCATGAAGAAACTTCTTCAAGTAATAAATACATACAGTAAAGTGGCAGAATACAAAATTACTTACAAAAGTCTTTAGCATTTCTAGATACAAACAAAAAGAAGCAGAGACAGAACTGAAGAAAGTAATCCCATTTACCATGGCCATGAGAAGCATAAGATATCTAGGAGTAAAACTAACCAAGGAAGTCAAAGACCTCTACAAGAAAAAACTATGAAAACCTTAAAAAGGAAATCAAATAGGACACAAAAAAGTGGAAGAACATCCCATGTTCCTAGATTGGCAGAATTAATATAAACAAAATGGCAATCCTACCCAAATTAGTCTACATGTTTCATGCAATCCCTATAAAATTATGAGACATTCTTCACAAATCTAGAAAAGACAATCATAGAATTTGTCTGAAATCATAAAAGACCCTGTATTCCCAAAGTTATTCTGCCCAAGAGAGTGGAGTGGGTGGCATCTCATTTCCTGATCCTGAAATATATTACAAAGCTTTGATAATCAAAACAGCATGGTATTGGCACAAAAACAGACATGAGGACCAATGGAACAGAGTAGAGACCCCATAAAAAAACCCTAAAACATAAAACCAACTCATCTTTGACAAAGGGTACCAGTCAATCTAGTGGGAAAAGGAAAACCTCTTTAGCAAATGGTGCTGGAAAAACTGGGTATCCACCTGCACAGAGATAAATCTGAACCCCAGTCTGTCACATTAACAAAAATCAACTCAAAGTGGATCAAAGATCTAAACCTAAGACCACAAACTACTGGAGGAAAACCCTGGGGAAACTGGGAGACATTGGAGAAGGCAAAGACCTCTTAAGCAAAACATAGGCAATAATCCCCAAAATAGACAGTTGGGATTACATTAGATTAACAGTTTCTGCACATCAAAGGAAATACTAATTAGTGTGAATCTACAACACTCAGAATGGGAGAGAATTTTTGTTAACTATACCCCAGATAAGGGACTGATAACCAGAATATTCAGGGAACTCAAGTGGCTTATCCAGAAGAAAATGATGAACCCAATTAAAAGATGAGAAAATAAGCTGAATAAAGAATTCTCTAAGGAAGACATATGAACAGTCAAAAGCATATGAAAAAAAAGCTCAACATCCCTCATCGTAAGGGAGATGCAGATCAAAACCACAATGAGATACCTAACCCCAGTCAAAATGGCAAAGATTAAAAAAACAAAAACTGGTAAATGTTGGAGGGTATGTGCTGAAAGGGGAACTCTCCTATATTGTTGGTGGGAATGTAATTTGGTCTGGCCACTGGAGAACAATATGGAGGTTCCTCAAAGACCTTCAGATAGAACTACCATATGATCTAGCAATTCCTCTTCTGAGTATCTACCCAAGGGACAGGAAAATGCTCAGTCACAAAAGCACTTGCACTACTGTGTTTATTGCAACATTATTCGTAGTTGCTAAGACATAAAATCAACCCAAATGTCCACAAATAGATGAATGAATGGAAAAAGTGTAGCACATATACTCCATGGAATACTATTCAGCCATAAAAAGCAAAGTCCCAGAATTTCACAGAAAGTGGACAAATACGAAGGATTTGTTGCTCAGTGAAACAAGTCAGCCTATGAACGAGAGACATTGTATCTCCACTTAACATATACTGACTGTCCACACTCTATGGAAGAGACTGAAAGATTGGAGGACATAAAACCATTAAAAATTGCTATGGACACTAGAGACAAAGTGGGAAGAGAGTGTGGGAGGGGAAGAGTGTAGAAAAGGAAATTTTGGGGAAAAATAGAGAGGTAAGACATTTGTGGGACATAGATATGACTTATTATCTGTTGATGAGTATGTATATAGAGTATTCTCAAGAGGTAAGACATTTGTGGGACACAGATATGGCTTATTATCTGTTGATGAGGATGTATATAGAGTATTCCCAAATTAATCTACACGTTTAATGCAAGGCCAAGGTGTATATAATGCCAAGTAAAGTCTCATTACAATCTAAAACTTGCATAAAAATTGAATATATAAATATTAATAATAATGATAAGAAATAAATGCAAAAAATAATAAAGAAAAACAGCTGTTCTAGAGCAAGAACATGGTTATAAGTTGTTATGTGGATAACAGTAGATCTATGAATAGTAGCATAGATATCATCATACAATCAGCTCTGCAAGGCTCTTGGAATACAGGATGAAAACTCACAGGTCCTTCTTTTACAGACCTCCAGGGAGATGGTCCAATAAAGTGTGAAAATAACTTTGCTCTGGATACTTCAATGGTTCAATAGGAAATCCAAGAAGCATTTTGATATCTCTGAGTGGCTTTCTGGGAATGCTCCATAGATGAGTCTTGGAAGGATAATAATGCTCCCTCTTGCACAACATGTTGACATCCTTACTACTGGAACCTGCAAAAATTAAGACTGGAGGTAGAATTAGAATTTTCAAGGTTTTAGTTGACTTTGAAATAGGAAAATTGTCTTGGATTGTTCAGATGGGAACAGTATAATAAGAAGGGCCCTTAGACATGGAACAGTGAGTGGAAGAGTTGGTGTCAGAGAATGAGACGTGAGGACTGAAACAGGTCAGAGAGATGCCATGTAAGAACAACTCAACCTGCTAGCCTTGGAAGAGGTCATGAGCTGAGGAAGTGGGAGGCCTCTGGAGGCTGGGAAGGCAAGTGAGCATTCTCCTTAAGAGCCTCAGAAAGAACATGGCCTTGCCAACACTTAGAGTTTAGCCCAGGAAAACCTGTTCTGATATCCCAACCTCTAAAACTGTAAGATGATAAATTTATATTGTTTGGGACCAGCAGATGTCATAATGGTTACGTCACTGGACTCCCACGTAGTCTACTGTGGTTTGAGTCCTGGACCTGGCAGCTTAAAACTCACACTGGGTGCATGTGTGTGCATGCCCAAAATCCCAAGAGGAGAATGAAGAAGAAGGGACTGTGGTGTGGTCATCCCCATCCCGGGGAGTGATTTCTTGCTTTCTGTCTCTCTGGCTCTCTGCCGAGCGCACATACCCTATCCTGACCGAAGAGAAAAAAAGAATCCCCTCAATAAGATGTAGTCATGTTGCAATAGTTTTTTTCTTCAATTCTCCATGCTGTCAGGATTTGAGATACACACATATGTTCATGTGTTCATTGACCAGGTGGATATCCTCTTAGTGAGGTGGTTACATTTGCATCTTGACCATTTTCGTGGTGAATTACTCTTTTTGACCTGCAGTCCTTTGTGTGTCTAGATATAACTGTTATTGAATAGTACTGTGTATTCCAACATATTTTCTGCTGTGTAGATTCCTTTTCACTGTCTTAATGTTGTCTTTGTAAATGGGAATTTAAAATTTTAAATCTTGCTAATTTATGACATTGTAAATATGGCTTTTCCAGGTCTCTTAAAAATTATTTGCACAACTCAACATCAAGAACAGATTTTTCTATATTATCTAATAGAAGTGTTTTTATATTTTTTCCTTTAGCTCTACAGGCATCTGATTTTTAAAAACTTAAAGACAGGCTTTATTTCTGCATGGGCAAAAAAGTCATTATTTGTGATTTATTATAAGTTTGCCTTTTCCAACAGAAGAGATGTTCTGTTACACATAGTGTCCATATTTGGAAGTACCTGGTTCTGGTTTTCTCCATTCTGTTCCTGAAATGTCTTTTTATCTATCTTTGCATAAGACCAACTGATCTGAATTATAATAGTTTCATGAAAAGTTTTGACAGTTTATATTATTGTACACTGGCAATATCAAAGTTCAAAGCTGATGACTAAATCAGATTCTGAAACCTACTTTAGCTTTTTTTCTCTTTTTCTTAAATTGATCACTTTTATACTAATGATTTTTATCTTGAGACTACTAGAAGAATAGGCTCAGATAGGCTGATAACTTTTAAAATCTGACCTTTACTTATTTATTATCACTGTAAAATTAAGATTTTTAAGGTTTTCCTCTTGTTACTCAAGGCCATTTTGAATGATATCTGTTTCTTTGTAGAGTTTGGGTGCTCTGGGCTTTCTAACTCTTCAAAGATTCAGACATTACATTTCTAGTTACTCTTGCCTACTCCCCACCCAGTGATTCTTTTCCAAAGTCACCTACCTGCATTTCAGTATCTTGCTACTCCCTGTACACAAAAGTCATCTCGTATTATTGGTGTTTCCTGTTTTCTTAGAGCTGTGTAAGTTTGGGTGGGTACTGGCTTCTCAGCCACAGACCCATAATGCCAAAAATAAAGAAAAATTATAAGCAGGGCTTTTCTGCAAACATAAAACATTCTTGAGGTCAGTCTTCTAATTTATTTCTGTTAACAATGTAAGATTAAAAAGGAAAAAAATTCCCTACATGCGCCTCACTTCCCCGAAGGAAAATGCGGCTGATATGTGGTAATATGATGGGTTATGCCAAGGCTCTGGTGGCTTCTGTGGGGAGATAATTGCTAAAAGAGGCAAGGGCACTGTGTACAAGGTAGCCCCTCCAAAATCATCTGCTTAGTTCATGACAATAGCCTGCAAACCAGGAAACTAACCTATACTCCACTACTCTACCTAACTTTTCTACTCTACCGTCTTCACCTAGGTGCACAACAAGGATTCTCAGGTTAAGAAAATAAAAATGGTGTTAACCTCATGGAAACGAAGGAGACAAAAGAAGGGCTGTGAAGTAAGAATGAAGGGGCTTGGCTTGGGGCCTCCAGTAGAAGAGATTTCATGTTAGATAGCTTCACCAGCCTCTGATCCTAAGCTCAAATGTGTCCAGCATGGGACAGAGCAGTAAACCTGGCCTGGAGAGGGACCCTGTGTTGAAACTGGTTCCTGATGTTCACGCCATCTCCTAAGCAAGGACTGGTAGTGCTGAGCTACCAAGAGGGAAAATTGGCACCTTCTTTTTGTGATACTTAATTAGGCTAGAAATTATTAACTATGTAATATAAAATGAAGAGCCGCTGATGGAGTTTGTACCCATGAACCAAGAGGTGTCCATGTACATCACAGCAGACTAGGACAAACGATGCCTTCCCTAACTCGGTGTTGCCTAGGAGGACCTGGAAGATACTGACGCTCCTAGAGCTCAACCAGCTAAGCCTTGCTTCTTCCTGTAATAGTCCCTGCCAGCCAGGGAAGTGGGTAGAACTAGTTCAGGTCTAGAACTGCTTTATGTTCATTTATCTCCTTCCAGACTCCCTGACTGCAGGCCCACGAGGAACTCCCACCCACAGCTCAGCACGTGAACGTGGGAGCTCTGTTTCTTTCAAAAACTTTGTCTCATCACTTCTTGGCCTGTCAGCCAAGATCAAGAGTACAGAATTCTGTCTTTTGTTTTCTTTTGTTTTGTTTTTAACCAAAGGCCCAGGAAGTATCATGTAAACTGTCTTCTATGCCACCATGCTCATCCTTTCAGTGAGAGTAAAATTCTTCAGTTGTCCTGGCTTTATACGGCATCTCATTTTTACTTCCACCCTCGATGAAGTTACCGTGTCCAGCCCAATGGGAGGCAGTAGCCCAAGCCCTTCGTTCCTCACCCCACATCCCACTCCCGCCTGCCTCTGGGAAGAGGCAGTGTCAGCCCTTCCCTTGGGTTTCTGGTTTTCTGTCATTCATTTCTGACCCAGGTAAATTTGTCTTTCTCATAGGCTAAATAGTGCATTTTAAATACTTACTCTATTCATGATTTCAAGAACATTTTATAGCAGGAGGTCCTTCATTTTTTAATAATTTGACTTATCTTTCTTTTCTTCCCTGAGGCTCAATGTCTCTCTTTGCAAAAAGATGATAAAAATATCTAGTTTTTAGATTTAAAAATGAGAATTATATACATGTGCCTGGGTGCAGCAGTAGTGCAATGTGACATAGGGAGGTCCCAGGTCCGTGTTTGGAGGTCCGCCCAAGATAAGAGCTGGATGAGCTGGACATCAATCCAGGGACAAAGGCCTTGCTGAGCATGCCTGTTTCTCTCTTTCTCCTTCTCTGCCCTGAAAGAAATTAAAAAATGAAATAAATTTAATTATATATGTTATTAAAAATATATGTGCTGTTGAGCATTAGTGAGTATGTGTGTGTATGTGTGTGTGTGTGTGTGTGTGTATGAACTGATACCAAACATTATTGGAAAATATGCATCTATGTGTGTGCACTTGTTTGGATAGCTAAACATTTATCTAAAATAGGTATTTATATATGAATAATGTATACTAAATATTTATATACATTATATATTTTACACATAGTAAATACACCTTTATACACACACATAAATGCTCCTCAGAAAGACAAATCCTTTTTTTCAATGGTACAATTGAATAATTAGTAACAGGTAACAGGAAATATATACTTTGGAACTAGAAAGAGAGGGTGATTCTAGGTTGTGGAGCGTTGAGAGTCTCTCATTGCAGGCACTGAAACTATTTCTTCTGGCTCCCTCTCACTCCCCTTCCACCCCAGTAGGGGCATAGTGCCCACCCAATGAGCAGCAAAGACTCAAGCCTTTCACAAACAGTTTTCCAGGAGGGACTTTCTCCAGGACCACTAACAACGAAGACGAAAATCACTGCTGAAGCCCTCAGTCTTGAATTTAGAAAGCTTTATTCCTACAGAAAAATCTTTCTAACATAGCTCTGCTGGGTATAAAATGAACTTTATTTTGAGTGGCAGCCTGCTATTTCAGTCTCTGAATCCTCAGTCTAACTCTATTCTATGGCGTGTCGACTCTCTCTATGATTACTCCGATGTTCAGGGGCAGAGAAGTCAACATTTCATAAAAGTGACGTCCCTGTCAGCAGCATGCATATCATCTGGCCCCCTGAGCTGTCAAAGAACAGATTGTGGAGTTGCCATTAGAATACAGGAGTTCTTAGCTGCAGGCAGTAAGTGCAGAGCCGGCGAGCATATGTCCCCTGGCTTCCTAGGAAGCCGTAAAGTGGAAATGAGCCAGCAGTGCAGCAGCAACTGCTAACTGTTCTGTCTATCCGTGTCTCCACATTGCGCCATCTGTCTGAGTAATTCTCGGTAAAGGGGGCATTACTTTCCTCAGCTGACTGCTGACATTTTCCCGAAGGTCTCCAGAGTGAGGTGAGAACTCACCTACCTGTCTGTCCAGCTTGCCTCATGGATCTTTTATGTTTTAACTCTGGCAGGAAGGTGGAACAGCTCAGCATTGATTAATTATGGTGAAAAAGTGAAAGCTCTCATAAAGTGAAAAAGAAATCATCTGACTTCTGGATGTCTAACGGGAAGACAGTTAATATTTGCTTCAGGAGTTGAATAGAAAGTCAAAAAGAAAAAGCAAAGGAGCTTTATATTATTCTTGGAAAAGCATCAACTTAAAAATAAAGAGAGAAATAATTGATGCTACCCGTTCAGTTCTCCAAAATGTAAACCTTATCTTATTTCAGATGAGACAAAACCTGCCTTCCACAGATTCGTATCAGGAGTGATTGTGTGCAGTGGGAAGAGCAGAGGCTTTGGAATAGATGGATGTGAATTCAGACTTCCAATCGGCCAGCTATTAACTATGACCTTCAGTGCACACTTCAAACGCCCAGAGTCTCTGTTTTAGTCCACTGTGTTGTTAGTAGCAGAAATACCTGCATCTAGGGAATTTATGAGGAACAGGAACATACTTAGCTCATGGTTTTGGAGGCCCAAGGTCAAGGGATCCCCAAGGTTGAAGGTCTTGTTGGTGGGGAATCTGCAGGGCACTGAAGCAGCTCAGTGAGAGGCAAGAGTATATCTCATTCCACTGAAAACCCACCAGGATTCAATCATGAGGGCCTCACCTCAACGGTCTTATTTAACTTGAATCCCCTCCTAAAAGTACCACCTTTCTATATCCTCTTAATCCATCACAATCACATTTCAACACATGAATTTGGGGAGCACACATCCAAACCACTGACGCCTTCACTTACCAAGTGTGAACAGGAGATGAAAGCACACACACAAGGATTCATGAGTATTATTCAGCACGCACGTAGGACGTACCCACTGTGATGAGGTCCACGTGTGGGGGACGAAGTAAGGGTCACTTATTTCCCTGTCCAGCACTTTATGAAGTTGTAATGTCTAATCCCCGTTCTAAATAATTAGCTGGGTACTGTTATCTCAGTATACAAGTGACTACACAGAATTTCGGAGATCAGTTAAATTTTCCAATATTATACAACTTGCAAGGAAAAAGTTCGATTTTAAACCAAGGACCCTATAGCTCCAAATAGCATGCTAATTCCACTACACCAGATTGTCTTACTAAAATAATAAAGCAAATGACCATTCCTACATACACTAATTTTCTGAGTATTAAAAAAGTTCCATTCATTATTTTACTGTATACATTTTTTTAAGAAATTTTTGCTATAGGGTATGTTCACCAGAGAGACAGAGACAGAAAGTGAGAAATCAACCCCTCCCCCGCCACAAGATGGATGGCCACCTTGCAACCCCTTCTCCTCTACTCTCCTCTTGGGATTTTGGGCACACATGTACGAGCACCCAGTGTGAGCTTTAAGCCACTTGGGTCGGAGACTCGAACTTCAGTCGACTATGTCAGAGTCAACTAAATAAGTATCATTTATTGTCCTGCTCAGCAGTAATATCATGCCATCTGCTGGTTCCACTCCATGCATTTCTTATTTATTTGTTTTGTTTTTAGAAAGTTTTGCTATAGGGCGTGTGCGCTCGCCAGAAAGACAGAGATAGAGAGACAGAAACCAAGAAATCACCCCACAGGGGACATGGCCACACCACAATCCCTTCTCCTCCATTCTCCTCTTGGGATCTTGGGCACACACACACACACACACACGCACCTGGTGAGAGCTTAAGTCACCAGGTCTAGGACTCGAACCATGGTGGATGACATGGGAGTCCAGCAAAATAGCCATTATGCCAACTGCTTGTCCCTCACTGCATACATTTTTAACTTACATCTATTCTATTTATTTTTTCTTTTTCTTTTTCTTTTTCTTTTTCTTTTTCTTTTTCTTTTTCTTTTTCTTTTTTTTTTAAATTTGCTATAGGTCATGTGTGCTCACCAGAGAGAGACAGACAAAGGGAGGAGAGAGAAAGTGAGAAAACACCCTATCTGGGGAGATGCCCATACCAGAATCCCTTCTCTGCTCCTCCATTCTTTTAGGATTTGGGGCATATTCGCAGGGTGTTTCCAAGCCACTGAGTCCTTACCTAGGTCACCATTCAACCCCTCTGACTGAGATCACTGACACTGCCCTCTAGCAACCTTTGACCCCAGAGCCATCTTGATATGCTACCAGGTAACATGTTCCCCTGACACAAGCACACAGGAGTCAGTCATGTCTTGCTTCATTCAAGTTTGCCCTGCTGGTTCATCTCCATTAAACTGTTCAGCTCATTGCAGGAGGGGAAGAGGGCCTGTGGTGTGAGTGTGAGGGCCTGTCCAGCAGCTCCTTCCTCCAGTTGCGTAAGCTCCCCTCTGAGAGAGATCCTCATGGCATCACCATGGAATTGCTCTCTGTCTCTCAGTCTCCATGGCTGGTAGAATGATGTCTACATAAACTACACAAACACATGAGCTATTCCTGGGTTTTTCTTGGAATCATAAAATGTCAGACATTAATGGCTAGATGGTGTGCGAGTGTGATCTAGACCAACCCTGCTGTTTTGCAGGAATAAAGTGTATATGAGCCTGATGCACTTTCTACACGTAGCAATGTCTTGTAAGAGGCTTAAATGTAGAAATAAGTTCTATTTTGTGGAATAAACTCACATAGAACTATTGTATAATTAATATCTTTTGGAATTCCCTAAATATCTTTTATTTAAACATGTATTATTGGTGTTCTCAGCTGTCAGAATGCAAGAAAAAGCACCTCCTGTGGTGGAGGTCATCACTGGTATGCCGATCACGTGCTCGCCACACGACAGTGACACGTGCATTCCCACGGAGCTATTTGATACACAGTGCAATTAACAACAATCATAAAAATTGTAGGAATAACAGTAACTATGCCATGTACTGGCTTCCAGTTAGGCCATGGTTCCCTTTCCTTAACGTCTGATTTGTTTATAGAGGCTTTTGCAAAAACACTGTCTGGTTTTCCCACCCTGTTTTCTCCATCTTTCTTCATGTTTGGGGAAAAGACATCTTTTTTTATCTGAAACACATTTGATTTTGTATTTAAGTCCCTCACAGTGTGATCCCAAGGTACTACTCCAGAATCACGGATTTTTGTTTGTTTTCAACCTCATCAGTGCATATTCTGTACCTTTACCTCCACATGTCATCCACGGGAACCAAAATGGGATTCCCCATCATTTCTGAATGAAAGCAGTTTTTCCAAAATGTCACACCCTTGCCATTTCTGTTCCCCTTGAAGTGTTCTTGATGTCATCCTCACATGCACCAGATCCAAGCGACGTACCTCTGAAGACCTCTGCAGTCTGGGCCAGGTCTGCTGGTGATGGCAACCTTAAGGATCAATCTAGGACAACGGCGGAAGGACATTCTGGCAGAGTACGCTCACGAAGTTACAGTAAAAGTAAACACAATTAAAATAGTTCCAGAGGGCAGCTAATTGAATTACATGAATTATTAAGTGCCGTAAGTGTCTATTCAATCATCTTGCCTCTGCCCAGATAAGATGAAAGGATAGAGCAGAAATTAGTGAGAAGGGAGAAAGAATAAACTCACACCACAAGTACTGGGGGAAATTTCCAGGCAGAGAAGCACAGATGCATGAAGTGCCCTCCCAACAAGGCAAAGGAGAAATATAAAAGCTAAGTGAGCTGGCGTCTGGCCGTGGTGGGAGAGAAGCGAGGCAGGGAGGGGTCCACTCCCCCATCCTCTACCTAATCTGCCAGGGCCTGACCCAGTGGTAGCAGCAGGCTTCCCCTGCAGTCTGGGCATTAATTCTGAGTCAGAAGAAGCTGTTGCTTCTCCATTCCCTCCTGTCTTTCACTTTGGGCTTGTTCTCTTACATCTCTTTGGGCTGCCAGCATGGGGTGGTACAATCATGTAGCCTCTCCCAGCCAGGCCAGCCTGTTTCTATCCTGTTCTCCTCTTTCCAGCCGATGATGTCTTGGACGGATCACTCTGCCTTTCAATACTCTGCCATGTGGGGATTGGAAACCCAATCTTTATGCAATCATGACTCATGTCTGTAGCTGATAGTGTGGGGATGCTTACTGGGATTGAGACAGTAGCAAAACATCAAGGCCCTTCTCACGTGGCCCTCACGGTCCAGTGGAGCAGTCAATAAAATCACATGTGTGCAGTGCCCACCGCCGTGCCCGGAGTACAGTAAGTGCTCAGCAAATGGGACGCGGATCCCTGTCCTCTTTCTTTCTTATCTTGGTGGCACAGACTTCCCGCCTGTCTCCCCCGCTCGCCCCAGGGAATCTCATAACAAAGGTTTCTAATTTCTTTCCCAGCTTAGAGTACTGAGACAAGATTTGGATGAGCAGCCAAATGTACAATTTCTCCTGGGAAACTTCAGTGACTGGAGGCAGCTGCTGAGAAGAGGTCTCGTTTTACAGGACCCCGTTTACGTCCAATGCACTCCATCAGCTGCAGTTCAGAGCCTGACTGGGAAGAGAGACCAGGCAAAGAAAAAGTCAGAGCTCTCAAAAAGCAGATACCAACAAAATTCTCCTGAAACAAACAAAAAATAAATGAAATAAAAAAAAAATCTCACTTCCATTAGCACAGCCCCTCAGGATGCAGAAAGTCTTTAAAAAAAAAAACAAACTTAGAATTATTTCATTTTATTTATTATTATTTTTCAATTTGACCAGAGAGAGACAGACACAGAGGGAGAGAGAGAATAAAAGTGAGAAAGCAAGCCACCAGGTCTGGGACTCAAACTGCAGTCAGTCAAGTGGGAGTCCAGTGCCTTAACCAGTACACTACCCACCAGCCCACAGAAGGCTCTTTAATAAAATGAATTCTTTTGATTCTTATAATAAAATGTTAGGGCAGTGATCCCACTTTATTTGATGTGGCTCAGAGAGGATGAGGATTTACCCAGGTTTATCAGTCAAGGTCACCCTTACTTTCTGCCTTCCCTCCCTCCTGCCTTCCTCCCTTGGTTCTTCCTTCTTTCTATCTTTTTTGTTCATTTTCCAGTGAGAAAGGCTGATATGGCTGATTTAAAAAGAAAACATGCTTATTAAAAAGATAGAACTAGATCCCATCTCCAGCAGGTGGCCAGCATAGTAGCCTTCAGACAGTACTCAGAACTGCACCCGGGCCAGATGAGCAGAGGGTGCTGCTGCTCTCGTCAGATCTGTAGTGACCATCAGTGGGACAGGAAGATTGTTTCTTAACAAATATTTATTCCATTTTATTTATCATTACTATTATTATTATTATTTTAATTTGCTATAGGGCACACACTATGAGAGAGAGAGGGAGAGAGTGAGAAAGCAAGCTTCCAGGTCTGGGACTTGAACTGCAGTCATCCATGTGGGAGTCCAGTGCCCCAATCACCACGCCACCTGCTAGTCCCAGGAAGATGATCTTGATGCTCTGCTACCTCCACCTATCTGGGTGCCACCTCTGTGCTTGAACCAGTGACGTGTGCCATATGGTGTCAGGGTGTGCTGGAATGAATGGGAAGACGCTGTGAAGTCCTTCTTTTATAGTAAGAGTCTCTTTCTCTCATTAAGACCACACAAAAGATAACACCCCAACACAACCACACAGAAAATTGTGTTTTTGTTTGTTTGTTTTTGTTTTTCCCAGATAAGAACAAGCCTTATGAAGCACCAGATATTTATTTCAAAACATTCTGACTTTAAACTTTCTAACGTTTCTTCTGGTTCGGCAACTGTTCATTTTGACGTAGCTAATTCCTGGAATAGCCAGGAATACTTGTTTCATTTTGTTCTACTTTTTTGTTTATTGATGTATCTCTAAGACATCTGGGAGCACCTTCACACACACTTTTCCTTATGGACCTTTCTGCCCGTAACTTAGAAGTTTTTGCAAAACTGACCCAAAACTGGGGAGGAAAAGTCTATCAAATCAAAGTATACCTTGAGAATAATGTGGGTGGGAAAGATAATGGACAGCAGCAGAAGGGACAGTGACAACTGTGTGGGGCACAAGCTCATTTTTGGGGGACATTTAGCTAATAATAAGCATCAGTATTTTTTCTATTAGCATAGATTAACTGTAATTGATTTAATTCTTAACCTGTTTCTAGACATTCCTTAGGTCACTAGTTATTTTGCCATGACACATTTTGTTGTAATAAACACCACAGATTATGTATATTTATATACCATATAGATATATAGATAGATAGATACATCTAAAAAATACATAGAAGAATGTTTATCACAGAAAAGGTACTCACAAATATTTTACAAAACAATATTAGGAATAAGCAAAGTGGTAGGCACTGAATATGACTGCTAGAAACTTTGGCTGCAGAACTCATGTCTGCATATTTTAAGTCCAAGTCCTCTTGGCTAGCTTCTATAGCAGCCAAACAGAGGCTGGACACTGCCCTCTCTCCAAACTCTGCCACTCCTCCCATGTCTTCTCTTTAGCCTGCAATTGTCAAAAGCCCTGCCTTGGATACATATTTCCTTTTTACTACCAACCATTTATCCTTACTCCTTCCAATTCAAGGTTCAAAAACACAAGGTCACACTTCACTCTCCCGGTCCCTACAATGAAGCAGTGTGGCCCTTACACCAGTGTGCCTCTGAGTTCTGATGGAGTCACCAACGACCCTTTCACACCTTCACCCAGTAGACGATTTTCAATCTTCACCTTACTGATCTCTTTCAGTATGTGTTAGCAGGGTAATCTTTCCTCTTCCCTTAGTTACCATGACTGTTCTTCACCCCTTTTCATTCTATTTGGATGATTCCTTTTCTTCATGGATTCCCCTTTTGTGTCCTCTCCCAATGTTCTCCTCTAAATCATGGCATGTTTCAGGATGCAGAATTTCCCCCTGGACTTTTTCTGATGGTATATACTGAGTACACAGCAGTCACTGTGCGTGAGGCCTTGTTTAGGCACTGACATGTAACAGTTGTCTAATCTTCACATTGATTCTAAGAGGTAAGGACACCTAGTATCCCTATCACACAGGTGGAGAAGCTTAAGCATGAACAATTCTCTGCTCAGTGTGGAGAGCTTACTTGTAAGTGGAGATGCCAATGCTTTGGAACTCTGTCTTTAGTTTCCTTTTTACTACCAACCATTTATCCTTACTCCTTCCAATTCAAGGTTCAAAAACACAAGGTCACACTTCACTCTCCCGGTCCCTACAATGAAGCAGTGTGGCCCTTACACCAGTGTGCCTCTGAGTTCTGATGGAGTCACCAACGACCCTTTCACACCTTCACCCAGTAGACGATTTCAATCTTCACCTTACTGATCTCTTTCAGTATGTGTTAGCAGGGTAATCTTTCCTCTTCCCTTAGTTACCATGACTGTTCTTCACCCCTTTTCATTCTATTTGGATGATTCCTTTTCTTCATGGATTCCCCTTTTGTGTCCTCTCCCAATGTTCTCCTCTAAATCATGGCATGTTTCAGGATGCAGAATTTCCCCCTGGACTTTTTCTGATGGTATATACTGAGTACACAGCAGTCACTGTGCGTGAGGCCTTGTTTAGGCACTGACATGTAACAGTTGTCTAATCTTCACATTGATTCTAAGAGGTAAGGACACCTAGTATCCCTATCACACAGGTGGAGAAGCTTAAGCATGAACAATTCTCTGCTCAGTGTGGAGAGCTTACTTGTAAGTGGAGATGCCAATGCTTTGGAACTCTGTCTTTAGATTAACCTCCTCTCTGGTGAGTGAGGGCTCTAAAGCATTGGCTTAGACTTGTGCAGGGGACACTCTGGAACCAAGGCCAGATATTTCCGTTAATGAGGGTGGACTAAGGAACAGAAGAAGGCTTGATGGGGTTAGTGCACAGGGAAGTATGGAGAACAAAATGAAATAGAAGCAATGGTTAAAAAAAAAATAAGGTATGCCAAATGTGGATTTGAAAAGTGGAGCTTAGACACAACTCTCTAGATGAGGATTCACCATGGAAGACTTCAGATTGGCTTGGAAGCCTCTCCTTTATTTACCCCTAACACTGGGTGAATGTTCTTAATATTTTACTTTCTATCTTATATTAAGATGAATTGTATAAATATTTGACTTTGCCACTTCACCAGAATCTCTTTGAGGGTAAATACTATGCTGATAACTCAGAAACCCCCAGTCCTCCCAGCACTGGGAATGTTGCCATGGTGAATCTATTTAACCAGGGTTTATGTTATTGACTTTATACGGGTACCATGCATTCTAGGGAAACAAAGGTGTGTGTTTATATTCATTATGAAAGATTGCACTCATCTAATACTAACAAGGGACATCATGCAAACAAATAATTGAAATATAAACAGCACAGAGTTTAGAGTTAGAGTCACTTGGGAGACCTAATATTGCAAATGGAGGGCCATTCCAATAAGCCCCTGCCCTCAAAAATTCCTCTTATTGGACTGATTTCAGTTCTCCAGGTCACTGAGAGCTGCACTTGAGTGTCTGGGGACCTTTCCACATGGTGACAAACCTTTTACAAAGATCATGCTGTTTCACAGAGCACAGACTTGTGGGATGTAGTCACAGTGTTACAGACTTCCAGGATGTCCAGAGCTCTAAGGATTGTAGGAGTTCATGAAGACCAATGTTCTCACTTCTCACACAAATGAACTGATGCTCAATAAAGCCAAGCCAGGCATTCAAGTCCACTCAGACAGAGGCAGGGGTAACTGCAACCTGGAACTTCTAACAATGTCAATTTCTTTTCCACTATCTCTTCAACCACAGAGAAGGTGATGGGAGGAGAATGGGAGAAATTTGTACTATCCTGATGTCTATTCTTTTTGTAGGGACAACATTGGAAGAAAAAGTTTGAGGCATAAAAGCAACCGGTACACCATCAGAGGGTTATGGATTCTGAATGCAAGGGTGTGGGTTGGAAACAGAGACACACAAATTGTGAGACCTTGAGTAAGTAATTTAATTTTCTTGAGCCTCACTTTCTTCACCTATTGAATAAAATTTAGTGTCTTAATTTATTCCAGTGGCCTTGGCAAAATACCATTGACCGGATCGCTTATAAAGAACAGAAATTTATTTCTTACAGTTCTGGAGGTTGGTAACTCCAAGATAATGACTGGTGAGACTCTCTTCATGATTTTTTTGACAACTGTCTTTTTATTATGTCCTCTTATGGCCAAAGGGGCAAGGGAGCTTTCTCTGACTTTTTCCTCAAGAGCACTCATCCACTCATGAGGATCCATCCCAGTGACCTAATCACCTCCTAAAGGCTCTCCCTCCCTTTACGATTATATTGCAAGTTAGGACTTCAACATGTGCATTTGGAGAAGACACCAACATTCAGACCATGACAGTGTGACCAACTATTTTACCAGAAAGTTAAAAGTAGATATAAAATATAAAATTAGTTTCAAACATTTATTACCAGTTTCATGTATATATATATATATATGCTCACCGGAAAGAGAGACAGAGTGAGAAATCATCCCCCCGGGGGGATGTTCATGCAGCAATCCCTTCTTTTCTCGGGATTTTGGGCACACACACATACATACACACACACACACACACACACACACACACACACACATACACATGCCCAGCATGAGTTTAAGCCACCAGACGTTCAGGACTTGAACCATGGTTGACTACATGGAAGTCCAGTGGCATAACGATTACGCCAACTGCTGGTACCACCAGTTTCCTATATTAGTAACCATTATCATTTATTCCATAAGCATGAAGTTTTATCTCTCAAGGAGACACATGTAATTCAGGTTCCAAATTGTGAACATTATCCTTCTCCTTTATAAGCTAGAGAACAGACAGTTACAGAAACCTGCACAGAGGGGCCAGCAATTGATGTGATAGTTACATCACTAAACACTGTATAATCAACTGCGGTTTGAGTCCCAGACCTGGTGGCTTAAACCTCATGTCAGGTGCATGTGCATATGTGCCAAAATCCCAAGAGGAAAATGGAGGAGAAGGGATTGTGCTGTGGCCATCCCCCAGGGGGGTGATTTCTCACTTTTTGTCTCTCTGTCTTTCTCTGTCTCTCTGGCAAGAAATACGTCAGTCAGAGAGACAGAGAAAGAACAGAAAAAACACGCCCCCTATAGCAAAAATATATCTCAAAAAAAAAAAAAAAGAAAAAAAGAAACCTGCACTGAGATTATTATTTCACCTTCAGGTTGATTTAGGTATGCTTTGATGTTTCAGTAAAGCCTAAATTCTCTGGGAAAATAAAAGAAAATAAAATAAATGCTTTAATTACATCAGACAACTGGCCATCTCCAAGAAAACTTAGTACCTCCTTGAAATTCAGACAAAAGTTTTCTAAGAAGTGAGAAGTTCATATGAACAACCTTTTAAAATATATAATCTCTCTCTCTCTGGTGAGTGCATGTGTCCTATAGCAAGTTTAAAAACTAATAATAATACTAATTAATAAAATTAGATAATTAATCACTTAAAAATTTTAAGAAAAGCCTTAAGAACTAGATTCCGGTTAGTTGTAAGTTCTTCAGGTACTCTTTTCACCTCTTCCCAGTGCCTGGCCCCAATGAATATCCAATAAATATATACCAATAGTGCTCACTTTGATGGGTTTGTCTTTCTTCTTCAGTTGTTGATTGGAAATTCAGATTATAAGATATTATTAAAATTCCCCCTCAGTGTTCTCTTACTGAGATTCTAACATGTTTGATGTTGCATAATAACAAGTGCGTGTACCAGGCTTATGAGGAATTCACCCCATTCTCCACTTTCTTGTTTCCTCAATGATGAAAGTATTTTATTTCCCATGTAGAGAACAGACTTGAAATAGAACTCATACTAAGACGTAGATGATTGATATAAAATTGTAACCTGAGAGTAAAAAGAAATATGGAAAAAATGAAAGATATAAGTTAGCAAAAAGCCCACATATAATGTAAAGAAATATACACAAAAAGGAACAGATGGGAAGTCCAGAGACACAAATTACTTCATAATTTTCTTTTGAGATAATCTTGGACAGGTCTTTCCACAAAAGACAGAAATCTCAAAGATGAAAGCCAGAGATTAGTATAGATGTGCTTTTCCCTTCACAGACCCTGAACAGTAATTTTCTCTGCAAACATTTTGAATTTTTCATTCTCATTTCCCCAAAATACACCTTATTTAAATTTTCAAATCTGTGTGTATATATTCTACTTCGTTAAAAATGTGATGACAGACATGGAGGGTAGACAACAAAAAGTAAGAAAAGTAACACATGGATACAGAAAACCTTTTAAGGGATTATCAGCACTATTTAACTGAACTGTCCGGTATAATGGGAATGAGACATAGCTGCGTGTCCAAAATGGTATCCTCCAGCCCCAAGCAGAGCTTGATGTTTGTGTTCAGTGGAATGTGACTCAGCCTTAAAAAAGATGGACTTCTTACATTCGTGGATGAATGTAGAAGATATTTTGCAAAGTGAAATAAGCCAGGCACAGAGAGAAAAATACTTCAGTACTTCATGATTTCACTTATATGTGGAATCTAAAAGAAAAAGTAAAAGTTGAATACTTAGACAATAAATTGGTGGTTACCAGGAGTGGTGTAAGGGAAGGAACTGAGCACATGTAGGTTTGTAGGTTGAAGGGTACAATTTTGTAGACACATACAATAAGCAGCCCTGAGGTCCAACGTGCAGCCTGAGGACTGTCATAATAATATTGTACTGTGTACTGGAACCTTACGAAGACCATGGATTTTAGGTGCTCTAAGTACATGCACATGCACACAAAGTGTGTGAGATGAATATGTTAGTTTTCCTCACTATAACAAGCATTTTCTTATGATAAATATACAGAGATATCATGTTGTACACCTTAAATATAAATAATACCTTTGTTTCTTTGTTTTGCTTTAGTCATGTATGCTTGTTGAAGAGAGGGAGTGAGAGAGGGAGAGAGAGAGAGAGAGTAAGAAATCATCTCCCAGGGAGGCAACCATGCTGAAATCCCTTCTCTTTTCATTCTCCTTTATGGTTTTGGTCATGTTTGTGCATGCTCCCAGGTGCCCAAATGTTTTTCAAGCCTCCTGGTCAGGAATTTACAATGTGAGATCCAGCAACCTTAACCACAATAACATTTTTAAAGAATGGTAAGTTCAATAGGAGAACTACTTTTCAAAATTTCAATAAATTTTAAATTAAATTTAAATAACCCTATGCTGCAAGTTGCTACTGTGTTTAAGCAGTGGATGATTAAAAAGAAAATGGAAATTCTAGAAGCCAAGATATGTACAATTGTAGTCTCTGAAGCAGAAGTTTGGAAAGTTGATTTTCCTGAAATTAAAAAAAAACTCAGTGCTATGCAGCTTCAAGGACACTAAAACAAAAACCAGTCTATTAAACTATTAAAATGACTAAAACTAGAAATTTAAATAACTTCGGGCATCTTGGAAAAATTACAGATTGACTTATGCAGGAAAACTAACATAAAACTAACTATACTCACTACTACAACTTTCAGTGCGACATTGTAGGAATATTGCTTACATGCAGAAATAATTTGTGGTCTAGGAACTTTCATTCACTTTTCTTCTCATTTAACTAAAAGATAACAATCTCCTCCAAATATCTAAGAATGGAGATATTGTCCACATTAGTTCATTTTGAGAAACATCAGAATGAAGACCACTATCAATAAAAATTCATTGGAAAAAAAAAAGAAATAATTATTCTTGAACATCAACTACCTAACAGTAGAAAAATGAATGAAGGGAACCAGCAGTTAGCGTAATGGCTATGTCGCTGGACTCCCACGTAGTCGACTGCGATTCGTGTCCTGGACCTGGTGGCTTAAAACTCACGCCGGGCACGTGTGCGTGCGTGCCCAAGATCCCGAGAGGAGAATGGAGGAGAAGGGATTGCGGCGTGACCATCCCCCCTGGGGGGTGATTTCTCGCTTTCTGTCTCTATGTCTCTCTCTGTCTATCTGGCGAGCGCACGCGCCCTACAGTGAAAATCTCTCCAAAAAAATAAAAAAAGAAAAATGAATGAAATAAACTGTAGAAATTATGGTTACATAACAAAGAGAACATTCCATGTTCTTTGACAATGTTGAGAATAGACCAATCTAAGCTTTAAAGTTAGAAAGTACAAGATAAAGTAAGGACTGAGAATTAAAATAATTTGTGTCAAACAGTGCAATAACATAGTAAGTATTAAAAAAACTAAGCTAAAAGAAATTTAAGCTCATCTATCTAAAAAAAAAACAACAGCAAACCAACTTCAGATAAAATCACTAAGAAAAATCATTCACTTTAATTTTTATTTACTACACACTACTAAAGAAGATAATTATAAATATTTAAAAATACTTTTAAAATACAGGAAGCAATATATCAGGAAAAGTCGAGTAAAATAAAATAATAAATATAAGGTTGCTACATAATATCAGTTTTGAATGTAGACCTAACCCATCATAATATAAAAATCATAACATAGGAATGAATGTATTCTTTCAAGAACTTTATTTATTTATTTATTCATTCATTCATTTATCTCAAAAGCAAAGAGACAGACAGAGAGATAGCACCCAACAGGTGTTGACCCTGTGCTCCATCTCCAACCTCAGTCAGCCTCAGACCTTGTGCTCACACCTGCCCAGCATACTGAAGGAGGTCTCTGACACAAACCTAGAAACCGCCCAGTCTCACACACTTACATTTCACCTCTGCACCACCATTCAGCCTCCAAATAAATATTTTCTTTCTAAAACCAAAATTCTTTACTAATTGAATTTTATACTTCAGAAAAGTTATAACACTGTGTTTATGTAACAATCAGTTTAGCACTGATGTTTATCCTACAAAAATACAAGAGACAAAAAGAGAAATGCAAACACACTAGATGAAGACTTCTATTCATATATTTTTTGTTTGTTTTGGTCAAATATAAAAATATGGAGGATCCAAATAAATAAATCAAACAGATTATCTCGAACTCTGAACTCTAAACTACAGAAAAATTATATATATATATATGTATATATATATATATATAGAGAGAGAGAGAGAGAGATTTTTGCTATATGCTGCATGTGCTCACTGGAGAGACAGAGACAGAAAGCAAAAAATCACCCCTAAGAGAGATGACCATGCCACAGTCCCTTCTCCTCTATTCTCTCAGGATTTTGGGCATGCACGCACATGCTCCTGGTGTGAGTTTCAAGCCCCTGGGTCCTGGACTCAAGCAATAGTCAAACAGTGGAAGTCCAGCAACATAAACACTACACCATCTGCTGGTCCCTAGAACAATTGTATTTTCAGTAATATAGACCATTCACAAAAATAAACACAAACACACCCGGAAATCCACACAAAAGGACACCCTAATTCATGCCAAAGAGTTGAACTGTGTTTCAGTCTTGAATGTTCTGATTACAATGCAAAAAAAGCCAGTAGGAAGTGACAGGACCAAAATCAACGATACATGTGGCCCCTGGGTATGCAGAAATTCTAAGTCAGAAAAAAATCCTGTTGGATTTTCAAAATGTTTAGAATATAAAAATATTAAACAACATTTTTTTTTTAAAGATTTTTGCAACAGGACACATATACTCATCAAAGAGAGACAAAGAGAGGGAAAGTGAGAAATCATCTTCTGGAGGGATCATTACACTGAAGTCCCTATCTTTTATTCTTCTCTTTGGATTTCGAGCATGTACACTCACACTCCCAGTATGGTTTTTGAGCTTTGGAATCCAGGACGCAAGCTATGGTCAGTCATGAGGCAATTTAGCACATTAATCACCATGCCACCTGCTGGCCCAAATGCCAAATGTTTTAATTTCTCTAGGCTACAGACAAAGCAATACTCAGTAGTAGATATGTAGTCCCAAAGGCAAACATTCAAAATTAAAGGGAATATAAATTAATTATATTCACAATCCAAGAGATGAAATAATACTCCCTTCCTCTTATAAAATAAGAAATGGAAAAAAAAAGTGATTCATAAAGTCAAAAGTAACACTGAATAAAGAAAAACAAAAAAAGTAAAGCTTTTAAAATACATCAAAATTATTTTGTTAAGGACTAAATATTTGTGCCATCCAAAATTCATATGTTGAAGTCCTAACCCCCAATGGGATAGTATTAGAAGCTGAGGACTTTGCAATTAAATTTAGATGAGGACATGAAGCTGGAGCCCTTATGATGAGATTAGTATTCTTATAAAAAGGGAGGAGACTAAAGCACCACCCACCCCCATTCCTCCACCGCTCGAGGACATAGTGAGAAGGCAGTCATCTGCAAGTCCTCACCAGGAACTAAATCTGCCTGTGCCTTGATCTTGGGCTCCCAGCCTCTTCTACTGTGAAAAATAAGTGTTGTTTAAGCCTCTTGGCCTCTGATGTTCTTTGTAGGAGCCTGAGTGGACTAAGTAATAGTCCTGTCAGGTATCAAAACACTTATGAAGCTAGCAAGTGAACAATAGAGAGGCAGGACGTTAGTGAAAAACAGATATCGCTTATTAACTGTTGATGACATGTATAGTATTCTCATCTGAATTGGTCTGAGAAGTACTTCACAATGGGCGAAGTATTCGATGGGCGAAGTATTTTTACAAGTAAAATGAGAAGTAGCGATTGACTGTTTTAAAAAATAATTAGAATAATAATAATACTGATTGGGGAAAAAATAGAAAAGATATTGAATGTTGAAGCGGGGAGATTAATGCCTCTGTATTGACTGACATGCATGGCATTCCCCTTTGAAAAAGCAATGCAATACGCTGTAAAGTTATATGTAATCCAATGTAATATAAAGAAGATGATAAAAAATAAAAAATAAAAACAATATCAACATTGCTTAGTGGCACTTGAATTATCAGGACCAATGTAAAAAAGTAGAAATTTCAGAAATAGATTCAAACAAACAATGAAACTTAGTATGTGACAAAAATGCTATACTATATTGTTGGGGAAAATATATAATTTCAGAATATACATTTAAAAAAGGTCAGATTATTTAGGAAAGAATAAAATAGTTTTAAGTAAACAAAGTAGTAATCTAGGGAAGGAAACAAATGAGATTCCTATCCCACAACTTACAAATTACAAATCGATCCAATATTTAAAGGCAGAAAATCAAACCTTAATACATTTAGAAAAGCCAAAAGCAGAATCCTTTTATAATAACAGAGTGCAACAAGCCTTTCTATATGAGGCCCCAAACCCAGTAGTAATGAAAAATTGATAGTTGCATAAAAATAAAATTTTCTAAAAGCAAGTCAAAAGAAAAACAACAAAACTGAAAAAGAAATCCAAAGACTAGTACAAGAACAGGTTAATGTCCCTAATGTATACAGAACTTCTACAGTCAAATGAAAATGCCAACAAATCTCACAAAGAGGGACAAAATCTGCAAATAGGTAGTTCAAAAGAAAACAAATGACTTTTAATTCAAAAAATGTGGCTTGGGAACCAGCAGTTAGCGTAATGGCTATGTCGCTGGACTCCCACGTAGTTGACCGCGGTTCACATCCCGGACCCGGTGGCTTAAAACTCACGCCGGGCGCGTGTGCGTACGTGCCCAAGATCCCGAGAGGAGAATGGAGGAGAAGGGATTGCGGCGTGACCATCCCCCCTGGGGGGTGATTTCTCGCTTTCTGTCTCTATGTCTCTCTCTGTCTGTCTGGCGAGCGCACGCGCCCTATAGCGAAAAAACCTCTCAAAAAAAAAAAATGTGGCTTCAACCCTCACATTGAAATAAATCAAGCTAAAACTCCTCAAATGTCCTTTTCTCCCTAAAATTGACAAGGGCTCTGAAGTTGAATGTGATGTGTTGCCAAGGGTGTGAAGAGAAGAGGTGAAACTCTCTCTACTCGCAGATGACATGATTATATACAGAGAAGGGTCAATAGTTTCCATGAAAAAATTTCTGGAAATAATACATGAATGCTGTAAAGTTGCAGGATACAAAATCAATATACCGAAATCTATAGCATTTCTGTGTACCAGCAACAGGCAGACTGAGATAGAACTGAAAAAAGTTATTCCATTTACCATAGCCACAGAAAGTATAAGATACTTAGAAATATATCTAACCAAAGAGATCAAAAACCTCCACAAGGAAAACTACAAGAAGCTTAAAAAAAGAAATTGAAAATGACACAAGAAAGTAGAAGGATATCCCATGTTCCTGGATTGGAAGAATTAATATAGTCAAAATGGCAATTCTACCCAAATTAATCTACATATTTAATACAATGCCAGTCAAAGTACCAGACACATTGTTCACAGATCTAGAAAAAAACAATTATAAAGTTTGTCTGGAATCATAAAAGACCCCATATTGCCAAAACAATTCTGCAGAAGAAGAGTGGTGTGGGCAGCATCTCACTCCCTGATCAAAAAATATACTACAAAGCTGTGGTAATCAAAACAGCATGGTACTGGCACTGAAACAGACACATGGACGAATGGAACAGAATAGAGTTCCCAAAAATAAATTCCCAAACATACAGTCAACTGATTTTTGACAAGGGGTACCAGTCAATCCAGTGGGAAAAGGAAAACCTCTTCAACAAATGGTGCTGAAAAAACTGGATTTCCACTTGCAGACAGATGAATCTGAACCCCTAACTCTCACTTTTGACAAAAATCAAGTCAAGGTGGATTAAAGATCTAAATCTAAGATCTCAAACTATAAAGCTGCTCCCGGAAAACACTGGGGAAACTCTGGGAGACATTGGAGTAAGCAAAGACTTCTTAAATAAGACCCCCAGCGCAGAGTTGATAATTCCCGAAATAGACAAGTGGGATTACATCAGCCTAAGAAGTTTTTGCATGGCAAAAGACACAGTAATTATTGTGAATTCATAGCCCTCAGAATGGGAAAAGATTTTTGTAAACTATGTGTCAGGTAAGAGACTGATAACCAGAATACACAAGGAACTAAAACAAAACAAAACAAAACAAAACAAAACAAAACAAAACAAAACAAAACAAAACAAAACAAAACAAAACAAAACAAAACAAAACAAAACAAAACAAAACAAAACAAAACAAAACAAAAAAACAAAAAATGATAAGTGCTAGCAGGGGTGTGGTGAAAGGGGAACACTCTTACACTGCTGGTGGGAATGTAAGTTGGTCCATTTACTGTGGAAAATCATTTGGAGATTCCTCAAAAATCTGCAAATAGAACTACCATATGATCCAGCAATCCCACTCCTTGGTATCTACCCAAAGGACAGAAGAATACTTAATTGGAAAAGTGCTTGCACATCGATGTTTATTGTGGCACCATTCACAATTACTAAGTCATGGAACCAACCCAAACGCTCATGAACAGGTGAATGGATAGAAAAATTGTGGCACATATACTCTATGGAATACTATTCAGCCATAAAAAACAAACAAACAAACAAACAAACAAACAAAAAACAAAACCCTGGCTTTAGGAAGTGGAGGAATGTGGAAGATTTACTGCTGAGTGAAGCAAGCCGGACTATGAAGGAGAGACATTGTATGTCCCCACTTAATATATACCGAGTTTCTGCACTCTATGACTAAAACTGACTAAAGGATACAGAAACACAGTATATGAATGTAAATTCGAGATATAGTGTGTGTGAAAGAGTAGGGTCTGAGGAAGGATATTTAGAAGAAAAATAGGGAGGCAAAGCATAAATGGGACAAAGAAATGTGGTATTATTTGTTGAAGTTATTTTATAGTTTTATCAACTGGATTAGAGAGAAATCTTCACCTACTGAAATATTCATTTTGTAAGCTAAATGTGATTGGATGTATGAAAGAAAATTAAATAAAAAACTGTGAGAAAGATTTTTAAAAAGGATAAAAGAAAGAGAGATGCTGCAAGGTGGTACTTGGCTAGTTTGAGGTAGCTTGGCACCACTGCTGTGCAAAGTAATTTAGTAATTTCTAACAATGGTAAAATACCATTTACCCCTGCAATTGCACGTTGAGAGACTTATTCTAAGGGTATATTTGCGTGTATATGAAATGATGTATGTGATCAGTTACTTGTTACATCATTTTTCTTGTAAAAGATTGAAGGTAAGTTAATTACCATCAAGATGTACTTGTCAAATAGATTGCTGTGAATCTACAAAAGAGAAATACCAGCTGTAGGAAACCAGCAGTTATCTTAATGGCTATGTCGCTGGATTCCCACGTAGTCGACCGCGGTTCATGTCCTGGACCTGGTGGCTTAAAACTCACGCCAGGCGCGTGTGCGTGCCCAAGATTCCGAGAGGAAAATGGAGGAGAAGGGATTGTGGCATGACCATCCCCCCTGGGGGGTGATTTCTCGCTTTCTGTCTCTCTGTCTCTCTCTGTCTGTCTGGTGAGTGCACATGTGCCCTATAGCAAAAAAAAAAAAAAAAAAACCTCTCCAAAAAAAAAAATACCAGCTGTAGTTTTAATATGAAGTAGCTATTATTTGTAGAAGGTATTACTTGTAGTTAGAGGGTGGGAAAAAGGGGCGAGTGAGAGAAAAGGAATCAAGGAGAAAATAGAGAGCAAGACATTTAAGGGACATAGAAATGGAAGATTCTCTGTCGATGATAACGTGTGTGATACCTTTACCCGAATTGGTATATAGTATATTCATGCTCGGTATATTAATTTTATAAGCTGTAGTGATGCCCAGTGATTGAATGTATAAAATAAAATAATTTATTAAGAGAATAGAGAGGAAAGAGGGAAGTTCCTTATCATCCACAATATCATGCTAATGACACTTTTAGATATGTAATAAATAAACCTATTTATTAACATGTGTAGGTGGAGAAGGAGCCACTGAACAATAATGCTTGCAAAACTGAACACAGTTTTCATCGCTAAAAGAAGTTAAGGCATAAACGATAAGAAATAAAATGATGTCTGAGAATCAATTGGAGCCTGTGGCAGAAAACCACAACAAGAAACTTAGTACAGTTTTAAATCACAGAAGCTTGGGGTTAGTTTCAGCTTTGCTACTAATGACCATTGACCATTTCTAAATTAATTAGCCATCCTTCAGTACAATTGGGTGGCGATATGGATGGGATTGTGAGTTCAGAGTTCTGAGTTAAAATTCCACATCTGCCACTCATTGGTCATGCACCAAGCCTGCTTCCTTGTCGCCACGGTGAGCACACTAACAGTACTACCTGGCTCTTGTGTCTGTGATGAGAAATGCGTGAACAAAAGCACAGGCCACCTTGCAGAATCCCTCTGGTCACACCATCTCTCTCTTCGACTTCTACAAAGTGCATGCCCTGTCCCTAGCTGCCCCTCCAACCTGTTTGCTCTCCAAGCACAAAAAACAGCACCTGCTTCTCCTAGGTACTTTAACATTTGTCGACTTGAAATTTTGTTAAAGAAAGTATTATTGAACAAAAAGCTGTCACAAAGCTTAGTGAAACAAGGAAGGTCACTAGAAAGCCATTGGCAATTTAATGGTCTGAAACTGCCGTCTGAGACAGCACCTCGTCCATCCCCTTCCTCTGAGGATATGGCATTGTCCTGTTACCATCACGGGAGAGACGCACAGCGCCTGATTACAATGGCATTCTCTGTTAGCGGCTGAACAACACGCGTAGGTGAAGGAGCAGGCTAGCTTCTGAGTGGCCTAAATGCACACTACAAGGAACTAAAATTGGAGCAATTTGCTGTAATTTAGAAAGAAGAATGAGTGAATGAATGCATGCACTGCGGAAAATTATATATTTTATTTGAAGGTAAGATTGCACATCTTTAATCAAGGCTTAAAATCTGAATTAGGATAAATTGTGCCATAATTATTTTCTTAGAAGAGAACAAAGAAGTTTTTAAAGCACCTAATATTCTGCCTTTGAAGCTTTCAAAATGAAGACACTCTGTGGCAAATGTGCCACTTTATCTGCCTCCGTCTCAGAAAACCTGAAGTTCATTTAGTTAGAGATGGAGCCTTTGACATTCAAAGCAGTGAAGAGCACTTAGTTGTCCATGCACATTTGTTGCATTTGTTTTCGTCCTTCTGACCTTCAAGCCTTTAATTAAGGGAAAAATTAGCTTACTGGTGATAATTATTGGCTTGAACCTAAGAGTTCTTTACCAATTGTGTGTAGGCCTGAGGCCTGCATATGTGTGTGTTTGTATGTGCGTGTACATGTGTAGTAGGGTGGAGATGGAAGAGGTGGGAAAGAAAAATGAAGCTCAGCAAAAGTTGCTTGCTTTCCACTTTGATATTTAAGACTTTCTTATGACCATTTTGATTATTATTCTCAGGAAAATAATTGAGTTTTATACCTGCTGGCCCCACCAAAGCCATAGTTACTACCCAGGATGATCCCCAGAGCTGATGCTAATGCAGTGCACTGTGCAAAGCCCCCACGCTGATTGTGCATTCACTTGTACAACCTTCCCAGTCGTCTGTGGCTGTGGCATGACTATAACCCTCACATCACTGATGGGGACCGTGGGCAGTAGGAGGCTTGGGAAGCAGCCCCCAGTCGCAGCAGCTAACTGAAGGGGGATAGATTCACACTCACGATCCAGCTTCAGATCCAGGTGCTGAAATACCATGTTGCCCTTAGGTTGCCATTAGAAAATGAGGTTAGTCATACCTACCACATTGCAGAGTAATAATAAATACATAAACAAAAAGGATCAAGAAATGTATGACATTGAGTAAATTGTAAATTGCAAATGAATAAATCCTGTTGCTGTCCTGGTCTCCACACCACGTTATTCCTGCTTAGAGGAATTTTTAATTTGAACACAGGTTTTCTAGTGCAAGACCAAGAGAGCTGACTTACTGGTGATCACAAGAAGTAAAATACTGGGGCCAGCAGTTAGCGTAATGACTATGTGGCTGGACTCCCACGTAGTCGACCGCAGTTTGCATCCTGGACCGGGTGGCTTAAAACTCATGCTGGGTGCGTGTGTGTGCGTGCCCAGGATCATGAGAGGAGAATGTAGAAGGGATTGAGGCGTGGCCATCCCCTCTGGGGGGTAACTTCTCGCTTTCTGTCTCTCTCTCTCTCTCTCTCTCTCTCTCTCTGTCTGGCGAGCGCACGCGCCCTATAGCGAAAACCTCTAAAAAAAAAAAAAAGTAAAAAAATACCATCAGCACTTTATAATGATGTGCTCTGAGCTAAAAATCAAAATAAACGTCCCTAAGCAAAGTCACATCCGTTTTAGGTAACACGCATTGTGAGTACTCTCCCCAAAACACAAGATTCCTACGTCTCTTAAAATCCTTCCGTGGTTTTCAGTATATCCTCAATCACTGTCTGAACAGAGACCCTCTATTTATTCACATTATTTTCAACAAATAATGACAAGATTCCCTCAAAGGATTAATTATTACTCAAGTTTTAATATAAACACACAATAAAGATATTTCTGAGAGGAGAATATATTTTTTTTACCTATGCAGTAAAAATGCTTAAGCTAGACTGAACCCCCTCTCAACCCCCAGACAGAGGAGGTAACTTCTCCTGGATGTGGCAAGAATCTAACTTCATGTGGTCAACCTCCCCCCCCCCTCCAGTTTACAGATGCTACATATGGTACTCGGTAGAACTGGGCATATCATTGTCAGGCAACAGCTCCATAAACAGGAAACAGCTGCTGGCTGTTTTCTTTGTTGATGGCACTATTTACAGTGAATGCTCTTTACGAATAAATCGGGACCAGATCAGGTGGCCAGACTCAGCTTTAGCGCATATACCAAACTCCTCATCATTCACATGCCTTTTGAAAGAGAGTTTAAGCCATTAGACTTTATTCATGAAATAACCAAATTTTGTTTATGAAGAATAACACACACAGGCACATCATCCCCACATACTACATGCATGCACGCACAGGTGTGTGTATAATTCTGCATTCCCACAGTTACTCTTACACAAACTGATGCTTAAGAACAGAGATGAATTGGATTTTTTTTTGATAACATGATGTGATGTCTACTTATAATATATTTTATCTTCCTCAGATCTTCATAAGAAAGTGGCCCACTTATCTTCTATATCTCCAAGGGTATTAGAGATAATATTCTCTAAATAAATGACAGCTGGAGTCAAATATTTTTATTTATTTTACTATATAATTAATTTCAATCATTTAAATTTACATAAAATAAAGTACTAACTGTAAAAAACAGACATTAATGCTATTGCTGTTTTGCAACTCTTCCTTTTCATTGTCTTCATTTGTAAACTCATTAGTCATCATCAGCATACAATATTAATTTCTAACTTTTAAAAATGTATCCTTTATTATAATTCATACCTGTATTTATAAACATTTCATGAAATAGGTCAGAATGTTCAAAATGCGTATGTCCTGATTTACTAAACTATTTAAAAAATTTCACTATGACGAATATGACAAGAAAGCTCTTTCTGTGTAGCTCAAATCAGAACATGAGCTGAGGATATGGGAAAGGGTGATCAGATTTTGATGGTGGCGTAGTTGTGGGTAGCAGGATGTGCATGTACAGGACAACTAGGAGCATGCACAAAGAAAGTAAACTCTCTGGAAAAGAGGAGGTTGGAGAATTGAGTTCTCCTTGGAGCGTATAGAGGAACCCAGACATGACAAGAATAGGGTCAGAAAGACATGCCACTTACTGGGAACAATGGTCTCCAGTGAAGAAGGGAGAGTCTGAGAGAATAGTGCCCAACCGCAAGATCTGAGGAAGGTAGAATTTTTGAAGTAGGAAGGAAAGTGAGTGTGAGACATAATGGGAAGCAAATAGGATGTCTGCATGGTTTGCAGACACTAGGGAACAGGCGACACAGCAGGAAACTAACCTACACGTAAGAGAGGCCTGCAGAGTTGTCTGTAAAGAACCGGACAGGCACCAGAAACTCAGTGTGTGCTCCCTGACTCACAGTCCCCCAGACGTACCCAGCCTCATCAGGCTCCATGCGTGCTCATGAATAGGTCTTCTTATAAGTGTGCCTACTCAAGAGAGCTCTTGTTTCATTCATTTTTCCACTGTTGCCTCTTAAAAGTGAAACAACTCCCTAACTGAGAGTTACAGCTTCCTAAACATTCAGCTTTCTTGTGGGTATATATTTTTTTTCAGGGATTTAGACTCTCATGCCGATCATATCCTTTTGCACAACCATTTCTCTTGATTTTTCTAGACAAGATGATATAAGATCATACACACATTGCATGCTCAAATGTGGCTTCCATAAAAATACACTTGGTAATTGCAGCTGCACTTTATGAGGCTATGATGAAAAAGACATAAAATGTAGCTGTGAAAAATTGTGTTCACAAACCTGAGAAAATTTGGCTGTGAAGATCTACTCTGTGAATTACAGTGACAGATTATGACATAAACTACAACACTGGAATCAGTAACATTCTTGGATATTGAGAAGAAAATGAATTCATGAGCACATACACATACACACACACAAAGGGAAATCTCACAAGGATGAAGAATTCTTAAGCTACCATTAATTTAATTATGTTAATGTTTACTGTCAACTTAAAAAAATTCTCAATCTTGCTTAAGTTTTCTACATTGCTCTTAAGAAGAGATTCAATACTTGGGTTATGCAGTGTCCCATCCCAAATTCATGCCCTCATGCCTGCTAGAAACTTAGAATGGAAACTTATTTGGAAATAGAGTCATTGCAGATATAATTTGGAAGGATGTCATCCTGGATTAGGGTGGGCCTTGAATTCTATGCCTAGTGTCCTTTAAGAGGATGACACAGAGGTGTACACTGAGAGGAGATAACACCGTGTTCCAACAGAGGCAGAGCATGCACTGATGTACTGCAGTGTGTAAGGAAACCCTGACTAAAGAACAAGCTAAGGAGCCCATGACTGCCTGCACCTACCAGAAGCTGGGTGAGTCCAGATTCTTTTCTACAGCTTTCTGTGGGTCCATAGTCTTGCCAACACTCTGATTTCACACTGCAAAGGAATACATTTCTGTTATTTAAAGCTACCTCCAAACAAATGTGGTCATTTGCATGGCATCTCAGGGAAACTAATGTTTCTTTCTTGTTTGTTTGATTTTGATTTTGCTTTACTACAGAGCAAGTGCACTTGCATGACAGAGACACAGAAAGAGAGAGAGAGAGAGATGAAAAGTGAGAAATCATTTCCCAGGGAGGAAGGGCCATGCCACAATCCCTTCCTCCCCACTCTCTTAGGATTTTGGGCATGTATGCACACACACTTGGTGTGTCTTTCAATAGGCTGGGTCTGAGACTCAAACCATGCTGTCAGCTACATTTGATCTAGCCACCTTAACCTCCATGCCACCTGTAACATGATGCTTATTAAAAAATGATAATAATAATAAATAAAGCACACGTGTCTGATTTTTATATGTGTTGTTTTCAGGTCCAAGAAGGCAGTGTAAATCAACATTTTTATGTAGAAGTACTTTAGTTTATGGAACTAAGATCACTAGGAATTACATTTGACACTAGAAAAGCCTCCAGAGAATACATTCTAAGCTTCTTCACTAAGAAAGCAGAGCTAATTTTTTAACAAATAAAATATGCCCCTTCCCTTCACAGATGACCTTATTGATCTCTGTTGAATTCAAAATAAGATCCATATTCCTTGCATTACAAATAAGGGGAATGAGTGTTTCTGCGCTTTCCCTTCAGCCTCACCTCTCGTCATGCTGCCAACACACACACACACACACATGCAATCACATGCACACACGTGCTAATTTGGGCTCTAGCCCTTGCACACTATGCACTTTCAGAAAAGGCTGTGTATGCATGTGCCTCCTGCTCTACATCTAAGGACTACCTTCCCCATTTCTCCATTCCACTCTTGTGCATCCTCAGGATGGCACAAAACATGGAACCAGCTTTCTCAGTTGTGTTTCTCTAAACTGCTCAACTGTGCAAGACGAGCAGAGTGTACACACCAGAGGGACTTTTTTAATTTAAGAATTATATTTTTAACTTTATTTATAATTTATTATTGTTTTATTATTATTTTCCAGTTTGACCAGAGAGACAGAGAGGGAAAGTGAGAAAGCAAGCCACCAAGTCGAGGACTTGAACCACAGTTGGCCATATGGGAGTCCAGCACTTTTAACCACCATGCCACCTGCAGCTCCACACACCAGTGGGACTTTACCCAGGTCAACATCTGGAAATATCAGAACAATAAGACTCTGAGCTGCATAACAAAGAACTGAAGACCTGAGGGTGGTTAGAAACTGTGGAAACGGGAAGCAAGGTGTTTTTTTTAGGTTCTGTTGTGCTAAAGAATTGTCTTTGGATCTTTGGGAAGAAGATTGTGGTTCAAAGTACTGTATTAAATATGTTAGGTACTAGTGGGGGACCAGCAGGTGGTGTGGTGGTTAAGGTGCTGGACACTCCCACGTGGCTAACCACAGTTCAAGTCCTGGACCTGGTGGCTTGCTTTCTCACTTTCTCCCTCTCTCTCTATCTCTCTCTGGTCAAATTAAAAAATAAATTAATGAATAAATAAAACAAAATAAAATAATTCTTTAAAAAATATGTTAGGCACTAGTATCTTAAGTAGGTTGAGCCATTTGGGTGATTTAAAATTCTAAATCCACATAATAATTTTCATTTTCTCACTGTCATTTTCACAATGGTCACAGATGAGAGAAGACAAGATAGCATTATTGCTACAAAAATTTGTAACAACCAATAGTAAAATAATCAGTAAATAATAATGATTGGCAACACTTTTGTTGTCTCCTGTATCTTTTTAACATACAGAAACATCTGTGTGTGTGTGTGTGTGTGTGTGTGTGTGTTAGTACACACTCCTTGGTATTACCAGTCAATGTAATGTAAGGTCATCTCGTATATTTTCTGTTCTAGTCTAAAATTTGCTCTTTCTTTAAGATGCCTAGGTTGCTTTAATTAGAGAGTGATTTTAAACACCAAGATCTGAGCCCAAGGTGTGCTCATTCCCAAGAGGATAATGTTATTTCTAGAGCCTCTAAGCAGAGCTAGGTAACATATGTGTATGTTAATTTATGTATATACCATGCCATGTCTGGAAATTTTTGAGCAACTAAATGAGTAAATTATATTATAATTCAATGTATAAAATAACTATAACTCCATGATATTAGAAGTAATGGCTCAATACATAAATTTTGGAGAATAAACAAGTGTTCCATGCAGAAACATTTCTTTTTTTTCCTTTTTTTAAAAATTTCAATTTCTTTTATACATTCAATCACATGTCACTTAGCTTGCAAAGTGAATATTCCAACATATATATATTTCTCACTCATCCAGTTGAGAATACTATACACATTAACATCAATAGATTATACCCTATTTCTTTGTCCCATAACTGCCTTGCCTCTATATTTTCCTCTTGAATGTCCTTACACAGACTATCTTCCTTCACCTGCCATCTTCCCACACTGTATCTGGTATTAATAACCATTTTCTATATTTCTATATTCTCTAGTCATTCAGTTTTGGCTATAGAGTGCAAACACTCAGTATATATTAAGTGGAGACATACAATGTCTCTCCTTCATAGCCTGGCTTGCTTCACTCAACAGTAAATCTTCCATATTCATCCACTTTCTGTCAAAAGCCAGGGTCTTGCTATTTTTGTGGGCTGATAGTATTCCATAGAGTATATGTGCCACACTTTTTCAATCCATTCATCTGTTCATGGTCATTTGGGTTAGTTCCATGTCTTAGCAAATGTCAGTAATGTTGTAATGAACATCGATGAGCAAGCACTTTTCTGACTAAGGATTCTTCTGGTTTTTGGGTATATACTAAGAAGTGGAATTGCTGGATCATAACGTAATTCTATTTGTAGATCTTTGAGGAATCTCCACATTGTTCTCCACAGTGGCTGAACCAATTTACATTCCCACCAACAGCATAGGAGAGTTCCCCTTTTACCACACCCATGCAAGCACTTGTCAGTTTTTGCTTGTTTAATCTTAGTCATTCTGACTTGGATTAGATGGTATTGCATTGTAGTTTTGATCTGCATCTCCCTTAAAATGAGGAATGTTGAGTATTGTTTCTTATGCCTTTTGGCTATTCATTAGAGAGTGTTTTTGTTTGTTTGTTTGTTTGTTTGTTTTCCAACACATCTTTCCATCTTTTAATAGGGTTGATCATCTTTTTTGGGGGGGAAAGCTGCTGGAGTTTCCTCCTGTGTATTCTGGTTATCAATCCCTTATCTGAGGCATAGTTTACAAAAATATTTTCCCATTCTGAAGACTGTTGATTCACACTGATTACTGCATTTTTTGCCATGCAGAAATTAATAAATCTGATGAAATCTCACTTGTTTATTTTTGGGATTATTGACTGTGCTTTGGGGATCTTATTTAAGAAGTCTTTACCTACCCCCATGTGTCTCGAATTTTCCCAGTGTTTTCCAGCAGTATTTTATAGTTTGCAGTCTTAGTTTTAGATCTTTGATTCACTTTGAGTTAATTTTTGTCAATGCAGATTTCAAACAATGTGTGTAGACACTCCACTCTCACAAAGGAGGTGCCCGGGTCCCCACTTCTCACAGTGGCTTGTTTCCAAGTGCAGACTGAGGAAGGAATAACTTTACAGAGGAAAACAATATACAAATATTGCAGGGGGATGAAGACTGATACTAAGTTTAGAAAAATTTGAATCATAAAAATACATTTTCCAGGTAAAATATGAAGTCAGGTTGATTGTGTGGACCCTCAAGATGAAGATGTGAAAATAGCACTTTACTGTGTCCCTGCTCTCCAGACTCCATCCAATCTAATAATGTAGAAAACTCAAATAAATTGTAGTGGAATGAAATTCTACAAAATAGCTGGCCAATGTTTCTCAAAAATGTCAGGTTCATTTAAAAAAAAAGAAAAGAGGAAGAAGAAAAGAAAGAAAGACAAAGAAAGAAGGAAGAAAGAAAGACAAGAAAAGAAAAGACAAAGAAAGAAGAAATGAAAACAGAAAAGAAATCTGGGCACTTGTCACATCCAGGAGCATCCTAAATTAGAAGACAAAACAGTAATCTTAGACATTCTGACTGGGGTTAAGTGCTATCTCATTGTTTTGATCTGCATTTCCCTTATGATGAGGGATGTTGAGCATTTTTTTCATATGCCTTCTGGCTATTTGTATGTCATCTTTAGTGAGTGTTTTTTTCAACTCCTTCTCCCATCTTTTAATAGGGTTGATCATCTTTTCTCCAAACAGCTTCTTTAGTTCCCTGTGTATTCTGGTTATCAGTCCCTTATCTGACACATAAATACAAAAATATTTTTCCATTCTGAGGGCAGTCGATTCACACTAATTACTGTTTTTTGCCATGCAGAAACTTCTTAGTCTGATATAATCCCACTTGTCTATTTTGGGGATTATCGACTGTTGTTTGG
>NW_006159875.1:850181-850620 GCF_000334495.1 Tupaia belangeri chinensis | reverse complement strand
ATCCACCTTGACTTGATTTTTGTCAAAGGTGAGAGGTAGGGGTTCAGATTCATCTTTCTACAGGTGGAAATCCAGTTTTTCCAGAACCATTTGCTGAAGAGGTTTTCCTTTTCTCACTAAATTGACTGCTACCCCTTGTCAAAAATCAGTTGACTGAATGATTAGGGATTTATGCCTGTGGACTCAATTCTGTTCCAATGGTCTACATGCCTGTTCCTGTGTCAATACCATGCTGTTTTGATTACCACAGCTTTGTAGTATATTTTTGGGTCAGGGAGTGAGATGCAGCCCACTCTACTCTTCTTTTGTAGAATTGCATTGGCAATGCGGGGTCTTTTATTATTCCTGACAAATTTTATGATTGCCTTTTCTAACTCTGTGAAGAATGTGTCTGGTACTTTTATTGGCATTGCATTAAATAGGTAGATTAATTTGGGTA
>NW_006159875.1:798420-847580 GCF_000334495.1 Tupaia belangeri chinensis | reverse complement strand
GAGGAGGGCCTGGGGAAAAACATTTGGAGGAGGGATATGGAGACAGCATTGTTGAGACAGGGAGGTAGTATTGTTATATTTTGATCAACTGGATCATGGAGAAATGTTCACATATTGAAATGATCACCTTGTAAGCTAAATAATGTGATTGAATGTATTAAAAATATGTAAATTAAAAAAAATCAATAGCACAGCCCACTGCGACCACAGCATACCTCAGTGAGACCACTGCACACATCACTGAGATCCAAAGAATGAATCTGTGACCCAAAACACAACCCACTCACACCCTAACCTCACTAGGACCTAAAGCAAAATTCATTGAGGTACACCACACACCACAGTTTAAGCCACAGCACACCCCAATTTAAAGAACAGCACAGTCCACTGCAACTCACAGTACAGCTCAGTGAGACAACTGCACACATCACTGAGACCCAAAGAACAAATCTGTGACACACAATACACTCTACTCATACCCCAACCACACTAGGGCCCATAGCAAAATTCATTGACTTACACTGCACTTCCCACTTTAAGCAAAAACACACCACACTTTCTACAACATCACAGCCCACTGTGATCCATAGCACACCTCAGTGAGACCATAGCACACATCACTGAGACCCAAAGAACAAATCCGGGACCCACAACACACCCCATTTACACACTAACCTCAGTAGGACCCACAGCAAAATTCATTGAGTTACACTGCACTTCCCGCTTTATGCCACAGCACACCTGACTTTAAACAACAGTACATCCCACTGTGACCTCACAAAACTAAATCCCACAAACACCCTACTCAGAACAAAACCTCACTGAGACACACAGAAAATCTAAGACCCACAGTACCATTGTCTGTGACATAGAGCTCACCCCACTTTAATGCACAGCTTTCCCTTTCAGACCTGCAGCACACCACATTGAGACCACCACACAATTACCTGAAATCTACCGCACCAAACTACGATTCACAAAATACCCTATTCAGAACCAAACCTCACTGAGACCTGCAGAAAATCTCAAAGACCCACAGTACCATTCACTGTGATATAGGGCACACCCCAATTTAAGCCATAGTATACCCACTGCGGCCATCACCAAATCTCATTGAGACCACTGCACAAATCCTTGAAACCCACTGCCCAAAACTACGAAAAAAAAAAAAAGAAGGCAAAACAGATAAATACAATGTGGTATCCTGGGACAGAGGCTAGAACAGAGAAGATATTAGGTAGAAATAAAGGAACTCTTAACAGAATGTGTAGAGAGTGGCCAATCTGAGCAAACATGGTGACCTTTAGACACAAGTGGACAGTTTGCACAAATCCTTGAAACCCACTGCCCAAAACTACGAAAAAAAAAAAAAGAAGGCAAAACAGATAAATACAATGTGGTATCCTGGGACAGAGGCTAGAACAGAGAAGATATTAGGTAGAAATAAAGGAACTCTTAACAGAATGTGTAGAGAGTGGCCAATCTGAGCAAACATGGTGACTTTTAGACACAAGTGGACAGTTATTGGTAGAACAATAAACACCATTAACATGTGAATACACAAGCTTCCTCTTTGTTTCCAAATTACAATGCAATATTGGTTAAAAGAAGTCACATGTGTTATTCACAATTGGCCTGAGAAGATTAGAGAAAACTTACATAGAACTACATGGCACCAGGTGTCTTCACATCTTCAGTTGATTAACATCTAAAAACAACGTCTTTGCATTCTTTTCCCTTTTTCTGCCATTAAAAGCATAAACTTGGGGGGCTGGCAAGTGGCATGGTGGTTAAGGACGCTGGACTCCCACATGGCCGACCACGGTTCAAGTCTTGGACCTGGTGGCTTGCTTTCTTACTTCTTCTCTCTCTCTCTCTGTCTCTCTCTGATCAAACTGGAAACTAGTAATGATAATAATAATAAATAAAGTTAAAATAAAATAATTCTTTAAAAAAAATCATAAACTTGGAACTAGTTCAGGGCCATGGCTGCCTCCAGCAGAGGAGTTGGGACCACCCTACCCCTGTTTTTCTCCATTTGTATGTGTTTGTGTGTTTATTTTTATGTTTACTTTTCAATCCACATCTTCCCCCTTTCTCAGAGCACATGTTTAGCCATGCAGGTCATGGCAAGAATGTGTATCCTAGCTAATAATGTATCAAAGATGGCTCATTACTTGTGATACAGGCATCATAGCATTATAAAGTGTTATAATAGGTGAAACTGCATAAAGAGAATATGAAACTTTGTTTTACCTATGCATTTTTTGCAAAACTAAAAATTTTATAAAATGAAATTATTTTAAAAAATGAGACATTAGCACAATGTATATCATCAGGAATAAGAACGAAATGTAAACAATAATGAAAGTGTCAAATCACCCAGAACAAAAGCAAACAATCCTAAATTCATATTCAACTAACAAAAGAGCTCCAAAGTACATGAGGCATAAACTACATAACTGAAATCAACATTGAATAGATCACTTTAGCTAGAAATATTAGTACTATTTTTTCTAGAGGTGATCTGTCAAATAGAAGAAAAGCAGTAATAGTCTATAACTAAACAGCTCACCAACAAACATGATAAAATTGAAACTTGCAGATACTCTGCAAACATCAGCAGAACATCAAGTCTTCTCACGTGCACCCAGCATACAGAACATTCCCCAGAACGAACCATGTTCTGAGATATAAAACAAACATTGAACTGAATGGAATTAAATGGATGGAAAGTATATTAATTGAATATAACAGAACTAAACTAGAAAGTAATAGCAGAAATGTACCTAGAAAATCTGCAAATATTTGGGCTTTAAATGCCACACTGAAAAATAACCCATGGATAAAGAGAAAGTCACAAAGGAAGCTGAAATATGTGAATTAAATAAAAAAGAAAATACATCATACAAAATGCATCTGAAACAGTGCATAGAGGGAAATTTATAGCGTGAATGTACGTATTAGAAAATTTTAAAAAAGCCTGACTAATATTCTAAGCTTGATCCTTAATAAACTAGAAAAATAAGAGTAAATCAAGCCCATGTTAAGCAGAGGAAGGAATAATCAGAAATCAATTTAGTTAAGAAGAGAAAACAGCACAAACAAAAAACCAAGCCCACAGTCTGTTTGTTGAATAAAACTTGGTGAAATTGATTTACTTGTATCAGAGTTCTAAAAAAAAAAAAAGGAGGAAGGAAGGAGGGAAGGAAGGAAAGAAGTTAGAAAGGGAGGAAATCTGTATTAGAAATGAATGGATTATAAAAGGAAGCATTTCTACAAATAATAGAAGCTTAATTATAGATGGCTACAATAATTTTATGCCTACAAATTCACCAACTTAGAAGAAAGGGAAATTCCCATGGAAGACAAAAACTGACAAATCTTTTTAAGAGGAAATATATAACCTGAATAGTTCTTTGTCTACTAAAAAAATTGGATTTATGACTAAATGCTCTTCAATAAGAAGCAACATTTAGTCTTCACTGGTGGATTCTAGCAAGCAACAAAAGGGAGAAAAAAAATACAAATTCTACACAAATATGTTCACAAAATTGATGAAAGGGGACACTCCTCAAATCCTTTTTATGAGACTATCATTATCTGATCTAAAATTCAGATATAGACATTATAAAAATGACAAAAAAATGAAACCAGAGACTAACAGTCCTCAAAAAATATTAGTGCCGAATTTTTTCCACAAATTACTAGCAAGTTGACTCTAATGACATACAATTGCACTTAATCTTTAAGCAGTATTTTGACTTGTAACTACTTTCAATGGAGAACAATCACCTTTATATCTAAGTATCTTATTTAAGCTATTGATTGCAAAATTATTTTTAACATTTTGGGAACAGTTTAAAAGTCAATGAAAAGGAAAGAGTTAAAATTGTACTGTATACCATATTTCACTATCCATTCATTCACTTAAAAAAAGAAATGTCTTTGTTATAATCATTTGTTTCCTCTATGAGAGAGAGAGAGAAAGAATAGAGAGACAGAGAGACAACCCCCCCCCAACAGAGCACAGGGTCCTCATGTCACCTATCCCCTGTCCCTGGCGAACAGGATCACAGAAACACACAGGTATCACAGGCATTTTCAGGGATATCTTGGGATGTGAACTGATGACTTTATCCAAGTGGGCCCAGCTGTGTTACTTCTGTACCTGTGCCCCACTGCCTTGCCCCAAAAGATGCATTTTACATAAAAATAAAAATTAAATGTTCTATATGACTACTAGAAGAGCTGCTAGCTACCTTTATCTAATAGATCTCTAAATATATTAATCACAAATATTTTATTACAAACCTGAAAATTAGGATTGGCCTTTTGAACTTGAGGCATGTCAACTGTGCTACCACATCCTGGTACCTGGGCACCATCTGTGTGCCAGGAGACATTGGTTCCAGTCTCAGCACAATTCTTCTCATGATCACAGTCCCACTCCCACTCCAGGTTTTCCTTTAGAACTTGGGACCCTCCCATGGTACACAGCACATGACTTGAGCCTTTTCACAAAGTCATATCTTATAGCTCATCCCCAGCTCATCGGAAATTGAAAGGCTGGTCAAAGAGCCAGTCAGCTGAACTTACCTATGTAAACTGTATCTATGAAAGACATAGCCCTTTAATAGGAACATAGCTGGAATACAAGGCTGATATTCCCTTCTCTGATGGCACTGAATCTTTCCAATAAAGAGGAAAAAGAAAATGCTGACTCAAATGACAAGAAGTCAGTGCAGACAGAAGAAACATGAGGAAACAATGAAATAACTCTCTTCCATGGGAGCATAGTGAGCCCTCACCAACGATGGACAGTGTGGAAGACTTCACAAAAATGTCAGAAAAGAGTTCCAAACGTTCACTGTGACAAGATTCAGTGAGATGCAAAAGAAAACAGGCAACAAAATCCAAATTCTGGGAAATTAGAAGCTCATTCCAGGAGATGACACAGAGGTAAACACTCTAAAAAAATAAATAAATAAAAAAGAATTAAACTGTCACAAAGACATAGACACCCTAAAAAAGAATCAAACAGAACTCCTGGAAATATAGAATACAGTTCAAGAAATTAAAATCTCTCTTTAAGAATTAACAGCAGATTGGACAAGAAAGATTTTCCGAACTTGTAGACAAAATCTTCAACATAGATCAAACTACCAACAAGCATGCCAAAAAAATTAAGAAGTACATATGGGAAATTAGAGACATCAGTAAATGCCCAAATATGCATATAATGAGTATTCCAGAAGGTGAAGAACCTGATAAAGGCATGGAAAACCTCTTCTATGAAATATTATTAAAAACTCCAAATCTAGGGAAACAAGAAGAAAGTCAGTTCAAGAAATAAAAAGAACTCCACATAGAATCTGCATAAACAAATCCTCCCCTGGTACATCGCAGCCAGATTGGTAAGAAAAAAAAAAATCAAAGATAAAGATAAGATTCTAAAAATGGCAAGAGAGAAATATCAAGTTACTTAGAAAGTTTATCTTACTAGGCTAATATCAAACTAATCAACTGATACAATGCAGACAAGGAAAGAATGGCAAGAAATATTCAAATAAAAGAAGCAATTTAAACAAAAAATACAAATAAAATCAATCTCAGGTAAACGAAAACTAAAGGAATTCACCAACACTAGAACAACTGTTCATGAAGTATTGAAGGGAGTACTATACCAGGGAAACTAAAAAAGGACTAACAGAATTAAGAGCCAAAAAAGCCCCAAGAACATGGCTAACAAAATGGCAGAAATAAGCCATCAAATTAAATAATAATATTCAATTAATGGATTAAATGCTCCAATTAAGACATAGACTGGCTGAATGAATAAAAATACAGGATTCCTTTATGTGCTGCTTATAAGAAACTCACTTCACTGATAAAGACCTACATAGACTGGGAGTGAAAGTTGGAAAGAAATTCATGCAAATGAAAATCTAAAAAAGCTGAAGATCATGATACTGATAGCATACAAAATAAACTTCAAGATAAAAACTGTGTGAAGAGACTAAGAAGAACACAACATAATACTAAAAGAGCTAGTTCACCAAGAAGATGTAAGACTTATAAATATCTATGCACCCAACACTGGGGCATCTAAATATGAAGAGAGACTGCTAATGTAAAGGGAGAAACGACTGCAACACAATAACCATTGGGGAATCTCAACACCCCACTGTCTCGTATGGACAGATCATCTAGAGGAAAAATAAACAAAGAGACACAAAATCTAAATGATACCATAAATCAAATGTATTTGACATACATATATATATATATATATATATTACTATATCTGTAAAACATTTTGTCAAAAATTGCACATTTTATTCACCCCTACATGGAATGTTTTCAAAGATCAAACACATAGTAGGATACCAAATAAATCTTTACAAACTCAACTGACCACAATAAAATCAAACTTGAAATGAACACAGAAAGAACTCTTAAAAATACACAAACACATGGAAACTAAGTGACATACTCCTGAATAACTTCACAACCACTGAAAAAATTAAGACAAGTAAAAAGATTTATTGAAACCAAAAATAATGAACAAATGAGTTTGTATAACATAAGGGATGCGGAAAAGCATATGAGGGGAGATCATAGCAATTAGTGCCCACAAAAAAAAAATTTAAAAAGAAAGAAAGGTGTCAAAGAGACAACCTAACAACACATTTCATACAACTGAAAAAGCAACAACAATAAAAGTGCCAGGAGAAAAGAAATAATAAACATTCAAGCAGAAATAAATCAAATAGAGAATAGAAGAATTATATAGAAAATAGATGAAACAAAAAGGTGGTTTTTTGAGAAACTAAACAAAATAGACAAAACATTAGCTAGATTAATCAAGAACAGAGAAAGAAACCAGATAAGTCAAATCAGCAATTCAGCAGGCATTATTACAACAGACATTCCAGAAATCCAAAAGATCCTGAGTTAATGCTACAAGTGATATTATGCCAACAAAAAAGACAACCTAAATGAGCTGGACACATTTCTGGACACATTTAACTTAACAAGATTGTATCAGGAAGAAATAAAAAGTATAAATAGACCAATAACAAGCAATGAGGTGGAACCAGTAATAAATAATCTCCCAACAAAGGAAAACCCAGGTCCTAAATTTCATTTCTGAATTCTGCAAAACTTTCCAAGAATTTATCCCAATTTTCCTCAAACTCTTTGTAAAGCTTCAAAGGGAAATAACAATCCCAAATTCATTTCATGAAGCCTCTATCACCCTGATCCCTATAACAGATAAGGACATACAAAAAAAGAAAACTGCAGACTAATATCCTTGATGAAAATAGATGCAAAAGTTCTTTTAGTTTTTTTTTTTTTTTTTTTTGGAGAGATTTTTCGCTATAGGGCGCATGCGCTCGCCAGTCAGACAGAGAGAGACATAGAGACAGAAAGCGAGAAATCACCCCCCAGGGGGGATGGTCACGTTGCAATCCCTTCTCCTCCATTCTCCTCTCAGGATCTTGGGCACGCACGCACACGCGCCCGGCATGAGTTTTAAGCCACCGGGTCCAGGATGCAAACCGTGGTCGACTACATGGGAGTCCAGCGACATAGCCATTATGCTAACTGCTGGTTCCCCTACATGCAAAAGTTCTTACCAAGATATTTGTGAATTGTATACAACAACACATTAAAAGATTAACAAACAAACAAACAAAACTATACATCATGCCTAGGTAGGCTTTATTCCAGTGATGCAAGAGTGGTTCAACATATGCAAAACCATAAATGTAATACATCACACTAAGAGAAGGTAAAAACCATATGTTCCTATCAATTGGTGCAGAAAAAACGTTCGATAAAATGCAACATCCCTTCATGATTAAGACTCTCATCAAAATTGGATAGACAGGGCATTCTTCAACACAGTAAAAGCCATCTATGACAAACCCATAGCCAACATCAAACTGAATGGGGAAAAACTGAAAGCTTTCCCACTAAAAACTGGAAAAAGACAAGGCTGCCTACTTTCACCAATCCTTTTCAACATAGAACTAGAAGTCCTAGTTAATGAAATTAGACAAAACTGTATATAAAAAAATCAAATAAAAAATAATTGAAATTATCTCTATTTGAAGATAAGATTATTATATTCCTAGAAAATCTTAAAGAATCTACAAATCCACAAAAGATTCTTGAAAATTGTAAGTGAATACAGTGAAATGATAGGATACAAAGTCAACATACAAAAATCTATAGCATTTTTTATAAATTGACAATAAACAGACTGAGATATAATTGAAAAAAATTCCCATTTACAATAGCCACAAAAATATAAGATAAATAGAAATAAAACTTACCAAAGAAGTGAAAGACCTTTGCAAAGAAAACTATGAAAACCTTTTTAAAAAATTGAAAATAATACCAAAAAAAAGATATCCCATATTCCTGAATTGGAAGAATTAATAAAATCAAAATGTCAATCATCCCAAAATTAATCTACAAATTCAATGCAATTCTGATCAAACCACCAGAGATATTCCTCACAGAAATAGAAAAAAATCATAAAATTGCTCTGTAATCATAAGAGGCCCCATATTGCCAAAGCTATACTGTATAAAAAAAATAAAGTAGAAGGAATCTCACTTCCTGAACTCGATATATTACAAAACTGTGATTATCTAAACAGCAGGGAATTGATATTAAAATGGGCATGTAGACCAATGGGGAAAAAAATGATAATCCAAAACAAACCCCAAAATATACGGCCAACTTGTTTAACAAAGGGCACAAAACAATACAGTGAGGAAAAGAAAATCTCTAATAGATGATATCTAAAAAATGGATATCCATCTGCAGAAAAATGAAACTGGACCCCTATTTCTTATCATTAATAAAAATCAACTCAAAATGGATCAAAGATCTTACCATAAGACTTCAAACTATAAAACTCCTGGTGGGAAACACAGGAAAAACTATTGGAGACACTGGAGTAGGCAAAGACTTTTAAAACAAGCCAAAGCACAGGCAATAATCCTAAAAATAGATGCGATTCCATCAGGTTAAAAGCTTCAGCATGCAAAAGAAACTATATAAAATGAGGAGACAGTCTTCAGAGTAGAAGAATATATTTGCAAACTATGCCTCAGATGAGGGATTGATAACCAAAATATACAGGGTATTCAAGCAGCTCACACAGAGATTAATGCAATTAAAAGATGGGCAAAGGAACTGAATAGACAGCTCTCCAAGGGAAACTCACAAAGGGCCAAAAAGCATATGAAAATATGCTCAACATTTTTTATGATAAAGTAAATGGAACTTAAAATCCCAATGAGATACCATTTAGCCTCAGTCAAAATGACTAAGATTTAAAACACAAAGAATGATAAATGCTACAAGGCTGTAGTGAAAAGGGAACTCTCCTACACCTTTGGTAGGAGTGTAAATTAGTACAACTACTGTGGAGAACAATGTGGAGGTTCCTCAAGAACCTACAGATAGGGAACCAGCAGTTAGTGTAATGGCTATGTCAATGGATTTCCCGCCATGGTTCACGTCCCGGACCCGGTGCCCAAGATACCGAGAGGAGAATGGAGGAGAAGGGATTGCGGCGTGACCATCCTCCCTGGGGGGGTGATTTCTTGCTTTCTGTCTCTATGTCTCTCTCTGTCTGTCTGGTGAGCGCACGCACCCTATAGCGAAAAATCTCTCCAAAAAAAAAAAAAAAGAAAGGAAGCCACTGGGTCTGGGATTCGAACCACGGTCAACTACATGGGAGTTTAGCGACATAGCCATTACACTGACTGCTGGTCCCAGACTTCCCTTTTTAAAAAACCTAGAATTTCCATAGAATATTTGATCACATAATGCCCCCTATAATGAATGAAATCCACATTATGGTAGAATCCTATATAGAATATGTGATTGTTTTTTAAGTGCTATTAATTGGTTATATTCCAATTCAAATCATAAAAATGATCAATTATGTGAAACCATTGTTCCTAAGTATTCTGCAGAATTTTGGCTGGATAACCTGCAGAGTGAGACCAATTTGCAGTATTTTTTTTTCCCATTTCAGAACTGGTATATTCTCATAGTATCTGTATCTGTCTTCTCTCAGGTCCTATCCTGAGGCAGAAAAGAAAACAATAAAATAATAAATTACTGGTAAGACTTTCCTACCTAACACCTAGAAGCTTCGCTACTGATTGAAACATGCACATGGCCCTTAACTTCCATTTTATTTTGGGGGAAGTTTGTTTTCAATTTTGTGATTTAAGTGCACTATTTAATTACATACCTGGATTTTAAGAAAGAGAGATTGTTAACCCATGGTATTTCCTTTAGACCCAATTTTAGATTTCAGTTTATTTTATGAGTTTGTTTTATGTGTATTTTTTTTCCTTTATGATTCTTAACTCTTTGAAAGAATTAATATTTTGTAAGGTTTTATTTATTTATTTATTTATTTTTTGAGAGGTTTTTGCTATAGGGCACGTGTGCTCGTCAGAAAGACAGAGAGAGACTGGGAACCAGCAGTTAGCGTAATGGCTATGTCGCTGGACTCCCACGTAGTCGACCGCGGTTCGTGTCCCGGACCCGGTGGCTTAAAACTCACGCCTGGCGCGTGTGCGTGGGTGCCCAAGATCCCGAGAGGAGAATGGAGGAGAAGGGATTGCGGCGTGACTATCCCCCCTGGGGGGTGATTTCTCGCTTTCTGTCTCTATGTCTCTCTCTGTCTGTCTGGCGAGCGCACGCGCCCTATAGCAAAAAACTCTCAAAAAAAAAAAAAAAAGCACACGGGATGCTTGTGCATGTATGCCCCAAATCCTAACAAGAGAGAGAAATGGGAAGGGGTTGTGTTGTGTCCACACCCCACGGGGGCAGTGAAAATATCTTGGGCACGCATACACACATGCCCAGAGTGAGTTTAAGCCACTAGGTCTGGGACTTGAACTGCGGTTGACTACATGGGAGTCCAGCGACATAGACATTACACCAACTGTTGATCCCAAGGTTTTTTTTTTTTTCTTAGGAATGTCCCAAAGCACAAAGAGAAAAATTCACTTTAAAAAAATAGAATAATATATTTTCTATCTTAAAATTACTATTTTGGTCCATTTTATACCTCTAAAAGACAAATTGTGAAATTACAGTATTCTTATTTTTCTTGTATCTTAAATATTTTTCTCTTTTATCTTCTTAGTAATTATGGCATATCTCATCAATGGTAGTTATGTGTGTGTAGGACTATACCCTATCTATCTATATCTATCTCTCTATCTGTCTGTCTATCTATCTATCTATCTATCTATCTACCTACCTACCTACCTATCATATATCTGTCTATATCTATATCTATCCATATATTCAAAGCTAGGAATAGGCAAAATATAATTTAAAGTTTGCTTTATTTAAATTCCTAAAATAATACATTTTCACAATCTCTTTGCTTTTACTTCTATAAATTATCACTTAAAATATTCCTTTTAAAACCTGAAAATAAATAGAATTCCATTGGACTGAGAAGATTATTTTTAGTAGTTAACTGAGGGGTAAGCATCTGTCAGGTGAGAGGTGAGACACAAGAGTAAGGTCCAACAAGACACATTGTGGAATACACCTGCATGCTCATCAGCAGCCAGAGCCCAGTGGGTGTAGAACAGCAGCAGTGTCTTTGGCAGTGAGTGAGGAACATGAAATTCATTTATTTAAAGAATACGTGGTGCAGATCTCTACCCTGGGAGTTGGTCATTTTTATCCTAAATTCTGTTATTAATTTTTAAAAATAAGTAATCATTCAGGGCAGGAAAGGGAGGAAGAGAAAGGTATTTTCAGCAGTGGTTCATTTACCACCTGCTGCCATGGTTCCTCAGTCAGTCAGAGTCACAGGCAAACACACCCACGGTCCACATGTCCAGGCTGGCAAGAGACTGCCTCCCTCGTGGCTTCCAGCTGCTGAAGCAAAGATACCAACCATGTGTCACTGCAGCTGGGCCATAGCTTGCTTTCCTTTATATTATTTACTTGACCTTTTAAGACATTTCAATATTTGTGACTCTTCTCTACTAACATTTTATTCATAATATGCAATTTATCTCCTATCACTAAAGAGTCTACAAATTGATTTGGAACTATAATCCATTGCATGTTAGAAAAAAATAGTTTAAATATAGGTAAATAATTGGAAGAAATAAATAACTGCTAGCAACATGGAGGGCCAGAATTGTTATTCACTTATCAATAGTTATTAGTGCAATTCCACTTAAATAAATTAGAAAAAAGTGTATATCCAATTCTCAAGGGCTCACACAGAAAGAAAAAGCAGGAATAAACTACTTATTTCAGTTTACCTAAGTTCCCCTAGTCCTTAATCCGTTCTTATCAAGATGATCCAATTTATCAAGAAGTTGCATCATTCTTACTTAAAACTGTCTCTTGTAGCAAAATCCCCCTAGAAGCAGGGCCTCCTCACCCTCAGCTCCTAGCCCTACATCCAAGACACTAACCTGATAAACAGTTTTATTTCCACCAACATGAATAAAGCACTAGCATGCTTCATTCCCAGGTATTATATACACAGACATTACAAAGGGAATTCTAACACTTTATTGAGAAGAAGTTAGATGGTTGGCGTCACTAAATTGTGAGGCTAAAGCAAATGCTGGCATCTTACTCAAGTTTATAGATCTGGCCACTCTTCAGGTCTTCAATTTCTCCACACTCCTGACCCTTGCCCGGGTCATGCAACTCAGCTGGTGTAATAGATGAAATGTGGATCATCGATGTTCTCTGTGGCTGACTGTTTCTTCTAGCCTGCTTCTGGTGTGGCAGACCCTGTGGCAGGGATCTCCACTCCCCGGTGTTGACAGGCTGGCCAGTGGCCTTTTGAGGGCTGAACTGTAGAACAGTTGCATTCTGCCAAGCAGCAAGGGAGGTATGCAGTTCAGCAAGGGGGCTGCACAGCAGATGAGTAAGCAAGGCTTCCTCTGTGTTTGTAGTCACTCCCCATTGCTCTCTTTACTGTCTGGTCTCCACCTCCTATCTGATCCTGCTATATAGGATTCTAGTGGGAGAATGAATACTATTATGTGATTATTTCATTGTACATTGCAATGTATTAGGGGTGTAAATGGGGTGCATGAGGCACTTGGTTTTTTCTGCAACCAACCTCACCCTCATCCCATCCTGTCCCTATTATCTGTAGAGGGATTGTCTTCCTCCAGACCAGTCTCTGGTCAGGGTCAGGTTGGGGACTTGACTTTAGGGTTGGGAAAGGTGACTACAGATAGATGTAGGAGAGATGGCTTCTTTCATTTGGCTTGCTCTTCCTGTCATCATACCTGCAAAGCTTGTCATCTCTGCCTGCAAAAGACTATCATCTTTGTAGAAGCAAAACCTTCCAGAAGCAGTTGGTACCAGTTTCTGGAAATTGTCCTCTTTTATCATTTAGACCTCCATAAGAATTGTGCATTTCTTCTCTGGTGTTGGCATTGAATTGATTGGTGGGGGGTGGAGGCAGGGAGTGTATGCTTTGTCCTTTAACCTTTGAATGACAAATCATGAGTAGTTTATTGTCACTAAATGAAATGCAGACATGTATGAATCACAGGGCAAGAACTATGTCTAGCTTTGATCATTGTTACTTTCAGCAAATCACAGCATCTCCCTGGGCCTCAGTCTCCTCTTCAGTAGAAAGAAAGAATTGATCTTTGCCATCCTGACACAACTTCAGCTGTGAAGTCCTCACATGCAGAACTCCTAGGCCATGGTAGGAGGGTGAGTCCATCCAAGCTGGGTGTTTTTACATCCACTAAGTCCCCCTTCCACCTTCCTGGCTAAAATACAGGTTTCAAGCTGACAATAATAGGCTTCCATAAGTTTACCATCCTCCCACTTTCTGTTTTCACATTTAGATCTGAATAAATAAATATATAATAAACAAATAATAAATAAATAAAATCCTTAGCCATTTTCCTGAATAATGTTCAGGTAGTAGCTTCTTCTAAAAAGAAAAAGAAATTACTCAAAAGACAGCAATTTAACAAATTGTTTTAACAAATGGATTGATTTACTCCATTCCATTTTCTTTTTTATTATTAAATTTTGATTTCTGCAATCTGTGTCTTTTTTTCTGCTGGGCATTTTAATTAGATAGTAGAATTTAAAAATAGGGTCTCCAGTATATTAAGAAAGTTGCAGTGGTGTTTAATTTATGTGGGGCAGCTGGTAGATTTCTGATTTGAGGGGATTTTTTTTTTAATTCTGTCATCTGAACTTTGCTTTGGTAATGCTGCAAATTAGCAGCTATTCATTCTTTAATGAACACGGGTTCATGTAAATTTCAACTATGAATAGGCAATCAGGATTTCTTTGGGTATAATGGGTTATTTACCAGGCTTCCATTTCAGTTTTGAACTCTTTGCTTCTTTAAACGCCATCCTATATAATTTGCAGCCATCTAATTACATATGTATATATTTACCATATAGATACTGCTTTTGTGCCTACACTGCTCCAAATTGCTTTATTAAAGTAATGGCAAAAGCTCACTCTACCTGAAGTGTATCTATAATGCTGAGTTCAATAAAGATTAGTCCTGCAAAGCTAGGATATAAGAGTGGGTGGGCTTGGGAGTAGACCTATGGGCAGATTTTGGAGTAGATGAGGTCCCATGGCTGCAGTGACCAGTGATGAAGCCAAGGTGCTTGCAATCTGGATATTTCATGATAGTTTTCTACGTTGGTATGAAGCTTTCACTACAAGAACAATCCAGCTGTGAAAAGATGGTCTATCTACTTTTTCCCACTTTCTGACATGTTTTAGACCCTCTATTAGTAAGATTTATGGACAACCCAAGACCGCTCAACTGAATATGTGTTCACAAGCTGATGCGAAACAGTGCCCAAACCCACTTAGAATCAGGAATGCGTACAATGATGTTCTCACTTCTCCCTCTGAAATCAACCATCCACCTTACCTTCGTCTGACAGAGTCCCAGTGAAAAGGAAACCTGTCTGCCAGCCTGCAGGTGTATTCCCCGTGATCATACCCATTGTTACAATGGACGACTCCTCAGGTCCTGGGATCCTTTCCCCACAACTCCTAATGGGATCCCAGCAAGTTACTTCTCCTCTCTGAATGTTACTAGCTTTTTAGGAGTAAATGAAGTTCTGGAAGAAGTTTGTATATCTATTAGGAACATTATGGACCTCACAGCAAGTGATCACTTGCTTCAGCCTCACTTGAAATCCTCTATTTGCAGACATGATTATCCCACGTGTACATCCCGCTGTGTCTGTATGTAAGACGCATGGTTTGACAGGTACAATTTAGAGGCCTCCATCATCTTCAGTGCTTACCTTTGGGTCTGAGCAGTGATGAAGTCCCACAGTCACTGTGCAGCAGCACTGCATCAGGGCAGGGCCTGCTCCGTTCTGCCGTCCCTTCTGTAGGGTTCCCTGTGCTTCCTGGGGAGCAGCCAGCCAACAGCACCAGCTGCCCCCAGGAAAGACACAGCCTCAGATGTCCCATGGCAGAAGTCAGGTGCTTGGCACCCTCCGGGCCCATCCCTTTGCTATTTGTGTGAAACAAAGCATACTTTTAACAGAGCCAAAGTGGTGGCAATGACTTGAACACAATTTTATATATTGTGTATTTGCTGTAAAATAAGAACGATAGCCTGACTTGACCACTGCCAGTGTATTCCACTCTCCTCTTCTACAAAATACTCTTTTTGTATTTACAAGGTTATGAGCACTTTTAATAGTTCTTTGAGAAGCAAGAGAGTTTCTCTCTCCACTCAGACGGAAGCCTCCAACGCAACTTTGCTGCCCTCATCAAAGGACACTAGCCCAGCCAAGCACTTGAGGGTGTAAGGCAGGCTCCTTGGGTGTTTCCAAGCAGGTCAAGGGGTCTTTGTTTTTTTTATGTTGCCTAGTTTCTGTTCTCCTTTTGGCATTGTGAAATACTATGTACCTGTCTCGTTGAGCAGTTGTCACTGCTCTCACCGTAACCCTGAGCCTTTCTGTGACCATAGGTGAGAAAAAGCCTGGGCTGTCTACAAGCCCTACAGAGCTTTTAGGAAGGGCCAGGCCTTTTGGTTTGGAGACAAAGCTGTTGGTCATGGTACCTATTTCCAGGGAAAGGTAACTGGTCACTCACTCCTCAGAGTCAGGCTGCCTCCCCTAGCCCACTACAGTTTAGATTCCTGAAATCAAGAGTTAAACATGGCACCTCTGACTCAAAGTGTGCCAGATCCTGGTGGCATGCTGAAATCTTTCTGTCCTCTGGGACATACTTCTCATCCTGCTCTGCTCAAGCTGACTCACCCCCTCGGACCCTTCTGGCTCCCCACACTCCCTCTGGAAGAATGCTCATTTTCTTCATTCTGGAGACTCTAGATCTGACTTCTTCTATAAGGGCCACCTTGGCTTCCTCAAGTACCCCACCCCAGACTGCTCCCTCCTCTTGCTGGTGCCCGGTTACAGCTGACCCGAAGGACTGCACTTAGGAATTAACTGGCCATTTGCAGACCGCCCACAGCACCAGAGCAGATCTGTGCTGGGCTTTGCATTTATCAATGAGCATCAAAGTATATTAGCACTAATTTTCCATGACCCATGTCGCGGGTGTGGTCAGGAGCCTTTTAAGGATCTCATTCACCTCCAGCTCTGGCATCTGCACAGCATCTTCCAGCCTCTGCCTGCCAGTGCAAGGAAGCTGCCTCTGCAGCCCAGGCCTGCTGCAGAATCTGGTCTTGGTTAACATCACTCTGATGTAATGTCTCCTGCTCCGGCGTCTGGCCCAGCAACTCAGCCCATGTGGTGGACGGGGGGGAAGGGAGAAGCCATGACCGAGACCCACCGCCCTACAGAGGCCATTCAGGGGGGCTGGAGCCCTTTGAGGCTCCAAGGGGGCCTCCTGCTTGCCTGGATTAGTCAATTAGATAAATACTACTCCTGGGCCCGTCTGGAAAGAAATAACAAACAGCATATTCTGCAAATGGAAAAGCTAATCCAGGCTGGTGACTGACAATGCAGGTGGCATCCCTGCCCGCCTGCACTAAATCAGGGTAGGCCATTAATATGCTAAAAACGCCACTGCCAATTGGCTCCCATGGCAATCACACGAGGCCTTCATGAATAATCCATGCAGCACCTGGAGGCATGAAATTTTCATGGCAGACTTGGTGGACAGGCTGTGGCACAGGGAGGCGCAAGTGCAGCCACACCTGGCTCCTGGATGTTATGCTGAGGCAGATCCCCATGCCCTCGAGTCTGGGACAGAGCTCGACCCTGGGCCATGTGCCAGGAGGTGCAAAGGCACGAGGTCTTCAGTCTCTATATTAGAGATGCAAGAAAAAAATGGAGTTCATTCTCTAAAAACAGCCCTGACCCAATGTTCTCTGACACAAGCTGAGCACGTCCCAGATGCCCCTTCGTGACCCTAAAGGAGTGTTACCTCATTTGCAGTCAGCCCTGCAGAAGGGCCTGGCTTCTAGTTAGGTGCCAGCTGTCCTCAGTGTTAGGACTCTCCACCAGCATGGAAAAGCTCCCCTTGCTTTGGGAATGGCCTTCCTTTTACTGTCTTGTTCCTTCTTTAACTCCGCTAGACTTCTCTTCTTCTGTGTGAAACAGGTAGTAACTACCTACCCAGAAAGCCGGAAGAAGAGAGGGCAGGCACTTCAACAGGTCATGGCATGGTCTCAAGCAGGTTCCTTTATCAAGCCCCCACTTCCGACTCAGATGTCTGCCTGCTCTTGGGGTGAACTCACCCCTCGTTCTCTTTCTCCCCACCAAGTGGAAATTCTCTACTTCACCATATTTTATTCTAGGCTTAGTTCTGTTTATTAAGCAATCAAATATGAAAGGGTTTAAGATGATTTAGAAAGGAGGAGGGGCTTTTCTGAGACAGGGAAAACATTAGCCTCTCTTAAGTCTCAGTCTATTTATCACATTAATGAGAATTGTTATTTAAGTGTGTTGAGCTTTTTATCTTCAGGTGTTGATTTAAATCACTGCTAGTCTCTCTAATTTACTCCATTATGCCAATAATCTGCCTTTGGTTTAATGATTCGTTTGTTTTCTTTTTTGTTCGATTTGACTTGATGTATTTTGATATTTCAGTGGCTTAGATGCCTTGTTTACCTGTTTTGAATCTTATAAATACAAATCACTCAGTAAACATGAAGAGAACCTTCACTTACAAATGCATGCTTATCGTGAAATGGGGACTTTCCCCCACCACTTTGCTTTTTCTTTGTAATGACTAGGATACAGCTTCAGAAATAGCAACCACAAAATTATTTAAAATGTATCAGTTTCATTAAAAATACAGTCTGATGAAATATCAGATACAACTATTAAAAGAAAACTCCCTGTGTAAAGGTAGGGGCTTGGAGGTGGCAGTCAGGGACCTGAGTGGGGACAGTTCATGGCTGCATCTGGGAATTTTTTTCTACCTACCACATAAACTCTGACTTTCTTAGATAATCCCCTCCCAGACCTAGGAAGAAGCAGTACCTTGCACGTATTTCTGGAAGCTTCTCCTATCCCTTCTCCTTAGCTTTACATGAGTCCCTAAAGTAAGCCTCATTGATTTCAATTTTTTTTGCTCCCAAATAAACTCATACTTTAATTCCATTTTTCCTCAAACATTCTGAAGTCTGCTTATATATCCTCATAAAAATTTCTCTGGGGCTTGTCAAATAGTACAGCCACCTTCCCTGTCTATACCCTCCCTGTCTATACCGACGGGGTGTGGATGTTGCCCCGCCCCCGAAGGTCTTGCCTCCACCCCAGGGTGCACTGTCTGCTCAGTAGCCCAGATCAACACTCTGGGCGTCATCTCGCCTCTCCCTTACGACAACAGTCCTCCTATCTGGAACGTGACTGCCAGCAGTGTTCGTTACCCATGGTCAACCATGGTCTGGAAGTACTACATGGAAATTTCTAGAACTAAATGAGTCATAAGTTTTAAATTGTGCATGACTCTCAGTAGCATGATGTCATCCCATGCCATCCCATCTGTCTAGAGTAGGAAGTCACTTAGAAGCTGTCTGTTAACACATTGTGAAAACAGCAAACATCGGCTCTGGTACTACGGCAGGTTCCGGCACCCGTGGGGGTCTGGGGTGAGGGGGGATTGCTGCGTTCACAGCAGCTACGTCTTTGTGGCTTCACTTTCTCGCTGTCTTCCATGACTGTTTCTGCCTGCTCCCACCATTCTGGTCCTGGACCTTTCTCAGGGAATTTTGCTCTCATGAATTATTGATCATCATTTGTAGCCAATCCTTCCAAATTCATTCTCTATTTTACTTACAGATGTGTACTAGAGGGAGTGTGTGCTCACCAGAGAGACAGAGACAGAGAGATAGAAAGTGAGAAGTCCCCCATAGAGGGGGACTTCTGATGGTCATGCTTCAATCCCTTCTCCTCCATTCTCCTCTCTGGATTTTGGTCACACACCCACACATACCTGGTATGTTTCAAGTCACCGGGTCTGGGATTCAAAAAGCAGTCAACCATGTAGGAATCCAGTGCCTCAGACACTATGCCACCTGCTGGCCCCTGTGTTTGCACAATTTAAACTTAATTCTATCGTCCTTTCGTTTAGATTCTCATAAAGACTCTTTTTGGTCTTGAAGAAGACCTGCAGTCCTGTGCAGTCACACAGGCCCCTCCTGTTCCCGCCCCTGAACACCTGCTCTCCCCGCCGCCCCTGTCGCAGCTCTCCTGGGCCTCAGCACATTGTTTACCTCTGGCCCACACAAGCCCAGACAAAGAGAGGTGTCAGCACTGGAGACACAGCAGGCTTTAGAACAAACGATTGAGCTCAGATTTAGAGACCTGATTTCAGAATTGCTTTCTGGGTCACCTTCCTTAACTCGCTGGGGCTCCTGAGAGCAAGAGTAACAAAAGATTGGTGATCTTTGGAATCTTGCTGCTAAGTGTGTGTTGCTGACATTTTTGAAATACTTACTATATACCAAATAGGAGGTATGTCCTCTCCAAGCACTATTTCTTAGTAATGACTCAATAAGTAAGCATATTTTTAGTCTTTTTTATATGGAAACATACAAAATGAGATCTGTGGCATGTATAAATTATGAAATCTTCAAGAAAAGGGACACCATAAAACTCACCCCACAAATTGAAAACTAGGAAATAGCAATATTCATGCTTCTTACTCCTGCCTCCCATTTCACTCCTCCCTACTCCATTCCCGAGGGCACCTGTGTCGTGACTGTGTGTCTTTATTCTTTTACAGTCTAAGGACATTTTGGTGTATGTCTGTGTGTTCTGCATGTATTCCAAAAGACTCTTTGCCCATGCACTCTATTTTGAGAAGTTCATACACTCAAGCTTAGTAACGTCACTGTTCATGTCTTCTGTAATATTGCTAAGATCTTGTCTCCTTGGCTTACGTAAACTAGATATGCAAATCTCTAACTTCGAGCCTGTCAGATCATACTTATTTTAGTTCTATTATCTCAAAATATTTTAATGCTGAGACACTTTTTGAGTATACCAAATTTAAGATTAGTTCCACCTTAAAGGAATAATCTGTTACATGGTCACTTATTTGATTGATGCACATTTGTCTGCTATAACATTTCATTCCTTTTTTTTCAAATCGTCTATGTTGTTTTGCTTATAAATACCATACAATGGGATTGCTTCTTAAATAGGAAATATAAACATACCTTTTAACTAGTGAAATTAGTCAATTTATACATACTGAAACAAATGTAAATATAAGCAAATTTAAATTTGTCTCTGTTCTCTTCACTTTTGCTTTTTATTTCTCTTACTTTTTCTTTATTTTCTCTTGACTTTATCCAGATTTATTATTTATCTTTTGTTATTTCTGCTCTTTCTTATTTTCTCATTCCTTTTTCCCTCATGAAGTTTGATATTCACACACTCCATAACTCTTTTTCTGAAATTTTACTATTCTTGCTTCTCTTCACATTATCTAAAATAATTTAATAACCTAAAGAAGAAACTCAGAGAAGTCCTACATCCTCATCTTCCAGCATCAGACATTGCTGTTTCCTTCCGTTCTTTCTATTATCACAAAACTAGCTGCTGTCATCATACCACGCAAATCGTGCCGGGCGTTGCTTGAGCAGTAGCCCTTCCCTCTTCACTTCCATCTCTTCTGTGTCTCACAACCTTCTTTACAGAGAGTTTCCCCTTCTTTAGAACGACACTACTCCCAATCTGCCTCCTGTACCCACAACATTTATGTCTGGCAGCAAGTCAGAAACACATGCCTGGCTCCACCCCCACCCCCACCCTGATCAAGTGACACAGAATCCTGGAGGGAAGGCTGAACAGAAATCCGTGTTTGTTTTCTTTTTTAAACATTTATTTTTTTGTTATGATTTTTAAGCTGCCCAGTATAGGACTTGAACTGCAGTCTGGCATATGAGAATCCAACACCTTTACCATCATACCATCTGCTGTCCTCAGAAATCTGTGTTTCTGCAGACTCTCCAAGCAGACAAATGGAAGTGGGAAGCTGCTCTTTGTTCAAAGTTATTAAGACATTTTCCATGGCGAGTTCAGGGCCCTCATGAGCCTTAGCACCAATCCTAACCTGCCTGTGAGTGATCAGTCAGGAACATCGGCCACACCTCCCTCCTGGCTTCCATCTCTTATGTATATCAGCAGTGATTCATTACTTATTTCATAAGGCTGAGAATCAAGACCTTCCTGGGCAAAATGAGACCTCCAGCGCCCCAAATCAGAAGTGTGTTCCTGAGGGTGTCAGCCAACACTTACTATACTTGTCCCTTACACCCCCACTGAGCTCTGCTGGATTACCAGGTGAGAACTTAGGTCAGGTAGAATGCTCACTTGTGTTCTCTGGAGACTGTTTTGGCCAGCTGCCTCCCAGCAACCTGAGGTGACTTGGGTTCTCGAGGCTATGGGAACCTGCTGGTGGCTGTGATGCTTTGCTGTTTTTACTGCACGGGCTCGGCAGTACTGTCAAAGGACATTCCACCTGGTCCCCACAGTGCTACAGGAGGTGGTGGCATGCAGTCACACTTATATTTGTAATTAGTATGAGATTATTCAAGTAGAGTCAGACCTGCCTCTCAGACTTCTAGTTCCCTAGAAAAGCACAACACATTTTTGTTGTTGTCGAATTAATTACTTGATTAATTAAAGAACTCAGAGAACTAAAGGAGAAGAGGAAAAAGGGATTACTAAATTGGAACACTGAAAGACTCAAATATGTTATCTTCAGTCTTTTCTTTTTTTTTGGAGAGGTTTTCACTATAGGGTGCGAGCGCTCGCCAGCGAGACAGAGAGAGACAGAGAGACAGAAAGCGAGAAATCATCCCCCAGGGGGAATAGTCACACCTCAATCCCTTCTTCTCCATTCTCCTCTCGGGATCTTGGGCACGCACGCACACATGCCTGGTGTGAGTTTTAAGCCACCGGGTCTGGGATGCGAACCGCAGTCGACTACGTGGGAGTCCAGCGACATAGCCATTACGCTAACTGCTGTTTCCCTCTCCAGTCTTCTATAACCTGGGGGTAGTGTACGCTATTTTAAATTAATTAATCTATTTTCAAATTTTATCTATTTATTTATTTACATTCAGTCACTGTGTATCAACACAGCATACAAAATTATTTTTCTCAGCACAAATACAGTGTTAGTTCAATCAAAGATATTACCATACACATTATTATTATCATATAATTTTCTATTTTTGTGTCCCTTAAATGTTTTGCTTCTATCTTTTCCCCCTTGATTCCCTCCCTTTTTTACTCATCATTGTTAAGATGTGGAACCAACTGAAATGTCCTCTTGGACAGATGAATGGACCAAAAAGATGTGGCATATATACATTATGGAATACTACTCAGCCATTAAAAAAAAGAGACCTTGCCATTTGATGTAAAGTGGACAAATATGGAAAGTTTACTTCTCAGTGAAGTAAGCCAGACTATGAAAGAGAGGCACTATATATCTCCACTCAATATATACCAGATGTCTGCACTCTATGGCAGAAATAGAAAGATTCGAAGATAGAAAAGCATAGAAAGCAACTGTGGCTACTAGAGATAACATACTTTTGAGAACTCATTATTTATTGAAAACATTATTTAATATCAAGTGAGTTGAAAACCTGTGTCCATACAAAAATTCTGCACTTAACATTTAGAGCATCTTTATTCATAATTGTCCAAACCTGGAAACAACCAAGATGTCCTAGAGTGGGTGAGTGGATAAATGAACTATGGGACATCCATGCAATGGAATATTTCTCAGCACTAGAAAATGAGCTATCCTGTCATGAAATTACATGGAGGGATCTGAAATCCATTTTGGTAAATGAAAGATGCCCAACTGGAAAAGGCTACATACTGCATGATGGCAACTACTTGACATCCAGAAAAGGCACAACTGTGGAGGCGGTGAAAAGATCAGCGGTTGCTGGGGGTATGTGATATTGTAATGGGAACACATGGTATGAACTTGTCAAAGCCTACAGAATGCACTGTATCAAAAGTGAGCCCTGATGCAAGCCATATACTGTAGTTAGCAGTCACGTGTGAACATCGACTCACCATTTGTGAGTGTAACAAATGTACCATGTTAACGCAAATGTGAGTAAGAGGGGAAGCGGCATGTGTGTGGGGAAGAAGCAGCATGTGAGAACTATGCATCCCTTCTGTTTTTCTGTAAGACCCAAACTTTTTAAGAAATAGCCTATTAATTGAAAAGAAAAATTCATAGTTGGAGGGCTTGAATCAAGTTCAGTGCAAACCAGACTGGACAACACATAATCAGAAACACAAGAAGCATCGGAAAGCACATAGAAATGTCTGCTCTTTACTGGAGCTTAACAGGGACACTTTTGAAAAGGACTAAAAGAAGATAAATCTCAACACACAGAGGGTGAGTTGAACTATACCTGACATCACAGGAGGTTTTGGTCTTTATAAGATACATCCCAACACATCCAATTTCAAGTAGTCATAATGGAAATGTCCTTCAAAACCCATCAGGTGAAAGAACAAGTTCAAGCAGAACTAAAAGATGCCTTGAAGAGAAAGGCAGATGTTTCCAGAGACCTCAAACTGCTTTCATCAGAAGCTGAATGAAAATGAAGAGGGAATGAAGTTATTATAATGAAAAACTGTCTCCTTGAAATCTCTCAAGAAAGTTAAACTGAGGCTCTTGATGGCCACTCACAACAGAAGTTTTCACTACTCTTCTTAGAAAAGACTGAATGCAGAGTGAGGACCTGTGAATAGATGCAGTGAATGTTCCAGAACCTGGAAACTTCCCGGAAGATGGACAAGGACGTTCAAAGAATTGATCGATGTCGCTGAAGTAAATACTTGCTTTAAAACTTTTAAAGAAGGAAAAGAAGAGATATGGGGGTCTGAGTGGTGGCACAGTAGTGCAGCAGTAAAACCTAACACATTGTGAGGCTGACCCACATCAGAAGGTTCTGGAATCTGGTCCTGAAACTTCCTGACTAGCATGCAGGTACTCACACTGCAGAGCTGGCTGAAGCTGGGGAGGGACTGCCATGGATAGACCCTGTCAGAAATTTTCTGTCTGTTTCTTTCATGGAAGAGGTAAATAAATAAAATTTGAAACAAAGATAAAACCCTAAATATGTAGTAATCTAACTGAAAAAGATGAAGTAGCTCATTCACTCAACTGTCATATGAAAAGTCCTCAAACTAAGAAAGTATCATCATTAGAATAAGCAGAAAGGAGAAGCCACCATTTCAGCAGAAATGTCACATCTTTTCAAAAATTCACCAAGAACAAAACATATCTTATTAAGAGAAATTTTACTTTGCAAAGGTAGAGGAGGAGCTTTCCAAAGCACGTGAAGCAATGGGATGTAAAGATCTAGACAGTTACAAAATATAAGTAAAATTTATTCTCAAGTACTTAAAAGCAACACCAGCTCTTAGCAAGCTATTTACTTCCTGAGAGAAAACTATGATAGTGGGCTGAGAGCTCCGCCAGCTAAGAGCTACTTCAATTGGCTTAAGAAAAGAAACACATCAAACAAAATAATACTGAGGAAGAATGTACAGTTCAAGAAGTATCCATATGCTAAGTTAGAAAGGGACTTGGCAGAGCCTGAGAGGTCACCAAGGAGTCCTCTGGATGATGGACACCCAGATAAAAAGTGCCCCCATTACTGTGGTTTATGATGGTGTCATGGTTCAGTGTCCTGCCTCCAGTGTTGGACAGATGACACCCACCCACAAGCGTTCACCAGGCCAGTCTCTCTGGATGCACCAGCTCTTCCATGAGAGCAAAAGCAAGCTCACCCTGTGCTCCTGTAACAGCAGGGCTTAAGTCTTTTCCATTAAAACAGGGTGCTGTTGGTTTGCCCCTCATTTCCTTGTCAGATATTCCAGTGGCTCCCAGGCAGCAGCTCCTGTGAAGAGTACCTCTGTCCTCCCATTTCCAAAGAGAAGGACTCACATCCCTGCAATGATGTCCAGTATCCACTAAGGGACATACTTGGCTCAGCATGTCTTTCCTTGGTCACACCAGATGTCTCAGCACCGGGCACTGTCCACACACTCTGCAAACTTGAGAGAATCATTTTCAGTTTGCTCTCACTGTTCCAAAGAGCCCCTTTCTGAAGATCCAGAACAGTAACATATTATTTTCCTTTTGGTATTAAAATATATTTTTCTTTCAGTTTTATTTTGTGCATGGGAGAGTGTGTGCCAGAGGGTGGATATGAGAGAGAGAAAAAGAGAGAGAGAGAGAAAGCAACCCCCAGTAGGGCCTGGTCACACCATGATCCACTTTTTCTGATTCTGTGCCCTGCAGGGATCCACACTGGGGTCTACCTGGTGTGTTTTTCAAGCTACCAGGGACAGGATTTGTACCCTGCCTGGTCCATCTTGTGGTATCCAGCTTCCTCCATGCAGTGCTTAACTACTGCACAAGGGGCCAGCCCATGTTATTATTCATTATTACTACACAATGGCTAAAATGGAAATGTGATAGGATTATAATTCTTAATGCTTTATAACTGTAAGATTATTTAAATGTGATGCATGAATTAATTGCCTTCATTTGATTCTATTGGTAGGTAGTATAATTATAGTATTTTTATTGTTGTTAACAAGCTCCCAAAAATAATCCAAAAACACAGCAAGAATTTTATTTTGTCTTTCTCATAAAATATTTTTGGTATTTTTCATTTGGGTTTTATTGCTATTATTTAAGTGATTACACAATATTCGCAAGCGCAGAGTTGATAGGATTATAATTTTAGGGTAGTGCCTTATGAATGTTCATTGTGTAAATGTGCATCTTATTAGCAAAATGTTTTCATTGTATTTTATTTCCAGATAGTAAATATAGCACTTTTGTTATTGCTGTTTAACCATATCTCTATTGATCTCTAGAAACATAGCAATGTTTTTTGTCTCCTAAAGTAATTTCAAATTTTCTCTCATTTGGTTCCACTGCAGATAAGCAATTGCATAATTGCTCCAATGGGAACTCAGTAGAATTATAATTCTTTGGATAGTACTTTATATTTTTATCTCACTTAATTGTGAATTTCATTAGCAAATTATTTTTCTCCACTTATTTCTATCTAGTGTAAGGATAGTATTTCAGTTATTGCTATTTTACAAGATGCATAACAGGAACAGTACAGGAGTTCCGCCAAGTCAATTTACAATTAGACACATTTGAAACTCAAAGATTATTTCTTTATTTCGAGGGTATTAGTCTGTTGTGCTGCTAATAAGAGACATTCCTGAGTCTAGGTAATTTTTAAGAAATAGAGGTTTATTTAGTTCACGGTTTTTGCAAGTTTCTTGTTAAGTGGCTGCATAGTGTGAGGGTCTTCTTGTGAGTGGTGTCCTGAGGAGTAGAGGGCCTCATCTGGCAGGGAGGGGAGCATGTGGCGCGGAGAGAGTGAATTTGCATGTGTGTGTGTGTGTGTGTGTGTGTGTGTGTGTGTGTGTGTGTTTCTGTGCTCTGTGCTTGTGTGTTTCTATCTCATTCCTTCTCATCATAAACCCATGAGTAGTCAACCATAGACCTTACCTTTATGACCTTAATTCTTTTTTTTTAGAATTATTTTATTTAACTTTTATTATCATTATTGTTTTCCAGTTTGATCAGAGAGAGACAGAGAGAGAGAGAGGGAGTGAGAAGGCAAGCCACCAGGTCCGAGACTTGAACCGTGGTCGGCCATGTGGGAGTCCAGAGCCTTTAACCACCATGCCACTTGCCAGCCCCTATGACCTTAACTCTAATCACCTCCCGAAGGATCTACCTCTTTTATTGTTTTAGAGGTTTTTGCCTTAGGGCACATGTGTTCCCTGGAGAGAGAGAAACAGAAAGTGAGAAATCACCTCCTCAGGGGAGATGGCCACTCCACAATCCCTTTTCCTCTATTCTCCTTCCAGGATCTTGGACTTGCACACACAAGCACCCCACATAATTTTCAAGTCACTGGTCCCACACTTGAAACACAGTCAGTCTTGTGGGAGTCCGGTAACATAAACACTATGCCATCTGCTAGCCCCAAGGTCCTACCTCTTAATCCTATAAAGTCAGATTAAGTTTTTAACCTCTTAATCTTATCACAGTAGCTCACCAAATTCTAATACATACATTTTAGTAGGTACATATTCAAACCATAGCACTAAAATAGAGGTTTACTTCAACTAAAAGACTGATACTTAACAATATAACCTATGTTTTAAAAATTAACTGGAGCACATTTTAGATGTACAGATATCCTTCACTTACCCTTACTCACCAGGTGTGCAAACTTCCAAAGACTGCATTAGCCCTACGTTGGTGGGTGGGTCTTGACCCAGGCAACCAGCTCTGGGAAAGGATGGGCCACTTGGAAAGGGAGATTTCCTGGGAAGGTGTCTCCCTATACCAGACTTGTCCTTCTGCAGCACCTGTCTCTGTCTTCACAGTGCTGGTTGACACTCGTCAGGGTGAGGGCTTCAGGAAGTGCACTTGAGGAAGAGTTGCTGTAGATGAAATGGAGTTGGGGTGCATAGCAGGGGTTCTGGACACAAGTGACCTCATTCTCCCCGAGTCTCTCTCTCTGGGGTGTCCTACTGGGAAAGTTTAACTTGGAGAAGAAAGATCTTTGGTAAGACTTCCATGAAGGATTTTGCAAAACTGCCTAAAGAAAGCACCACATACATGGTGCCAAACAAAAAAGACAGACACTCCTAGACACACTCTCTAATTTTCTTTTTCTTTGAAGCTTTTGAGATTGTGATTCTGAGCTATGTTGTTCTCTTCAAGCATGTTAAAAAATTCTGTCTTTATTTTCTGAGTTTATATTAGACTAGTACTATTTCTTCTCTAAGTGTTTGAAAGAAGTTACCAAGCAAATCATCTATACCCTGCATTTTATTTCGTTGGTATTTATTATTGCTGCTACTTTTTAATTTGCTATAGTGTATATGCATGAGAGAGAGAGAGAGAAAGGAAAGAGAGAAAATGAGAATACAAGCTGCCAGGTCTGGTATTTGAATTGCAGTCAGCCATGTGAGAGTCCAGCACCTTAATGACCGTGCCACCTGCTGGCTCTGAATGTTTGTGATTTTGAGTTGCATATATGTAACAGACATGAGTGTTCCTGCAGCAGTATTCTATTTCTTCTTGTAGCTTTGAGAAATCATGCATTTTAAGGAGTTTGTTTATTTTGTCTAAGTAGTTCAGATTAATGATGTACTTTGTTTATAATCTCCTCTACTTGTTCTTTAAATTCTGTACAATTACTAATGGTTCTAATTTATTCTTTATACTGTTCATTTGTGTTTTGTGTTTTCTTTTCTCCGGATTAGTCTTGATTGAACTTTATCTTGTTAACTTTGTCATGGAAAAACTTTTGGTTCTATGCCACCCAACTTTCAGCTTCATTCCAAGAGAAACACCGTAGAGATTTTGCTCCACTCCAAAATGTTTCCTTTTCTCTAATATCCTGCCCACATGAGCTATCCCAGACCACAAATCTTCAGCTCATTGAGACCCCTCTGCTCTGCTTGCCCCCCAGCCCCCCATACAAAATGCCATGCCAGGATCGATAAGAGCTTCTGGGAAGAAAGCAAGGGGGGATGCCAGCCTCTTCATGGTGTGCTTCTTTGCCCTCAAAAATCATAGTCCTGTGTTGCCTACTGTCTAAATCTGAAACAACAGAATCACAATTGTATAGTTATTTACCACCAACTCTTAAGTCTTTTCAATGGTTAAGTGACTTAATAAATGTATTTTCTTAGCTATATGACAACCCTAAAACTAGACACAAGGTGTTTCATTGAAAATTAGATAAAAATACTATTTGAAAATCGTTACTTATTGGGTTTCTACTCTGTGCCAGGTACTGTACCAGACTTTATTTAATTTAATCCCTAAAATAGCAAGGTAAGTGACATTATTGCAATATTACTGATGGAGAAATTGAGGTTTAGAAAGGTTAACTAGCTTGTCCAAAGGCAGAGCAAGGACTTGAAGTCAAATAGAGTTGATTGTAAAACCCATTCTCTTTCCACTTTGTCAAGCTGTTTCTAATCCGACAGTACTTTCATTGATTAAATATCTTCTCTTGTGTCACATTTTATCATCTTCTGTGCCAGGTATTTTCACATACAGATGAGGATTTCATTTATCCCCAGGGAAATATTGTGAAAATGGCCTTTTATCCTAATTTATACTTGGGAAAACCTTGTCTTTCTGAGAAGGGACAGGTTCCCAAAGTCACATCTCTTATGGAGCAAAGCCAACATTTGGATACTGCTGCTCCACAGTGAACCTATTGATTAGATCATGTGACATGTTCTGTCATTTTACATCTATTAGCTGCAGGACTTTTATCATATTGTCAGAGATTTTTGCATGCAGAGAATTATGTGCAGCATAATGGCAAGTTTATCACAGACATTAAGCAAGCAAATTGTGACTGAGTAATTGATAATAAGAAAGGTATAGTTCTGAGAAATCCCCTCTAAAAATGCTCAGGAAAGGGACTATGTGTTGGTCGTCTATCCTGCAGAATCTGTGTCCATCTCCAGTCTGTTTTCTGTCCTGTAGACTGACCACAAGGACAGCAGAAGTTGCCCCATTGCCCCCTGGGTGTGCCTGGTGAGCCTTGTAAGTGTGCTGGGGGAGGTGGGGTGGAGACTTACTCTTCTTATGGTGTTGAAAGATGGGGCTTAGGGAGATGATCAGACACCAGGTGGGGCCCCCATCACTGATCCTCATGGATATATAAGGGGTTGTGGACACAGACATACACCTGCAGGCTCTTGCCTTGTGATGCCCCACACTGTCTCAGCATCCCAACAAGAGGAACCTCACCATGTGGACACTGGACCTCCCAAACCATGAGCTAAACAAGCCTCTATTCTTTATCAATTACCAAAACTCAGGCATTTTTGTTACTGGCAGTCTTTGGGGCCCATGACCCTATGGAATTGCTTTCTCCTGGCTGCATAGAATGGTGCACACAGTGCCTCTGCAATCAATTCACCTGGCTTCATAAATGGAGCTACCTTCTGCAACTTCCTCAAGAATCCTCAGCTCGACAGCATTCCAGTGTCCATCCACAGTATCACGGAGCCAGAATCTTCTCTCCTCGAATATCCGGGTCTACCCACTTTATCTTGGTTTGACTCTGTGACTGCACTAAGAAAAAAAAAAATATATCATCCCAACAAGAGGAACCTCACCATGTGGACACTGGACCTCCCAAACCATGAGCTAAACAAGCCTCTATTCTTTATCAATTACCAAAACTCAGGCATTTTTGTTACTGGCAGTCTTTGGGGCCCATGACCCTATGGAATTGCTTTCTCCTGGCTGCATAGAATGGTGCACACAGTGCCTCTGCAATCAATTCACCTGGCTTCATAAATGGAGCTACCTTCTGCAACTTCCTCAAGAATCCTCAGCTCGACAGCATTCCAGTGTCCATCCACAGTATCACGGAGCCAGAATCTTCTCTCCTCGAATATCCGGGTCTACCCACTTTATCTTGGTTTGACTCTGTGACTGCACTAAGAAAAAAAAAAATATATATATATATATACACACACACATACAAACACAAAACAAAACAAAATGCCACAATTTTTAAAGATATAGTGTATGCTGGTGGTCTTCAGGGTTTCAATAACCCTCATAGAAATTTAAAAAATCTCTTTATAGTATGTGCTGTGACACTTTGGCAAATAACTTAAACTGGACATATGGTGAAAACTCAGGGAGATTCAATTTAGTTATTTCTAGTGATTTGTATTTCGTTATAACAAACTTCTCTGTCTACAGTCATGTGCTTTTTAACATCTTCCAGTCAGTGCCGGGCCACAGCTAGGACTGTCGTCCCATGAGCTTACAATATGCTGTCCCACATAGCCCAACGTATAGCCATGTAAGGTACACACATGATGACAGGACAACGTCACCTAATGGTGCATTTCCCAGAACAGGTTCACGCTGTCAGATGATAGGTCACCATAACTGAGGCCCCACAGATCAAGTAGTTTGAAATCCAAAGTAATGACAGTGAAAGGCATGGAAGGGGATGTGGAGGAGCCTCAGAGCTGCGGCTTTGCATAGGATGGTGAGCTGAGCTGCTTCAGGGACATGTGCTTTGGGCTAGGGGACTGCAGTTTTGAAGAAGGCTCTGCTCCAAGAGAGCTCTGGAAACCTGGGACGTACTGCTGGCTGGAGGCAAGAAGGCTGTCAAGGAGACAACTCACCAACTACCTACCTTCTCCAGAGCTGCCCTTTCATCCATCTCTGTGCAGGCTACGTAGGGATCTTCCCAGCCTGCCTGTAGCCACATTGTCACCAGGGCATTTCTCCCTATCCTAGGGTCTCATTTGGAGGTCTATGTGGATTACTCTTCCTTCATCATTTCAGGCTTCATGATCAAGTTCACATTTGGAGAACCAGTCAGCTCCCACAGGTACCTTGGCTTGGCAGAGATGTCATGGGAAGTTGCCCTCTCACTCCTGGATCCCCACCAGGCTCCCATCAGCAAGAAACTTGCTTCGTTGTGCATCTCATGCCCACTTCGGTTTCCACCCATCTCAATAACGCCCTTGCTCACATGGGCACACCAGGGCTTGGGACACGTGTAGCTCCTCAGTGCCCCACTCCACCTTTGCTGTGTGTGTTGCTGACAGACAGGCCCTTAGGTCCTCTTGCTCCCACATGGCAGAAGATGTTGAACCACCATCTTTGTTATCATACAAAAGGGCTCTTGTAACTAGCAAGCAGAGGAAAAGGGGTTCCTCTGTGGGCTGGCAGACACTGTGCCTAGTCCCTCAGATGTGTCCAGGTGCCTCTGCTGGAACCCCCTGAACCTGGGGGGATGGGAGCAGTCTGTTCCCAGGTGCTTCCTTTGACCTGTCTTCCTGGGGTCCTGAAAGTACCCATGTATGTTTGGGTTTCCCAAGCTTCTCATTTAATTTGTTTACTTAAAATCTGAACTCTCCAGCTTTCAAAAGTGGTAGTAATGATAGTGGACGATTAACCCAGTCAGAGCCGGATGTCAGAAGTGACCATGCTTCACTTTCTGAGTACTCACATCCATCAGGTTCTGCATTCAATTACCCATAAAACAATTTTAATTGTTTAAAGTTTGCATCTGGCCAAGTATTTAAAGCAGACCATGGGTATGTGAAAGAAAAATGAAAAGTAGGACAGCTATGAAAATTAGCACAGGCCCCTAGGCCCAGAGGCTTTCAGAGAAATTAGGCCAGGCTCAGGCAAACTCAGGTTATGGAGAGGTAGTAGAGATTTATCTTGTTCTCCTTGATTTTAGGGTCGCACACTCTATGCATGCTTTGAAAACCCATGTTGTACCCTACAAAGATGTGCAATAATTAAATGTAACTAAGAAATTCTCAAATAAAAAAGTCAAATAAATACAACTTTAAAAATGCATTGCCCCATTCTAGCACATTATTAATTCCCATTGCAAGTCGCTACCAGTGTGTGCGTGTGTGTGTGTGTGTGTGTGTGTGTGCATGTGTGTGTACATACATACATACGGTTTCAGTAAATTGGTAAAAAGGAAAACACAAGCTCTGGGGACTGGGGAGGGTAGGACAAGTTTCTGAGAGATCCCTCCTGCTCCCAGTTTGAAGCCCAGATCTGCCATGCCTCTGCGGGCGATGCTTTGGGAGTGAGCTCAGAAGCTCATGGATGCCCCTCCATACCTCAGTGCTGCATGCTGCCACGGCCTGACCAGGCCACCCCATACCTAGAGTTCCCCCACTCCGTGGGCAAGGCACTCATCATGGCCACAGATCCTAGGCATGGTCTTGGGTTCACAAGGGCTTATGTGGCTCATTTTAGCCAAATCTCTAGATAGGAGAGACTGATTCCTATTGAGTGTAGCGCTCCATCACTTGCAAATACCTTTCATTTAATCTCACTGAGCATTCCCCATACTGAGAGGCAGGTAAGTGTCACAAACTCTTATAAAGCATAGTAGCTTGGATAACAGCTTTTGTTGTTGTTGTTCACAATTGATGGTCAGATCTGGGCTGAACAAGGCAGCTCAGCTCTGCTCATTTGCTGTCCACTGGGGAAACCTGAACACTGGATACAGAATTATCTGAAGGCTAGCTCACTCCCATGCTCCATGGAGAAGTGGAAGATGTGGGAAGGGATATGCAGGCTCCTTGAACAATGCAGTCAGCCATGGTGGCTATCAATATACCCAGCTCTCTAATACGAAAATCAAGGCACAGTGCCGATTATGGGCTCATATTCCCTCAAGAACAAGCAAGAATTCCAACTCAGATGAGTGTGTCTTCCAAGATACCTCTTTATTTCTTTCCCTTGTTAGTTCATTGTTGTTGACTATGTGTGTTGTTGCTTGTTTGGGTGGTTGTTATTTACTTTTACTATGAAGCTGTCAAGTAGCCCAGTCAGAATGTGAACTATGGTTACTATCGTATTGGGTCCGAATGGACACTCAACACCTCCTTTATTTTCCAGCTAAAGGAGGTACAGTGATTTATCAGGAGTCTAGCAGTTCTGCATTTCATTATGTCAGTACTGTGTTGGCATGCCTCCTCCCTTCGTAGGACCAGAGATATGTCTTCCATGGTAGAGCATTCAAATTTAGCCCTGGGGTCAGGCTGCCTGACTGGATTCAAATCCTGGATCCTTAGCTATAGAGCCTTAAAATAAGTTATTTAATGTCCATTTTTAGCTGGTTGATAGTTCAGATGAGAGATTAACGCCCCCACCTCACACATGGCACTCGCATTTGCCCCTTTGTTGAACATTGAACACATTACGCTGAACAGCTTCTATTTATAGGTTAAGAACCACTGACTTTTTAAAATGTTGGAAACATGGCCATCTCAAATCTTTTTTCAAGCCTCAGTTTCTCTCTCTGTACAATAAGGCACTGAGTTTTAGGAGCTAGAGTTTTTTATACCCTATTGCTTATGTTCTCTCTACAGTTATCATAACTTCATTTATAGTTAACATGCAGACTTGTTAATACATAATTCTGCCTTTAAGCATGGGAATTCTTCCATTTTATAGGGTAGTTGTACAATCAGAAACACTGGTTTCACTCCTGGAGGGAGCGGGGAGGACTATTATTAACATTTAGTCATAAGCTTGTCTGGTATTACTATGCATTTACAGCAAAATAAATAAATTATGCTTCTGACAACAGAGAACTTGAGGCAATTTGGTGTATGGTGACTTGCTTTGTGCTCTTTCTCCCTGTTTTCTTTCCTGGGCTCTAAGAATAAACAAGGCTTCTTGCTGGTTCAAGCAAATTTTGTGCTTTGCTACCAGGCTGCGGAATGGAGAGTAGGGAGAAAGCCTTGGCCTGCAAAATCAGCTTGGGTCCTGGAGGAGGAAAGCAGATGACATGTCAGTGAGGAAAAGAGCAGCAATGTATATGGAAAGACAATCTCCTAAGGCCTGAGAGAAGTCAGAGACCCAAATACCCTGGCCTCCACCTCACTCTTGGATGGCTCCATAGGGAGGTGGACCTCCAAAGAGGTGCCTAGGAAGCACCCCTGGGAAGACACTATTCCAGCAGAGGGACTCCCAGACTCAGGCTTGTACCTCAATCTGCCAAGCAGGAGATCCACCTCCAAGTGCCACTCAAGTCGAGAGGATGAGGATGTGAGCAGGGACTGAAAGAGCAAGATGGGAGTTCCCCCACATCCAGGGGCCATGGAACCTGTCTGCCGACAAGTCATATGAGGCAGAGGGAGCCCCCAAGTAATAGAGACCATCTTACTTACATGGTGGGTATGGACTTAGAGTCAGAAAAAAAAAAAAAAAAGAAAGAAAGAAAGAAAGAAAAAAGAAAGAAAGTGTGAAAAGGATAGGTGCCCAAATGTTAGCAGTGATTGTCTCAGAGTAAATTCCTTTCTCACCTTTTCTGCCTTTTTAAAATGTTTTTCAAACTTTTAAGAATTAAACAAACAAACAAAACTGGCAGTATTCTTGTCACCAAAATAATAATAATATATTTTTTTAAGTTTTAATTTGACTTACAGGACACATGACGATGTAACCTTTCCTCCGTGACTGTGTTTTGCAGTAAGAATCATGCAGAGCAGTCGTCCCAGTACTTCACAGATGATGCGCTGCTGGGTCCCCTCGTAAGGCAATTCTCATTGACATCAGCTGATGGAGTTTTGTAACTCTCACCTCTGCATGTGCTATTCCTTTGGTTTACTTTGACCGTTTTTTTCCCACTGTGATGTTCACTACCATTTTATTCTTCAAGACCTGGATCAACCTGTCTTTCAGAATATCTTGAACATCTTTCTGGCAGGCAAAGTTCTTTATTTATATTGTCTCATTTCATCTCCTCTTCGTAGCAGTTCTGCAGAAGATTCTTACACTGTGAAAACTATTGGGTTGTCAGAAAAGTCGTGACATATTTTCCTATGCAAAAATGACTTTTTCAATGACCCAATAGATGAGAAAATTGAAGCTAGCAGCAGTTAGATAACTCACCCCAATTATTACATTTAGAGAGGAAAGAATTCGACCTCAGATTAGCACAAGTCCAAAACTTGTGTTCTAAAAAATAAATAAATAACAAAAACTCTATTACTCACTTTTTTATTTGAAAGAGTCTATGGTTTGAATGTGTCCCTAGATTGTTTGTGTTGAACACTTAATAACCAAATTAATTTGTTGATGATATTTGGAAGTGGGGCCTTTTGAGGTGGTTGGGATTAGATGGGGCCATGGGGTGGGTCCTCCAACATGGGACTGGTGCCTCCCGGAAGGAGGAGAAACCTGAGCTGATGCACTTGCTCTGTCTCACCCTGCGGCCCCCTGCCTTGTTATGGCCCAGCAGGAAGACCCTCGCCAGATGTCTGTGCCTGGGTATTGGACAGCCAGCTCCAGAACCATGAGTTAAATATACCCCCATTCTTTGTAAATTACACAGCCTGTGGTATTCTGTTATAGCAAAAGAAAACAAAACAAGAAGTTTTTCCACTATATCGACTTAGACACCTTGGGTCAAAACATAAAGGAGAATCCCAGCAGGGTCAGAGCCACCACAGGACAGAAGAGGGCTTCTATCTCTGGGCCACTCAAGATCATGTTTCCTCGGGACCAGCAGTTAGCGTAATGGCTATGTTGCTGGACTCCCACATAGTCGACCGCGGTTCGCGTCCTGAACCCGGTGGCTTAAACTCACACCTGGCATGTGTGCGTGCATGCCCAAGATCCCAAGAGGAGAATGGAGGAAAAGGGAGTGCGGCGTGTCCATTCCCCGTGGGGGGTGATTTCTTGCTATCTCTCTGTCTCTCTCTGTCTGTCTGGCGAGTGCACGCACCCTATAGCAAAAACCTCTCAAAAAAAGAAAAAAAAAAGGTCACGTTTCCTCCAGATGCTCTTCTCTACCCATATACTTTATGAGGAGCTGGGATTCTGCTCTAGTAAGACCATGTGTCACAAGGAATAAAAACTACCTTGACGTGTAGACAAATCCATGGCTTTTACCAGAATGGAAAGCAGAGGCCAGATAGTGCCATGGACTGTGTCTGAGATAGAATGCATGTCCCAGGGAAATGGGAGCTGCAGAAGGGACACAGAGCTGGGGACAGGGGCTTTGATCAGTCTAAACAGTTTTGAAGATTAAGGGAAAGATTAACAGAGCGTGGGTATGTAAAGAGATAAAGACAGAGAGACAGAAACTGCCTCAGTCAGCCCTGGCTGCCATAACAGAAGATCATGGATAGGGCTTGAACAACAGATAATTGTTTTCTTACAGTTCTGGAAGTTGGAAGTCCAAGATCAAGGTGTCAGTAGGTTTGGCTTCTTTTGAGGCTTCTCTCCTTGGGCTGCAGGTGGCTAGCTTCTCCCTGCATCCTCCCCTCGACAGGTCTGTGTCCAAATTTCCTATCCTTTTTAACTCTTCACTTTATGAGAGAAAGTGAGAGATAGAAAGACAGACAGATACCCTCAACAAAGTGTCAACTTTTCACTCTTCACGCCCTCCCTTGTCTTCCAGCCAGCCAGGATCACAGATGGGGTAGGCCTGTCCAGGTTATCCTGGTGTCTGGGCCTTGCCATTTGGCTCCGGTATCATTCAGTGTTGTCTTACTCCTGTGCCACCATAGCATGGCCAGATCTTCTCTTACAAGCATATCAGGTAGGTTAGGACCCATCCTAATGTCTTGATTTTAAATTAATCACCTCTTTAATGGCTCTATCTCCAAATTCAGTCACACTCAAAGGTACTGGAGGTTAGGACTTCAGCATATAGATTTGTGGAGGAGACACACGAGAGAGAGAGAGAGCGAGAGAGACTGCAACCCCAATGAGGTGCTTATGTACACTTAGGGAGATTAGACGGAATGACTGATGCAGTCTCAGGGAAGGTATGGAGCTGCAGAGTCCAAGCATAAGGCTAAAGATTAGCCTCATTGTGTGCCATGGATTAGTCTCTCCTTGGGCTTCTGAGCCTCCCATGGGTCTCAGAGATACAGTCCTCAGAAACAGGTGAGGTCAGAAGGAAATACAGGAACCAGCTGGCCCATCCTGAAGGGCACTCTCAGGCCTGGTGGGTACTTTGGGCAATGCTGCTGAGGAAGGACCCTCTCAGGAAAAACCAGAAGGAGCTCTGAGAGCATGGGGGCTGGTACCTCACAGCTGGTCAGGGCTCTCAATTCCGGTATCCGCAGAACCATTGTTCCACTCCTGGGTCTCAGCCTCACCTACCCCCTCACTCATGGTCCCATATATTCTGTGGAATCAGGTCTAAGTAGGACGGCAACCTTCACAAGCCCCTGTTCTGCCTTAATTGGTATCTTTTGCTTGGCTCAGAGAAGAGGAAGGAAGCAGACCACAGCCTCTTGGGTGCTGGAGACTGTGGCTTGCTGCTCTCCTCCTGAGTGCTTGTAACGCCCATGCACAGTCAGCACAGCTAGCACCTCATGCAGATGGGAGGAAACAGACTCAAAAGGAGTGACCCAAGCCCCCAGTGTTACACAGATAGGGGTAGTGGTGAGGCTCCAGGCTCTCTGCTAAGATGTCAAAGACCAGGCAGTCTCTTGTGGGCTCTGTGCTCAGAGAACAGGTTGTGTGTTGCACCCTCCATGATCACCGTCCTGTACTTTGATTTAGAGCTTGAATAAGGGCTCACTCTCTGGTTGTTGCACACTTTGAAATCTTTACTCCTCAAGGAAGTAGTGAGTCTAAGCAGGTGCCAACAACACAAGGGTGAAGTTCTACTGAGTTCTGTCCTTGCCCTTCTTGCTAGGCATCACGGTATGAGGTGAGGACTTACTATGTGAACACTCAGGATTTCAAATGGCTTTTAGATGTGAAGAGGACTCTAACTGTCCTTTAGGCTTTAACTTTAAAAAGTCAAATGTCTGTGAAACAAAAAGTAAAAAGAAGTGTTCTTGTCTCAGCTTCCACAGGAGTGGGCTCTAGCCCAGAGAGCCCAGATGGCATCTTGACATGACCCAGCAGCTAACAGACTCTGCTTTCTTCTTTGCCTCGGCCCTGAAAGTCATGCCCCAAAGTGCATGAGGCCAATTACAATACGGTCCTTAAAGGTTTTACTTACTAAATATTTATCTTTGCTTGGCTTTTTGAGGAATGTAGGATGAGTTCAATTGTCATCGATCTGTGCCGAAGCACACACAGCATGATGTACCAAGAACCTCTCGTTTCACACTATAGCTACTTAGTAGGTATACACTTCATTTTTCTCTGTCTCAGTTTTCTCATCTGTAAAATGAGGCTTATTCTTCCCTCCTCCCAGGAAATAGTGCCTACCTTATACGGTTGTTAGGAGGATCAGATGAATAACCATATAAAAAAATTCAGCAGAATCCCTAGAATGTTGTGCAATGTAATAAATATTTTCTCTAAGTTCCTGTTCTCTTTTGGCTCAAATCTCTCAGTAAGTGTTAGATTGGAACAATTCATCACTGAGGGGCGGTGGTGTCCTTACTGTTTAAATCCTCTGCACTCATTTCTCTTTTTTCCCCATTAGCACTGATGCATAGCTTGTTTTAAAATAGCCACTTGACACAAAGAAACAACCTTTTATATCACTTTAAAAGACAAAGATGAGCAGAAAACAACAAAACCCATGCTGAGTTAGCCTGTTGTACAGATAGATTTCCTTACCAGCTGAAGGAGAGGCTTTCAAAACAGAATGCACAGGTACCCAGCTGCAATGCTGGGAGAAAATAAGAGGATTTCTATACACTTTCATTTTCATCGAAGAAGTTAGAAAAACAAGTGGAATTTTGCCAGCCTTTTATGAGCAGATAGACAAAAGCGTATGTAAAGAAAGATTGTATTAGCTTGTGGATCTGAAATTTAAGTTTATTTATTTTTTAAAATCTGTGTGAGCTGTATAGTCAAGAACCCCTGGAGACTGCGGAGTTAAGCAAGTAGCAACAGTTTTATTTATTTATTTATTTATTTATTTATTTATTGGAGAGGTTGTTGCTGTGGGGCGTGTGCACTCGCCAGACAGACAGAGAGAAACAGAGAGACAGAAAGTGAGAAATCACCCCCCAGGGGGAATAGCCACACCGCAATCCCTTCTCCTCCATTCTCCTCTTGGGATCTTGGGCACGCACGCACACGCGCCCGGCGTGAGTTTTAAGCCATCGGGTCCGGGATGCGAACCGCAGTCGACTACGTGGGAGTCCAGCGACATAGCCATTATGCTAACTGCTGGTCCCAAGTAGCAACAGTTTTGTAGGTAGATTCACATTCACATTTCAGCAAGTGTGGAAATGCTTCAGCCCCTCACAAATGTGGTCAGTTCTGAGAACCACCTTCTAGAGGAAGAGAGCTGTTCCATTCAGTTTCCTCAGCACACAACACAGTGTCTGTAGGTCCTATGTAATCAATCAATGTTAGCTGTTGGGTCACATGATTAGTAAGGTCCTGTACTAAGTACAATGTGCTGTTTTTTTCTTAACCCTCACAATACTCGTGCACACTTAGGCAATGTTATTCAAAGGTGGAAACCAAGGCCCGAGAGAGACAGTGGGATTATAACAACTGCAGGCAGCCACTAAGCTCTAGAACTGAATCTAAAACTTGTTCATGCGATGTGAGATTCTCATAGTTTTTTGTGCTCATCTAAACAGAACTAAAGGAAAGTCCTACAAAAATAAAGAAAGAAAGAAAGAAATGATAATAAAGTAAAAAAAGGAAGATCTCATCAAAGTGGAGGGAGCCCTGGTGGTACCACCCACTTGATAGACCTTGCAAAGGTCCACATGGGACCAGCAGTTAGTGTATTGGCTATGTCGCTGGACTCCCATGTAATTGACTGCGGTTCGCGTCCAAGACCCAGTGGCTTAAAACTCACGCCGGGCACATGTGTGTGTGTGCCCAAGATCCCGAGAGGAGAACGGGAGAAGGGATTGCGGTGTGGCTATCCCCCATGGGAGGTGATTTCTCGCTTTCTGTCTCTGCCTTTCTGGCTAGCGCACACGCCCTATAGCAAAAACCTCTCCCAAAAAAAAAAAAATTGTCCACATGTCCCTGACTGTAAGGGACTGACAGTGCTTGGTGACCGCCACAGCACTCAGCCCTTGCGATCCCAACTTGGATCAAAGAGAACGGAGCCCTCAGAGCTGGTAAGCACGTAGCCCTCAGCCCCTCCCAAATGTAGGAACCCAGTCTCCACTTCCGCTAAGGGTTGATGATTTTTTTTTTCATTGAAAATTCAAGGCAATTCAAAGAAGTGTAAGGTCTTTACACATAGTAGACCTTGAGAAATGAAGTAGTTGCTACACTACTTCGTTTATTTTAAGTGTAGAATTGTTTTCGCCCCAGCTTTAATTTTTAAAGTGAATTATGGAAGACAAGTGAGTTGTCTTATAAAAGCCAGAAGCCATATTCCAGGCAGAAGTGGCCATGGCTCTTAGCCCTGTCTCTTTCTTAATGTCTTCTATACAAATCATGGACCCAGAGAGGACCCTGGTGACCCCTGCCGCTTCTCATTTCTCAGTTACAGGAAATGAGGTCAGGGGGTTTATTTTACTGACCCAGAGTCACAAAACAAGTCTGTATCAGAGTCAGAACTTAACCCGGATCACTGGGTTCTTTCTGAAGACCTCTCTTTTCTCTGGCTCCTGCTCTGTGACACCTGCCTAGTGCCAAGTCCTGGATTTGGCTACCTGGCGTTTGTTCCCTGCCCATTTCATAGAGTGCAGACTTTCATGATTCTGAGCAAAAAGAGTACATGCAATGAGCTGTACAATCCCGTGCATGGCCTCTGCTAGCTGCTCTGCAGTGCCTTTCGACTCTGACCTTTATGCCTTGCATTCACCTCTTCCAAGTCTACTTTCACCTTTATGATCTGTGCATGGGAGAGAGGACAGTCCCCCAGCCCATTCCTGTGGACTACCAGGGAATCTACTAGCACTTGGTGATTTCAGATATGCAAGCACCAAACACTTGCAGACCCACACAGCTCACATAGCACATGCAGAAGCCATGTGTATGCGCACCCACACAAGTTCACATGCACACACACACACACACACATGTGGGCACACGCTTGGACACATGCACACATGGATTCCAAACTGTGTCATCGATTTTATTACACATTGTATCTCTGAGTGATAGATTTGATAAAACAGAAAATACGCGGGGGCTCCATCTTGTCGGTTAGACTACCTACGAGAGACAATTTCCCAAGATTTCCAAACTGTCTGGCATCTGCAGACTTTGAAACCACTTATAGATATTATAAAACCAGCTCTGATTGTATCATGATGATGGCTGACATTTAGTGTCTGTCAGCCTGGAAAAAAGAGGAGAGAGAGAGAGACAGAGGGACAGAGGGAGAGAGAGAAGAGGAAGACTTTGCCCCCCGCTAGGCTTTCTGCAGCTGGGGAGGCTGAGGGACCATCCAGAAAGGCCTTGGGGACCGGTGCTGTAATGCTCCAGTAAACCCTTTCTGAGAAGCAGCATTTCGGGGCTGCAGAGTCCTCATTTCCCTCTCAGTTACACAGGTCCCTACATCCTTCCACACCTGGCCCCTTTGACTGACAAACTGGAACAGTACCTGGGAACAAAAGGCGGTGCTATCAAATCTAAGGCAGCATATTAATATTTCATTAGCAATTCTTTTCTCTCAGAAACTGACTGACAGCTCTGTCAAGACAGTGGCAAAGCTGATTTTAATGATTTTTTTTTCAACCTGCATCTCCACTCTCACCGCCTCTTCCTGCTGTAAATCAGTCAGAATGTTTTCCTTCGTTATTACCATAAGCGCTCGGCAGTCTCTAATTACTCTAAAGAATTTCTTATCTTTTATTTCTAAAGCTGAGATTTGAAAGAGCGGGAGAAAGGGGGGAGAGCCATAATTAAGCGTGCAGCTGTTGGGAGTCTGCCCGAGTCTAGGACGGCCGCAGTCCCGGCTCCTGCCTGCCTGCCTGCTTGTTTGGGGAGACTGAATACCATAATGATATGACTCTCTTCAAAGCAGGGAGAGCAATGCAACAACACACTCCCTTTGGGAATGCTCTTCAAAATCCATTTTTAATACCGAGATGATTAAAGAGCCAGCCCGGGGAGGCACGGCACACACATGCCTGAGTGCCTGAGACTTGCAGCCCCAGGAAGGAGCAGTCTGGGCTGTGGAATCTTCGCAGGGCGTTGCCCAATTCTGGGTTGCAGCCTGCGGACCAGAGCCTCTTGTGGGAGAAATCAAGAAGCACCCAGCTAGCTCTGTCTGCCGGGCAGATCACAAGACAGGTCGCTTCCCTGGGAAATGGGTCGCCCCTCCTCCTGCATGTGCCAAGCACAGAGAGGAGAGGGACCCTTTCAGATGAGTGATGAGAAATGCAGACTCTAACCACCCGGGAGGCATAGTGCCTTGCCATTAGATAGAAAAGGCTTCTTTCAGGGATCGCATTAGCTTCCTGGTATTATGACTTACAAGGAGAGCAAAATGCAAATTGAGGGTTTTCATGATAATCGGTCTTTTCTATATTTCCCCTGAATTGAATCTGCCTCTGGCTGTCTCTTTGAGTTGTATTGTGTTGACGACTCTCAAACTGATTATTCCTTGGAAATAAGGAAATAAATAGAAACGAAGACAGGACACACTGCACAGATCTAATAGAACTATTACTTAGAACCAGAATCCAGAGAGTATTTCGTTTCATGTTCTTGTCTGGGTGACCTACTCCCAGCTGGGCAGCAGAGATCTGTGTAAATGGAAGAAAGAGGAAAGCTCTAAAATTATGCGCCATATCCATTCCAGACCAGCTGTGCTACGACACAGTTCGACACCACAGCCCCCTTCCATGCTGACCAGTCACCTTGCTTCTGCTGTGAGAGAAACCTGCCTTAAAGAGCCAGCGATTTTTCAGTCCGTCCATGGCGTCCCTGGATGCTCCTCCAGACTAGCAGCTGCTGCTGCTGGGGATTTATGATGCACAAAGCACCCCACAGGGGAGCAGCCAAAGCCCTTCCGACCCACATGAATCTTGATTACCAAGGGCTCAAATTTGAGGAGGTGAGAGGCCACCCCCATCTCTGGTTTGCTGATGAGCACCTGGAGTGGGGGCTGTCTGCCAGGCGCAGGGTGATGGGTACAGGGAGGAACCACTCCAAATGCACACAGAATGGCACGGATGAGATGCACACCCGGTTGTTCCTGGGGTCCCCTCGGAGGGGCTCTCACAGTGGGATCTGTGGGAAAACACAGCATCCGAAGGTGGGGAAATCAGAGTGTCTGGTGCTGGCACTCACAGATGCCTGACCTTGGAGAGAAGCCTCTGACCACCCCTCCCCCTCTCATCCATCAAATGAGCAGGATACTGTTCCACCCTGCCAGCCTCCCAGTGACACTATGAAGAGAATCGATGCAAATGCAGTGGGGCTTGAGAAATAAAGCAGTAACAATGAGCACTTTTTTTTTTTTTTGATGGGAAGTTATATACACTCACAGAAATGCAGCATTTGGTTTGAGTTTGCACCTTGGCAAAGGCAAGCTTGCTGTCGATAATATTCTCTTACCCTCTAAATGAAGTGCTTTGCTATTTAGATGAGACCATATCATTGCCTTTATCTATTTCCTAATCCATTGAATTCTTACTTAATGAGGACCTCCTGTCTTTACCGGAGCATTATTTCTTTAACAAAATAATAAATAAAACCAGTTTTGATTTGATGTATGATAGAGACATACACATTTCTCACCCCTTACTGAGTTAAGCAATGTGCCTGCAGAACTTCCATGAGCATGTAATTCCACAGTGATTGTAAAAGTAAATAAATTAATTGAAGAAGGCATGATCTTTTGGGGGTAAGGAGCTCACGCTTACTCTCCCTCTGCGATTTAAAGCCCAAGGCACTAAAACATGCCTTGACACAGCTGACAGGTCAGCACAGCCAAGTGGAAAGGCACAGCTCTGGTTTCCCCACCTGTAAAATGAGATTGAGCATCTCTTGTCACCATTACACCTAAAAGATGTGTGCAGATGGAAGAAAGGCGTGGTATCTGCTGAGCACTCTGCCCCCACCCCTCAGAGAAAAGACAACCCTGTCTGCTATGTCCAGCAGCAACGAATTACGATTAAACCCACAGCAGTAACAACGCGGTAGGAGCAGCTTCCCTGTGCTCAGCACTGTGTGGTTTCCAGAGGCAGTGTACTCGTACATACTTGACACCCCCCCCCCCCCCCGAGGATTCAGCATTCTTCCCACGCTGGGCTTTCCCCTCCTCTGCACCATCCTCTCGTTCAGGCCAGACTCTGCCAACTTGAAATATTTTCTTGCCCTCCAAGGAGATTCAAGTCTGATCAGGAGCCAAGAGGCTGAGTTGTGCTTCTGGACTTCCTTGGGAAAGCCTCTTCACGTCTATAGGCTATTCCCCTATAACAATTCAAGGCCACTTGAAATTCTCTGAGGATCTGCCAGTTCTAAAAGTAGATCCAATTTATGGCATCAGAGCATTGATTTGTCAAAGAAAACATGAATGAGATACTTTTTATTAGCTATATGAGGCATTATATTCTTACTATATATTTTTAAATGAATAGTCTCATATGTGATGTTTACTGTATTTTCAAGTATTATCTATTTGAAGTAAGATCTACTTCTGATAAAACTTATTTCTAAGACCACATAACAGAAAAACATGATAAGACTTATAAGAGTGTGATTTAGATTTTTTTTTAAGTTTACATTATTTTTGTAAAGAATGTAATGATGTATTATGAATAAGAAAGTCCCACAGGCTAGAAATTTATAAACTTTTTAAAAAGATGAACTTAATTTAAATATACTAAGTATATTCTACCTTGAAAAGCAGGCCAGCCAGGGGTGTGGTGGTAAAGAAGGCTGGATTCCACACAGCCAACTGTGTAGTTTGAGTCCTGAACCCAATGGCTTGAATAACATGCTGGGCACATGTGTATACATGCCCAAAATCTCCAAAGAGGGAGAAATGGAGGAAAAGGGATTGCAGCATGACCATTTCCCATCAGGGTAGTGCTTTCTCACTTTGCTTTTCTGTCCCTCTGGCAAGCGTGTGCACCCATTGGCAAAAATGTATTTGAAAAGAGATCTTAATCTATTCCAGCTCTCTAAGTTAGGGGAAAAAGCATGTTTGGTGTAAAATGGGCATCAACAAACATAGTATCAGGACCAGCAGCTGGAATAATGGTTATGTTACTGGACTCTCATGTAGTCAACCATGGTTCAAGTCCCAGACCTAGTGGCTTAAAACTCACACCAGGTGTGTGTGTGTGCATGCCCAAGATCCCACGAGAATGAAGAAGAAAGAATTGTGGCATGGCCATCCCCCTCTGGGGATGATTTCTCACTTTCTCTCTACCTCTTTCTGTCTCTCTGGTGAGCATGCTCCCTGGAGCAAAAATATCTCTATCTAAGAAAAAGAGCATAGTATCTGAAAATGTCTTTTCTGTTGTCTTGAAATTTATCTTTTTTAAGTTTTTTTTTCACCACTAGTGATTTTTTATCTTAAAAGCCTCCTATTACTCTCTGGGAAAACTATACCCTTTTCATCAGATTTCTCTATCATTAATTTATCATATTCCCTGACTATTCACTGGGTCCGTTTTGAAACAAACAAACAAACAAACAAACAAAAAAACTGGCCATCAGACAAGTGACTATGAAACCAGACAAGTGATTGTGAAACATGATGTTAGAAAGAGAGGGATACATCCTAGATGGCAGAACGTATGGGAGGAATCACATGTAATGAGTGGTGGGCAGAGAGCTGGCCACTGGAGCAACATGAAAGCTTAAGGACATTTATGGGCTGAGGGGAACTAGACAACATTCCTCTCCACTTTTGCTTAGAGCTGAGCCTAAGTTCTAAGATGACAAAAGACATCTTTGACACTAAGAATCATGAACAAGACTTTTCTGATGTGCACATTTAGAAATTTATGGCTGTTATCTCATCTCCAAAGTGAAAAAATTAAATCAAAATTTAGCTCAATTCAATATGGTATGTGCTGAGCACTCCTTGACTAAGAAAGATGACAAAGACTATTGGGGAAACAAAAATATCGGGATCAGTAGTTGGCGTAATGGCTATGTTGCTGGACTGTCATGTAGTTGACCAAGGTTCGAGTCCCAGACCCAGTGGCTTAAATTCACGCCAGGCGCCTGTGCGTGTGTGCCCAAGATCCCAAGAGGAGAATGGAAGAGAAGGGATTGTGGCGTGACCATTCCCCCTGGGGAATGATTTATGGCTCTCTGTCTCTCTCTGTTTTTCTGGTGAGCACACACGCACTATAGCAAAATCTTCTCCAAGAAAAAAACAAGATAAGAAACTCCCTTACCTCTTGTTTTCAATCCAGTGGGGAGACCGAAATGGATGCTTCTGCGACAATGGGTATGGTATTGTGAGGCTTTGCCCTCTAAGTGCTTGCAACCCCTCACAAGCTCCTGGAAAGCAGAAATCTGTCTTTATGAAGCACCTGCCTGCTGATTATGACACCTTATTCACTGAAAGTCAGTTAATCACTATTGGTTAAATTAATGCTAGGGGCACTAAAGTAATGGAATGTAGAGATGAGGGCAATTAAGGAGGTGAGGTAGTACAGAAAATGTTCCTGAGCCAATAGCCATCAAGCTGGGCTTTAAATACTGTATAAGATCTCTGTAGGCAAAGCTATGTAGGGGTGGAGTATCCACACTTATATAAAATCTCAACAATTTCCGGAATAAAATTTTTATAAATAATTAAACATTGTACGCCTCCTCTCTCTTCAAAGAAACAATTTTTGAAATGTAAAATATGTCAAATCTAGACACAACCCATACTCATACACTCCCGAGTGCTTTCCTGGAGCCAGAACTGCAAACCCTCTCCCAGCCTGTGCTTTCAGATCTTCAGTGCTGGTCACCCAGGTGAATGGAGGGCTAAGTGTGAGCAGTGAATTTGTTAGTTCTGGTGCAGCTGGGTTTCTCACAGAGAAGAAAGATGTCAACAATTTGTGAGGCATAGCACCTGGAATAGGGATCCAGCTGCCCATACTTAAAGTCTCAACAGGAATTAAATGTATGAAACAAATATAATAACACGAATTTCAACTAGCATAAACCATTTTCAACACCAAATCTCACCCTGTTTGAATACCCTCTAGCTTTGAAAGACAGAAAATAGAAGCGTAGTGATTTGAGAAGCAAAACGCCAAGCAAGCCAAGTATTCAAAGAGCAGTGAAGCTTGGTGTCTGAAAGTGATTCTATGGATCTGTGTTCCTCAAAATAAGGATTAGAGATCCATATCAAAATCACTTGGTTTTTGTCCCCTGCTCACAGGATTTCCTGGCTCCAGAGATTCAAAAGATCTAGTAGGTCCCAGAAATGTTTTTCTAGTAAGCAATTTTTTTTTTCTCATTTATCACTCTCACATGGTAGAACTGTTTGAAATTCTATGCTGAGTGGGGAAGTCCATTCACAGTGAGGGAAATGGGCCTTGGCAAAGCTCACCACATGAAATTGATTATGGATGAGGGCAGCTGTGTTGTACTAAGAGGTTTTCCAGAGTCATCGACATTCACCTTGGCGCTGAGTGGCTCCAATGGGAGCAGCTCCCTGGATCTCCGTGCTTCATTGGCCTGCAGAGTCAGGGTGGCAAAGGTGGGGCGAATGTGTTAGAATGCACTTTTCGTCACACAGGCCAGAGTGTGCCATGACATTGTGTGAGTGCAGAGTTCAGCATGTGCACACAGCTGCCTCTGAGCTGCAGGACTTATCCGGATCTTCTATCAAGGGACACTGCTAATATGTAAACGGACATCTAGCAAACAAACAAGTTAAAGGACCATGTTCAAGCTGAAGCCTAAAGAGCCAAGTAGAGAATATTGTAGGGTTTGCAAGCCACAAACTGTCTCACTCACTGACTTGGAACTTGAAAGCAGGTGCAGACGGTATACAAGACAATGAGAGTGGCATGGGAACCAGCAGTTAGCGTAATGGCTATGTCGTTGGACTCCCACGTAGTCTACCGCAGTTCGTGTCCCGGACCCCGTGGCTTAAAACTCATGCTGGGCGCGTGTGCGTGCGTGCCCAGGATCCCAAGAGGAGAATGGAGGAGAAGGGATTGCGGCGTGACCATCCCCCCTGGGGGGTGATTTCTCGCTTTCTGTCTCTATGTCTCTCTCTG
>NW_006159875.1:734797-798049 GCF_000334495.1 Tupaia belangeri chinensis | reverse complement strand
CGAAAACCTCCAAAAAAAAAAAAAACAAAACAAACAAACAAAAAAAAACAGAATAAAAAAAAAGAAAAGACAATGAAAATGGCTTTGTTCCAATAAAGCTCTGTCTTACTGTTTACAAAATAGTCAGTAGGTCAACTTGACCCATATGCAGATGTATGTAGGTTCTAAATGAGTAATATTAACACCTGAGCTTTTATGGACTATTGGTGTCTCTTTAACACAATTTTTGAGTTTGATCATTTTACATATACAACTGCACAAACTTTTCTTAGAAATACGCTAACATATGTCATAAAGAAGCCTCACATTCCTAGTGGGGAATTTCTCTTTTTTTTCCTGTAGTATCATAGAGTATACAAACTTATTTCTTTTTTTTTTTTTTGGAGAGGTTTTCGCTATAGGGTGCGTGCGCTCGCCAGACAGAGACATAGAGACAGAAAGCGAGAAATCACCCCCCAGGGGGGATGGTCACACCACAATCCCTTCTCCTCCATTCTCCTCTCAGGATCTTGGGCACGCACGCACACGCGCCCGGCGTGAGTTCTAAGCCACCAGGTCTGGGACATGAACTGCGGTCAGCTACGTGGGAATCCAGCGACATAGCCATTATGCTAACTGCTGGTTTCCAGTATACGAACTTATTTACAAATGAATTTCATCTAAAAATAATTAGCATCATTTTTTACTTAAGTCAACTTAATACACACACAAATATGTGTTATGCATGCAAAATTTTTCCAATTTTTTCTACATTTCCTCCAACATTTCACGTGATAGCTTAAGCACCTTCACAGCACTCCTTTTCTAAACTTTTCTGGGTGAAGAAATACCTCTCATGTGATTCTATGCCTTTGTTCTACAACTAAATGGCATTCAGCAATTTTCCTGCCTCATTTTGTCTTGCTGTTTATCTACTGGGCAACACGTGATTGGCCACTGGTAAACCTTCATGACTGTGCTTCAGACAGACATGACACTTCTCTGGGGGCTGAGTCCACTTTGGGGTTGCGTTGCCATTCCAACTTGGTGACTACGCTCCACGGAGCATGTGCTGCTTTGTTTGTTTGTTTCTGTTGCCATGTTGGGTTGACAGAAGTAAGCTACAAAGTGGTCTCAGGGAATGTGAGGATGATGCCTCTGTCAGTTTGTGTGTTATGTTCTGTCGTAAAGGTGTTAACAAAGTTCTGCATTGTGCCTGGGTATTTTAAAAAATTTAATGAAAGCTCATTTTGCATTTTTGTCCACACTGCTCACACTCTCTGTAGAATCTAAACCTGGAAAAACACAGTTTGGAAACAACCCAAAAGCTTTTTAGAGGTATTTTAATACCCCCTCTTTTACTGACTGAATCTCTTCAGGTGGTGTTCAAGAGCACATGATCTGTTCATGTTTCTCTAAGGAAGGATTCTTGCCTATATGTCTTTGTGGTTGCTCCACAAGTAGGTACTTAGGACCCATCAGGCAGTAGGATGAATTCTGAGGTTCAGTCTATCTGACCGTTCATGCTTCCTTTCAGGGCCGTACCTCTTGGCTAAGATTTGACTCTTTGGTCCCAGTCTTTTCATTTTTTGACTGCTTAATTGTTCTTTATATACCCTAAGTATTGGCATTCCCAAAACTCCATAGTAGACCTTTCTTTTATGCACTCTCTTTTCTCTCATGATAGTTTCTGTCCTTAGGAATTCAATAATCATGAATGGTCAGCTAGACTTTTGTGAGAAGCCATCCTTTCTTGATTCCATCCACTCCTCAATTTTGATATTGTACACTCTAAACTCATAATACTCTGCACTCATACTTTCTGAGTAACTATTATTCTGCAATGGTGGGTGGTCTCTCCATAGGTATATCTCCCTGGCAGAACCCCTCACTCATTTAGAGGGAAATGAAACACCTGTGTTCTGACTAGCACATTGCCTGGCCCAGTGCTCAGTAAATGAAGAATGAAAGAACCTGTGTGTACAAACAGACCTTCAAAGAGGCAGGGCCATCGTATGCAAAAGTGTCCTTCCTTCTTGTTACCTAGTTGGGTGGGCACAGGGAAGTCTCCCCAGCAACTCTGAGCCTGCCTCCACCGAGCTGAGAATCATTACCATCACATCTCTAGCACAAACATGCTGGCACTCTCAGTATGAAAGCTGTCTAGGAAAATTTAAGTAATAGTGGAGTGTGGATGGATCTTATGAATATTCATGAACCAAGGGTCTTAGCAGCCAAGCTAAGCACAGAATTACAGCAATTATCTGAATGATTTACACACACACAAAGCCAGCCTTGAGCAAAATTGTTAGGAGGCTGGAAGTCGACTGTCCCTCTGTCTGGCACGCCTGCTTCCTTTCAGCCTACCCTGTGGGGGCTCTTGCTCTCAGCCGCCTGGGGTGTCTCTGTGCCAACTTCCTCCAACCAACCTCTTCAAACTCCATCCCTGGAGAGAGGACTTGTATGACTTAAGTCTTTTCCTTCAGGGTCCTCTCCATTCCCTCAGAGCTTAACTAGTTAACTAGCCAACTGACCAACACATCTAGCAGGCTAGTTTACGTAAACATATAAATCAGTCTTGCTTTTCTATTTCATTATCTGTTGTTGCGATCTAGCCTTATTTAAAAGCCTTCAGTTGTAAGAGTCCTTGACTCACTTTCAGGGATGGGCTTATGAAGAGATTTAGTAAATAATTAAATAGTTGAAAGGCGGTCACAGCTGGATAACGTGCTTCCTGTCGCAGAACCTTAGAGCAAGTCGGAACTCACAGGCCTACAGGCCAACTGGTGATCTCTCCCCCATGAAGTTTCCCATGAGCAGTGTCCACTGCTACTGGGCATGAGGCCATACTGTAGCCCAGGCTTGAGTCCTGGCCTGTCCTAAGCGCTAGATGTGCTGACACCCACTTGCAGTCTCAGCCACTTGGGAGGCCGAGGCAGAGGGATTGTGACACAGTGAGTCCCTGTTTCAAAATTTATTTTACATGTGGGACTAGCAAATGGTGTAACAGTTACGTCGCTGGACTCCCACGTCAACCACAGTTTGAATTCTGGACTTGGTGGTTTAAAACTCAGGCCTGGCTCATGTGTGTGTGTGTGTGTGCCCAACATCCCAAGAGGAGAATGGAGGAGAAGGAATTGCAGGATAGCCACCCCCCATAAAAGGGGGGTGGTGATTTGTTACTTTCTGTCTCTCTGGTGAGCACAAAAATCTCTCAAAAATATTTTATATGAAGTTAATATATTAGTAGAGGTTGAATAATAAGCTGTTTTTGTGATTAAAAACAATGACATGTGATAAATGTTAAAAATTATTTATGTTTGGACCAGCAGATGGCATGATGGTAAAGGTGCTAGGTCCCACAGGGCCAACTATGTGGTTTAAGTCCTGAAACCGGTAGCTTGAAAAACACGCCAGGAACATGTTCATGTGTGCCCAAGAGGAGAATGGAGAAGGAGAGATTACAGTGACCATCCCAACAACTCATCTCTCTCCAATGAGTACACTGTGTACTTGTGGAAAAATTATGAGAATCTTTGTTGTGACTCTCTAAAAAGTGGTTATAGTGTTTATTATGCTCTAATTTTGCATACAGAAATTCTTTGTCACAAAATAACTATTGCTGTCTTTAAGATCGTCTGTTCTATAGACTTCTATTTGGAAAATGCTACTCCCCTCTCACCCCCAATTATCTAGGTGAGTAGAATTGCCCAAGAGCTCACATGGAAGAAAGCTGAGACTTGAACCCTAGCACCCTGGCTACCCACCAATCAGACTCTTCTCCACACAGACACCTTCCCCTTTAATTTGTTTTCTTATAAACAAGGATTTCTAAAACCTGATTTAATGTGAGTGCTTGTGACAGAGGCTGCTTATTGTATCCTAAAATACATTTTTTTCCTTATATGGTGTAATAATTTGCATCTGGGCATGTGGTCTCCATTTCTGAGCGGTCTCACTAGCAGTATGGTCATGAGATTGAGTAGTCAGCAACAAGATGAGAACCGATGTGTTGTGTGGCCTTTGGTGTAAGTTCCTCCAGAGGACGTGGTGTGTCCCCGTCTGCCTTGTGCTATAGAAATGTGTTTTCCATGAGGCCCTATAGGTAAGGCTGGACACAAAGTTGGGGCACATGGGGAATACTGCAACCAGAAAGAAAAAACCTGTGCCCCAAGAGTTTGTGTGTGTTGGCTAATTCTGGCTGACTTAGCAAGATTTTATAAGAGGAAGATGAATCCATATTAAATCTAGCTGATCTGCGTGCAGAGATACGAGGAAGAAAAAAATAGAAGATTTTCCTATGAAATCTGTTATTTCAGATGGTCCCAAGGTTATCATCATTTAGTTACAGAAATTGGGTTGGCAGCACTCAGACTGTAGTAAGGGAAGAAAGTCTTCATGCTCAGGACCCGAAGGTATAGATGGCAATGGGCTTTGACTATAATCTTATATTCATGGAAACCAGCAGAAGAAAACTTCCAGAAGCCTAAAATTATGGGTTGAATTGCATCTCACATCTCCCAAGCATTAATATGTTGAAGTCCTTATCTCCCAAAGCTCAGATACCTCAGAATGCGACTTTTTTGCAGATATAACTGGTTAAGATGAGTAGGACCAACCCTATGCCAACGTGACTGGTGTCCTCATAAGCAGGGAGGGTTTGGAGATAGACATCCATGGGAAGGGTGCCACGGGAAGACTGGAGCAATGCTGCCACAGCCAACGAGCCACCAGGAGCTTGACAGAGGCTTGGAACAAGTTTATCCCCAATATTTAATTATGGCCAATGAGACATATGCAGAAGAAATGCATGAACTCCCAGATACTTCCCTTCCCTTTGTTTTTTTTTACCCTCCAGGCTCTGCCTTAAAGATCTATGGGGGGAAAAAAGTAAAATAAAAAAACACTGGAGTATTTGTCACGGGCCATGGGTTAGAAACCAAGAGTTAAGGCTGGCCTATCAACACTAAGGAAACTGGGGTCAGAGAGTCTATTTCAACTATTCCAGAAGACAGAGTGGCTCAGAGAGATTGAACCATTTGTCCAAGGCCGAGCAGAAGGGCAAGACCTGGGGTTTGCTCCAGTTTTTTCTCTTCCCGATTCTCTTCCTACTATATGGAGCAACCGCTCTGATACATTGTGAAAACAAAACACATGCAGAAAATAAATTTAAATGTAGACGCTAACATTTAACAGCAGTGGTCTTTCAGAGATAATGGAGTAAGCAACATGACTAACCAATAGTTGCTTTCAGTGTACATGAACTTTATACATGTGAATATGGAAAAGACTATTTTTTACATCAGATAAATGAAAATAAAAATATTTGAATAGGTAATTAGCAAAGAAGAAATATAAATAACCAATAAATATATGAAATAGTGAGAAATATATAAACATATGTATAGTATTCTTAACTGGACAGGTGTGAAGTGTGTTCATGCTGGGAAAATTTACTTTACAAGCTAAATGATGTATAGTGATTGAATGTATAAAAGACATTAAAATAAAATATATTATAAAAAAGTCTATAAACACAAAAAAACAATTCATTGTTATTTATATTGGCAAATAAATCAGGAATCATCTAAATGTCACAAAAATTATGTAATCACTAAATAATTTCTGATTCACAGATGAATGCAGCGGTATTTACACATTAAAAATATGGATATAAGGACAAACAACATGGGAAATTTATTCCACAGTACTGAATGGAGAAGCTAACAAACAATATGTATTTGGTAGACTCTCAAGTATTTAAAACATCATGAGGTAAGGAGCTGAAGGAAAAATCTCTATATATTTTGTGTCTCTTGGTGGTGCCTTTGTAAGAAATTCTTATTTGCACTTGTCTATGTTTTTACACATTTTCTGTGAAATATGTAATAAATTCATAATTTGGAAAACAATGTTGGAACTTACTGGTACATCCAAAGTAAAGCAAACGAAATGTCACTCTGACATGTAGAGATGTTCTGATAATCTCGTGCCTCTCCCTCAGAACCATGGCTCTGAGTTCTGCTGCCCCGGGAGCTACGTGATACACAACCCTCACGCAGCCTGAACTGTCCTTATGGTCTCCCCACCCAGCCCGTCTTCCTTTTACCTCACTGACTGAGCAAACTACTTGAAAACTAAAGGTTGCCAGGAAGGAAGAGACAAACATTCGACCTGGAAGATGTGTTCTCTGGATCACACCAACAGTACACATGGCATGAGCATGGGTCAGTGGCCTTCAACAAACTGGCTCTAGCTGGTGCTCGGGTCAGGAAAGCAGAACAGAGCTGGCAGAGTAAGTGCACGCCCCTTGAATACAGAGAGTATGAGATGACGGTGGTAATGATGACGGCTTATGCTTTGTCATTGTGTCATTACTTTCTTTATTTTATTCTTTTCTTTCAAAAAATTTTATGCAGCTTATTTAGAAAACATTGGCAAAATAAATCTCAGTTTCAAATTCAGATACAAGCTTTGAAGTATAAAGTTGTATGTACCGAGAATACAGGTGATATTTAAAATGATAATTTACAGATACAAACTAATGATAAACTGCAATTTTGCAAAAATTGTGAACATTTTTCACACTAGCCGGTCTTTTTTTATAGTCTAAGTGCTCTTTTAATGGCAGGTAAATTAACAGATACACACTAGAGTGACCTATTTCCAGATAACACAAATAAGTTTTTATTTTTCTCTTATAAGCATAGTCTATCATTGGTTGTCTTAAAAATTATTTGCATTTGAACTTCAGTATTTGATAAAGCATTCATGAAACTATCTGCAGACTAGTTTAACAGACAAATAACACTTGGAAAGGCAAACATTGTATATCCCCACTCAATTTGTAGTGTCTTTACTTTCTGACAGAGGTGGAGTGATCTGAAGACATGATGGCGGAGAATAACAGTGTGGATGCTAGTGATGGTAAGGGGGGAAAATCGCTGGCAGAGAGTGGGTAGTGGATGGTGGGTGTGAGAAAAATTATTTGAGACAGTCATAGTTGCTGAATTTCAGTTTTCTAGCATTTCACTTTGCATTTTACAAAATTATTTGCCCACCTAGATTGGAAATTAAAAATAAAACAAAAACGACCAAAACATACAAACAGCAGATCCTTCACCACAGACACTTGAGAAACAGTGAGACGAGACTTATACCCTTGTTGGCACAGAAGGCCCTAGGCCCCAAGGATGCTGCAGAGGGAAACATTCTTCTGCAAAGGAAGGTAGAGGGGACTGAAAGAGCGTGGCCTTCCCCAAGGACCACCTTTCCCAAACATTAGCAGGAAGGGGATTCTGAATGTTGACCCTCGCACGTTCATAGAAATCCATCCAGAACAAAAGCCCATCAACAATCCAGGAGATCTTTCTCCTGGCTCGTCCAATTCCATTTTCCTAAAGTTGCTCTCTGCACTTGCTGGTGAAGAGTGAAGAGTGAAATGATGGTCCAGATGTGCTTGGAGATCGGATCCCCCTTCATAGTGTCCCTCTTACCCAGCCTCAGGAAAAGCGATGCCAGATGTCGTTTGGAGGGAAGTGCACTGGAGAGTCCATGTTTGTGCCCATAGACCACAGGCTGAGCAGGTGTTTCCTATGTTTTTGTTAAAGAGAATCATGTATTTTCACAAAAATAGGGAAAATCACCATTCTCAATGTGCCCTCCTCATCTCTGTTGCACTGTGTAATGGCTCAGCTAAAACAAGAGTAGGATTACACTGTGAAGATTAAACTAAAAAAGGTTGTAAATCTGGTCCTGAGGAGAAAGAGTGAGAATATCATGACTTCCAATAGAAGCCTCCCGGGGGTCCTGGATTGGTGCACCCCCCTATCTGGTCATGGGAATAAATGTGGACTCACATTATTTGTTCCTTTTAGAGTTCTAAAGCATCCTAGTTCTTAAGTTCATTACCTGCTCTGATCAATCAAGAAGTATTAAATGTTTTCTATGTTTTTCTTTCATGCTGTTACTTTATTTAAAACAGGAACTTTCTGTGCCCTTGGAAACTGTCTGGCAAAGGGTATGCATTTCAGACAGCATGCACAAGTGGGGCACTGGTGGCTTGGATCCCCAGAAGCATAAAGAAAACTGTGCTCACAAAGCGTTCCTTGTAGTTGGCTCTGGCCTTTCACCAGAAGATGACATTAATGATCCCAAGGTCAGGGGATCAATCACCATATGAGCCACTTAATCCTGGGCTGGCGCGGAGCTCTGTCTCCCAACAAAGAGCTGTACCCTGCCAGGGCCATCTTGTGAATGTCAGTCCCCAGCCTCAAATGGAAATAGAAAAGAGAGCGTGGATGGTTTCCAGCAGTGTCGAGCCAACAACAGAGCGGTTATAGTCACACTATCTCCGTCTCACGCCCCGATGACTATGCAACGTCTCAGTGGCAAGACATGTTTGTACGCATTTCTTCATTCTCTTTCAAATATGACTGATCACATCAGCCCTCTGCAGAGGGAAATTATATGTTTTTGTTCAGTTCCAGAGATGAAAAATGTTACACGAGTGATGAGTGTCAAATCTAGGATTCCAGCCTGATGCCAACTGGTGCTTACTACCTTAAACCAATGTTCAGCAACAATGAAAAGATGGGATTTTCTCTGTGCATAAAATATGAACTTTTCTCTTTTGTACAGTTTGATTAAAAGGTAGATGGATACTGCTATCACAGAAGTTAAGAGCAATGCAGAGTTGGATGATGTCCTTAGGGGTGCCTGGAGATGGTCTTGGGTGGCCACTGAAGCAGAGGGTTGCAGACTTGTGCTCAGCAGGCATGATCTTGCAAAACACAGGCCGACAAGTCTGCATTGAAACAGAATCTGAGGATCTGAAGGAGAAGAATTCAAGGTGACTTCATTCGTGGTGTCTCCCTGTAGAAAGACCTGGAGTCTTGTTTTTAACATATGATGGGAGTACACAGCATTGACATGGACAAATAGGGGAGACATGGTAGAAGAGTACTCCCGCAGGCTGGCTCCACAGATCAGCAGTAAAGGGCTGGGCCAGAGCAGCTGGGCCCCACATGGCAATTGCAGTTCAAATCCCCAGCCTTGTCATGCCTGGCACATGCCAGCACCCAAGATCCTACAGGCTGGAGAACTGGAGGACTGTAGGAAGGGGACCATGGTGTGACCACACTCTGTGGAGGGTGTTTTCCCTTTCTCTCTCCTCCCATTTGCGACACTTTCAGCATCCTTCCTACCATGAATGGTGCTGGCTTGTGACATCAGTGCTTAAATTCATAAGGGAGGGTGCATGGCTGGGACTGGGGGACACCAGCCCAAAGTGGATCTGCTGTTTCCCCAAGACCGGAGAAGACAATCCACTCTCAAAGCTTCCTTCCCAGGTCTGAAGTCTCCTAACCAGCACTGTACACATCACCACACTTTCTTCTCTATCAAAGAACTAACAAATGATGATTTTTCTACTGTATGGAAGAAAATTACACCAAGGTTTGGACTAGACAGTTATTTGCATATATTACAATAAAAGGATGCTTCTAAGTTTCTATGAGAAGTTTCTGCCCAACATGGGGTCACCTTGGTACTTACTGTACTTACTGACTATAGTGAGTCACAGGACTAGACAGTGGCATAGCAGTTAAGCATGATACTCTATGAAGCAATACCAGATGGAATGGTCTCAGTTCAAGCCTGAAGACCCCCACAGTATGCCAGGCCCATGTGCACCCATGATCCCAGGCTGACTGAGGACCAGTAGGTAGATCAGAGCATTGGGACCTTTGGGGGTAACTGTCCTCTGTTTCTTTCCGTGTCTCTTGTCCATGGAAAAAATGTGAATACTTAAAAAGAAAAATAACAGAGGAGAAAGGATCCATGGAATACTCACAAAATAAAGACACTGAGTTGGGGTTTACTCTAGTCTAATTAGACCTCATTGTAGTCTATCATTTTAGTCTAGAGAGAAATTGCAAACAGATTTGAAATTTACTCCATCCCCTTCATGAAAATCATCATGGGCAAGTCTTCTGCACATAATTCTCTTCCTGACTAAGGACCTGGGGCACCTACATTATTTAGATTTGTGAGAATTCACTTTCCTAGCAGAATGTGGGTTGAAAACACACAGACATGAAAGCTGAAATCCAGTGAGAAAAGCTAAATGCATTTCTACATTTTTTCGAGCAAAGGATAAATGGTCAAAGGAATAGCCCTTTGATGGGTCTCTGGATTTCTTTGAGTCGTGGAATTTCAATTCTGTTAATTTTTTTTAAAAAATTAAATTTTGGCTTTATCTATAGGAATAGGTCACCCTGTGTCTGTCATCATCTAAGAAGATAGAAAGCACACTACAAAGAGAAATGTGTTTCTGTAGAATGACAGCAGATTGGATGCCCTTCGAAGTGCATCAATTCATTTGGTAGGTGTCCTTGACAAAGGATTTAACTCGAGCTCACTCTGACTCTCTATTGACCCAGCAAGCTTCCCCTTCTTGCTTGTGTTTTTTTTTTAGCAGAATTTTTCTACTAAGAATTTACCTGCTGACAGTCTGACACAAACTTACTGCTTGTTCATATTATTCGTATTTGGCTAACAGACACAGAGTGGTTTCAATGTGCCAAGAACCGTAAGTGCTTTTACGGTCCCAATACCAGGACCCACCTTTTGAGACCTCATAGCTTTTGATGTTCTGCAACAAAGAACAGAAAATGAAGATGAACATGCCTCTCAAAATCTTAGTCGGTCATGATACCTGCTGATTCATACAAATGAGGCTTCGATCACGGAGACACATTTAGGTCCACGATTTTACAGGTCTCAGGACTACTTTCTCCCATCGCAGTATTTCACAATTCTCTCCTATCTGCAGCCCTCTCCTTTGCTGTAACAACTCGCATCACATGTAGTTGCCATGACAGGCAGAGGAGGCATTATTAAAAAAGATAAGAGCTAAGACCCTAACTCTAATTCAGCCTCGATAGTTTATTGTTTCTCTTGAGTTCTTAGCATTTTATGACCTACTTCATTTGCTCATGAACTCCAAATGGTATCCAGATGGGTCTGGACTTTATCAGCTATCCAGGCAATAAGGTATTCCTTGGCTCTTCTCCCTTATTTAGCAGCAATAGATAAAACAACACCAATTCAAGAGAATCTGTAGGCCAATCAAGAGAATGTGGTCAGAAATTACTACAGGATAAAAGAACAAAATACTTCCACCACCTGTTCTTTAAAGAGCTCTAAGAGTTTAATAATGGAGAAACAAATAAGAAAGCCACAAATACTAATTAATGAAAATTTGACTCCAGATTTACATAGGGAATTCCAAATTGCTCCCCCACTTCCAATTAACAGCAATCTATTTGAATATGTCATCTGTCAGCTCTTTCAATGAAACAAAATAGCAACCACATAGCAAGATGGGCCAGCTTCTCTGCCTTTGCAGGAAGAAGTAAGAAAACTGCACTTTAGGTCATTCAGTAACTTTCTAGTGACTGTTCCAGGTAACTCCCTTGCCTCTGAATTGGGTGCTCCTTACAGCTTAATTCTACATCAGCAGTATTTTTCTCTATAGGTGAATTATTTCCACTTGGTACAAGGTGGTCTTTTGCCAGTTTGACATGCGTGAGCAAGATTTGCTGTTGCAAAATTGTTCCCAGGGATGCCTGTGTTACTGCACTCCTTGTCCAACTTCTCTTAGAGAAGCCAGAAGGCACCCAGAGTCAGGCACCCTCCACTGCAGAGGGAGGTGGTCCTCATACTTGCTGCACCTTGGGAATACTGGCAGGACTATGAATGGTTCTCCTTAGTCCCCACCTCTTAGATTTTTTTTGGAAAGAGTATACCTGGAGCCCTTTTAAACTTCCCCAGGGCTGGCCCATAGTCAAGTGGTTAAGGGAGCCAGATCCCACATGGCTAACTGCAATTTGAATCCCAGCCCTGGGGGTCTTGAAAAGCACACTGGGGGAACCAGCAGTTAGTGTAATGGCTATGTCGCTGGACTCCCACGTAGTCGACCGCGGTTCATGTCCCGGACCCAGTGGCTTAAAACTCACGCCGGGTGAGTGTGCATGCGTGCCCAAGATCCCGAGAGGAGAATGGAGGAGAAGGGATTGCGGCGTGACCATCCCCCTGGGGGGTGATTTCTCGCTTTCTGTCTCTATGTCTCTCTCTGTCTGTCTGGCGAGCGCACGCGCCCTAGAGCAAAAAACTCTCAAAAAAAAAAAAAAAAGCACACAGGATGCTTGTGCATGTATGCCCCAAATCCTAACAAGAGAGAGAAAAGGGAAGGGGATGTGTTGTGTCCACACCCCACGGGGGCAGTGATTTCTCCTCCTCCCCCATCTCTATCTTTCTCTGGCAAGTGTGCATGTCTTCTTACAATTAAAGAAAAAAAAGAAAGAAAGTAAAAAATTCCCAGGAAATTCTACTATGAGACAATGCCATAGAATCATAGTTCTTAAATTTCTAAGGCAGATTACATTCTACAGTAGTTGTCTCTAAACCTGGAAATGCATTTGAATCACCTGAATAGTCTAGTAAAACACATATTCCCATCATGGAATACTGATTCAGTCAAACTAGAGCAGTAACCTGATGGCTCCCATGTAGATCATTAACAGTGGCATTTTGGAAACTGCTGATTTTTGACTCATAAAATGGGGGTTGACTCAGGCTTTGGGAGTCAAATGACCCCTTTAGCCACCGGGACCTCCAAGGAGACTTCTTTCTAAACTTGATACCAGTAATTTATTCTTTTCTTATCATAACCAAGCAGCTCTCTTAGGAAGAGAATCACCCCATGCCATGTGCCTGGGTGACAGAAAGTACCCTGTGTTGAATGCCTGGGCCAAGCTGCCCTGAGACCTGCAATGAGAGAGCATTTTTTTTTTTTTTTGCCTCTGTATTTTGCTATTTTAGTTTTGTTGTTTTTTTGATAGTTTGCTTTTAAGTTTGTGTCGGGGGCAGACAATGGTGCAGGGGTAAAACACAATGCTCTAAGAGACCGACACACACAGGAAGTTTCTGAGTTCCTGATCTAGATACCTCCCTGAGTACACTGGACATACGTGTTCCCATCACCCAGGGCTGGCTGACATTGGGAATGGATTGTGCTGTCAAAGATCCTCTAGGGTGGGACGAGCAGTTAGCGTAATGGCTATGTTGCTGGACTCCCATGTAGTCGACAACGGTTCAAGTCCCAGACCCGGTGGCTTAAAATCATGCCAGGCACATGTGCATGTGTACCCAAGGTCTTGAGAGGAGAAAGGAGGAGAAGGGATTGCGGCATGGCCATCTCCCCTGGGGGGTGATTTCTCGCATTCTGTCTCTGTCTATTTCTGTCTTTCTGATAAGTGCCCATGCCCTATAGCAAAACACTCTCCAAAAAAAAAAAAATCCTCTAGAAATGTTGTCTCTCTTTCTCTCTCTCTCTGTCCTTCTGGCTCATGTAAATAATAAATAAAACATTTTTGTTAAATTAAAAATGTATTCATCTTGTGGGAGAAGGAGGGAGAAAGAGAAGCACCCAAATGGGGTCTCCAGGCCTTGACCCAACCCTAGCCTTAGCCAGCCCAGACCATGGGCAAACCCATGTGTAAAGGGAGGCTCAGTTTGTGAACTCGGGATCTTCCCATGAGGGTCCAGCTGCATTATTACTGCACTGCCATCTGACACCTCTTCTGGTTATCTTGAAAAAAAAAAAAAAATCAGTATTGATTGGGAACCAACAGTTAGCAAAATGGCTATGTCGCTGGACTCCCACGTAGTCGACTGCGGTTCGCGTCCCAGAACCGGTGGCTTAAAACTCACACTGGGTGCGTATGCGTGCATGCCCAAGATCCCGAGAGGAGAATGGAAGAGAAGGGATTGCGGCGTGACCATCCCCCCTGGGAGGTGATTTCTTGCTTTCTGTCTCTGTCTCTCTCTGTCTGTCTGGCGAGCACATGCACCCTATAGCAAAAACCTCTCCAAAAAAAAAAAAAAATAGTATTGATGCAAACAGTTTGGCAAAACTCATTTCCCCTGAATTATCAGAGACAAAAATCAGTGTCTGGGTTGCTGATTAAATGTCAGTTGTCAGGGTTTGGAAAATGAGAGAAGTCTGTCTTCAGTCTCTACTGCAGTCTCTTCTCTCTCTTTTTTGTATCTTTGTGTATTTTAGAACCACCTGTGTATCCCCACCTCTTCCACTCAATGTCCTTCCCTTTAGGATCTCCTAGGGTAGAATTAGCTTACTTGACTCATCATACCAACCCCTCTTCTAAAAAAAGACTTGAAATTCATTTGTTCCTTGATATAAGGAAGTGAGAGTAACTTAAAATGCTACCTCTCTTAGTTGGAGAGTATTTGTATCGACATATAAAAAAAGTGTATGTGAATTTAAGACAAATTATTTATTATGTATTAGAATGTTATATGTGGGAGATTAGAGACAAATGGGTAAGACGAAGTCCTATTTTCAAAAAATTCCAATTCTTTGGTAGATTAATATTAAACTAATATATGTCATATAGCATTATAATACACATAGATTAGCTATAATGAAGGCTCGGAGGAGAGTGCAATTCAAGTTAAAAGAGTCAGTAAAGGCTTTCAGGTAAGGTGAGATCTGACCTAAATCATAGAAGATTTATAGACATTTAGAAGTTAAAAAATAATAATAGTGGTAAAGTGCACTCAAAGAAATTATGCTTGGAACAGAAACAATAAACTCTCCAGATATCAGAAAGTTATTCACAATGCCTGGCTCATATGGTATAAGGCAGGTCCTCAAGGACTTTGGGCTGAAGAAGTTTACAGGGGTTATTGAGGAAGGTCTTCAATGCCATGAGAAGGATTTTAGACTTTCCCGTCATTCAGTTGGGAGTTGATGGGATGACAGTACCAGATTGTGTTTAACGATCTGCCCAGCAGTTGTGCAGGAGATAGATTTAAGCAGGGCAAAAATGAAGACAGTGAGAAATAGAAGGAAGTTCTCATGAAATCTCAGTTGTGCAAAGATAAATGTCCCTGTTAGCCTGGTAGAAGAGGAATTTGGATGAGAGCTAAAGACTGGAGATAGATGTAAAGATGAAACTAGGATTGAAAGAGCTAGGATGAAGTTAATTGAAAACTTTCATTTGAAATAGGAAGAGAGAAAGTAGAGTTGCCCGGTTGTTTTTCTGAGCTTTTTGATAGACATCTAAGCATTTCATTTTCCTGCATTAGGCTTTCCCTTTTCCCTGTTAGATCTCAATGTTCATTGAAGGTTAGAGCCATCTTTTATTATCTATCTGTATCTCTGATAGTGCTCTGTGCTGATACTTCTCACAAATTGCCAAGAGGTACAGAAAAATACCAGGAGTGGGCCTAGTATTATAAGTTACATGGAGGGGGCAAAGTGAAATGTCTGCAAGAATGTCCCAGTTTTATTTCTTGGCCTTGTCAGCCCTAGTTACTTTCTTCTTAGCCAAGAAGTTTACAAGACCAGTTCTCTGGCCTCTGGGGAGAGTTGAACTTCATGGTATTATTTAATTAAGTTAAATATTTGTTGCTAGATAGAACAAATTCTCTTATTTCAACTAAGAACGTGGTCATATTTTAAATAAACACCTGTATCTTAATGCATAAGACTATTTTTTTTTACAAAAAGCTAATACCATTCTTTCTTCATTCATTTATTCATCAGTCTTATAGACAATATTTATAGATTGCCTTTTATCCACCCTAGAAATCCAGAGAAAAAGTACTAAAATATGTGTATACACACACACACACACACACACACACATTTAGAAGTTCTGTGATAAAGAAATAAAGGGTTCTGTGGAGAAAGTTCAAGCAGGGAAATTTATTTATTTTGAGTGTTTCATGAAGACATCTCTGAAGAGGTAGCATTTAATCTAAGATCTAAAGAACGAGAAAGTCCTGTGTAGAGTGTGGGAAGAAGAGGTTCTTCTGTGAAGCTCATGAAGAAAGAAATAGCCTGGCTTCATAAAAGCCCTAGCCCTGAGATAAGAGCCTTGCACAGTGAGGTGAAGTTGGGTCGTCTTGACTACCCTGCTCAACATATGGGCTCTGTAAGCTTATAAGGGCATATTAAAGAAAGACACTGGCAGATATTAGCAGAAAGGTCAAATTAAGCCTAAGTTTGGCTGCAGTGTGGAAGACATTGAGAGAGTAAATAAAATGTGGAAGGAAGGACAGCAGACAGGTAGCTGTCAAGGGAAGAGTAGAACCTGCTTCTAATAAGGATGGTGGGAATGAAGACAGAAATAATGAAGTAGAGGGATTCAAGACAAGTTGATACTAGAATCTATTGAATTGGTGTGGTTATTGGGTGTAAAATAAAAAGGAAAAAAACAAACAATTTGTGGTTCAACTTTTGGCTTAAGCACTTATGTGGTGCTGCTATTCATGGTAGGAGAAATATCGGAGGAGGGATGATTAGATCAAGGTTGTAGTAAACCAAAAAAATCCAGAGTTCAGGTGTGAAAATATTAAGTTCCATACCCATGAGATATCAAGTGATGCTATCACAAATCTAGAGGGCAGAAAAGAAATCCTATGTTTAAACAGGAATTTGAAACTATTTACAAATACGTTGTATTAAAAACTGATGGATATGAATGAAATCACCCAGGGAGAGCCATCCATTAGAAAGGGCACAGAACTATGAAGTTAAGCAGTTTAGGGCTGGGGATAAAGGAGGTGAGTCAAACAGGAAGCTAAAAAGAAAGCCTGAGAAACATGAGAAAGCTAAGATAACATGTGGTCTCAAAGCGGAGTCATGAAGTTGTTTCCAAAAGGAGGTTGTGACTGACTTCATCAACATTTTTAAGATAAGAAAAGAAAATGATGACCTAAGGGGAGTATTTTATGAGAGAGAGAACATTTGATAAAACAAGAGAATGGGGATAACTGAAGAAACAAATTTCCCTTAGATGTAGGAATGGAGTTAATTCAAAATACAAAGCTCTTTTACCAAAACAGGCTTTGAAGGAAGAAGGAACAATCCCTCTCAGGAAGAAAGGAAAAGAAGATGAGGGCAAGAACAGACCATCCACAGAGCTGGTGTTGTGGAGGTGAAGGAGCCACCAATGGCCCTGGCTTTGCTAGTGAGCAAGAAGCAACACCAACTGTGGAAGGCAAGTGGCAGCAGGAACAACAGAGAGATATTATCATAGGTAATGGATCTGGATAGGAAAAAAACAGTCTAAATAAACTAATACAAAGAGTGGAGAATGAGCTTATCAGAGAAAAGCACACTGGGATATCAGAATTCTTGAGTGAGAGTTCACAAGAATCACATAGAAGAAGAAGAAGAAGAAGAAGAAGAAGAAGAAGAAGAAGAAGAAGAAGAAGAAGAAGAAGAAGAAGAAGAAGAAGAAGAAGAAGAAGGCCTTCTGCAAGCCAAGAAGGGGGTCTCCCTAGAGAACCAAGCTGGCCATGAGCATGATCTTGGACTTCTCCACCTCTGGCATTGTGAGAACAATGTTTCTGTCATTGAGTCATTGAAGTTACCTGAAGCTACCCAATATCCTACTATATTTTGCTATGGCAACGCAAGAAGACTAATATGAAAGGTGAACAAAGATGGAAGGTGAACAAAGACATGTCTTTTGAAACAAATTTGACTCAATTTTCAGTATTGCCACTTACTGAAATGATGTAAAAATGGCACACTTGGTTATTCTGCTTTAGAAAATTTCCTATTTAGAGGCTGGTATACCTAGGCTCAGTCATATTTTCCTGCATTCATTCATCACCTGTCCTTAATGAAAAAAAATTAAGTAAGTGAATGGTAAAATGGATCAAATTATTCTCTAGAGCTCTGAAGAGTGTTTCATGCTCCCTAGATGGTATATAAATGCCTGAACATTTGTATACAAATTGAGCAAACATGCAAATCAGTAATCCAGGACTTAAAAGACACAGAAATGTTCTTGGAAATTGCATTTAAGAAAAAAAAAATTACAGCATCATGTTGGTAGACACAAAAGAACTTTGATGAAAGCAGCTGTTAAATTGTTAATTTCACATAAAGATGGAGCTGATGATTCAAAAACGATCAACTAGGTTGTAGAGATTCTGCTCCCTGAATAGCTTAGGCTGAACAGCACTCAGTCCCATCCATGTGTAATTGGGGGTTGCATTCTATCTGCATTAGCAAAACTGTTAATAAATCATGCAAGCAAGAAATGAGGATTTGAAAATCTCCAGGTGTTTGATAATGCCTTAAATATCCTTACCACATGTTCTAAGAAGTCATGTGAGTTCATAAACACGACTTGGTGATTATTCACTATATTGCTCTTGTTACAGCCTAGCTCACTTTTGTAGGATAAATCCAAATACAGGTTAGGATTCTCATGATGTTTCCTCCCATCTAGTCCTCAGGACTCTCTTAAATTCTCTGCATACATTAGGTGTCTGCACCCATTAGTCAGCTCTTGGCTCCTTTCTTGGAAACTTTTCTTTGCTTTTACTGAATAGAAAGTTCTCTCTTTTTCTCTCCCTGCCCCTGCCCAGCCCTGCCCTTACCACATACACATAGAGTGTTTTTACTGTGAAGAAAAGGTTAGAAAAGCTAGTTAGGAAAGATGTGCTTGTGCTTTCTCTGAGCTTGGTGGGGAAGCTATTATTCAAAGGACCACATTAGTGTTATAAATTGGAGAAGTATGAGCTGCAGTCTGTGATTGGAACATAAACTCAAGCCTGACATCTAGTAGTAACTGATTGATTTGAGGATCAGAAATGGAAAGACCTGTCAGAACTCATCTAAAAAAGTAGGTATAGTCCTTTGTGAGAGATCTGCAAAACAGAGAGCTTCAAGACAGAGATCTGCAAGGCAGGAGATGTGGTGATATCTGAAATCTAAGTCTCAGATACTTGGGCCTTTTACATGGTGTCTGGTGCATGTTGTTATCTTTGGAACAAAACATCAGAGAGTGGCAGTGAGCTGATCATCACGCACATGTGGCCTGAGCATTAAGACAATGTCCTTCATTCTAATATAATGTCATGTTGACAGTATAAACCTCTACTACATAATCAATCTTTAAATAGAAGTAATATAACTCTGTTCTGTAAGTATGTTTCCCAAATGTATTTTACTTAAATATTGCAAATGTTCAGGGGAAGGGATTCTACACACACACAAAAAAATTATACTGATACTACACAAAAAACATGAAGATACTTGAATGAACAAGGGGACCTCATTGTGGCATTAATGCAGAGTTATCCCTGCCTTTGTACAGAAAAGGCAAATCCCAAATGCTTTGTTTTGAGCAAAGACTCAAATCTCACCTGTGCACAGCTATTTCCATCAAAATACAGATCATGGTTCGGATCTTTCCTCTTAGAAATCAAAATTTTAAAAGTTTTAATAGATTGTCAATGGGAGGTTGTCACTAGAAGGTCCTTTAAATTAACTAAAACTATGAGAATCCGCTGGAATAGTTTTAGGTATAGGGCACATTTATAGACCTCTGAAAGCATTCCCAAATTTATCTCATGCATTTTTCTGATGGCATCACATTTATGGAACAGCAGGTGAAAGGTGAACTTATTGTAACTTCAAGAACATCTCATGAGGAAGAAAGATGATCTTAGACACTGTCAGAGGTCCATGGTAAGGGGCAAACTTCTGAATCCAGATACCAAAAAATACTAGTTGTGTTATAGGTGTATGTGTGTATACACACACACACACACACACACACACACACACAAAGGTTTTACATAAGAAAAGCCAGTATGGTTAAAGTTACAAACAAGAAGTGAAAAATCTGGGGTGAGGATAAGGATAAAAGTAAGAAAAAATACCTTCAAAAATTTGTCAGATTGAGTTGGGAGAATGGTTAGCAAGACTTAGAAGGGCTTTATGGAGTGGGACCAGAAGATGGCATAATGGTTATTTCTCTGGACTCCCATGTAGTCAACTGAGGTTTGAGTCTCAGACCTGGTGACTTAAATCTCATGCTGGACACATGTGCATGCATACCCAAAATCCTTAGAGGAGAATGGAGGAGAAGGGATAGTGGTACAGCCATCACCCCTGGGAGTAATTTCTTGCTTTCTGTCTCTGTCTCCCTCCATCTCTCCAGTAAGTTCATGTGCCCTATAGCAAAAAATATCTCTTAAAAAATAAATAAATAAATGAATAAATAAATGAAAAGGAGGACTTTATGGAGTAAAGTATGTGCTAAAAACTAAAAGGAGGAGAAATAATCTCAAAATAGGATGATAGTTTTTCATATATGGAAATATTCAAGAAAATACAAGAAGACTTACAATATATGAAAATCATGTATTGTCATTCTGCTTTAACAAAAATGTATTAGATGCATGTTCTACTCAGGGTATCAATTTAGGTACCATAAAATTGCAAGCAATCTGTATGATATTGTCTCCATCCTTAGAAAGTCACAGTCTTGCAGTGAAAATGGGCACCCTGTAACTACGCAATACTGTAGGGCCTGCTACGCACTCTAAGCCAAGTAGCGAGAAAGCGCTAAGAGGGTGGGAAAGCACGTTTCCTCTGTGTTCATTTCAATGATATGTTTCTCTCCTGATCTCTAAGAGAAGAGACTCTGCAGTTAGGTAAGAATAAAACATTTTATTTGGGATAGAAGAGATAAACGCTGAAGTCAGGTTTAAGAATAAGACTCAGCAATTAACAAGAATAGAAGAAAGATAAGTATTTTCTATTCTACATTGTTCATGCTGCATTTTCAAAGGATGCCTTTTAAAGGATGTAATTAGGGGTAATGAGGTGCAAAATTTCATGTACAAAAAATGATCTTGTTAAGGGCAGTTTAGGCAAATAGTAGAACTAAAAATGAATTTTAATTCCCTATTAACTATGCCAATATTCTATACCTTATATCTAACTCTGGTGGAAAATCAACAATTTAAATAAATCTGTTACACAAATCTCTCTTTGGTCACAATTATTTTATTTCTTTCTCTTTCTCTCTTTTTTTCTTCTATTTAAGAAGTGACCAAATCTTATCACAGTGTTGATTATGTCATGCCTTTTATTCAACACTCACTGGCAGTTACATTTTTTACCCACGTTTATGAAGTTCAGGGACCTGTCTCAGAGTCTTCTTCTGTAGCCTTTGTGAAAAAGTAGTCAGCCTGAGCACATCTCCGGAGTGGGAGTTGATTCTCTGTGTCCAACCTAACTCTCCACATCAAAGGGCAGAGGATCAGTGACTGACTGCCAGACAGGGATGATCTTAGGACCCCTTGTTTTCAAAACACAGTTCTCAACTTTACTCTCATAGCCCTAGACAATGGAAAGCTAAGTATTCTAGCACTTAGTGTCAAAATAGTATACGCATGGTTTTAGGCATTGTAGGGAAGCAGGCAGCACAGCCGTCAACAGCATAAACCTAGGAAAGTGCCAAATATTCGCAAAATATCTTTGAAATTCTCCTGTGTTTGAACTCTATTATGACAAATCCAGTAAGACCAAGAGTGATCATTACTTGACATTCATCTCAATGAATGAACATTTTTAGACACTTCCAGGCCATGATGGTCTGCAGCACAGTCTACAACAGACGGCACTGTGTGGTATGTCAGGCTCTCTGACTGACACCTACTTCCCATGGAGTGGGCAAGGCAAAGCTTTCTGATCGAGGTTCCAAACTTTTGAAAAACAAATAGTTATCATGATTATAAACAAAACAAAAATAGGCTGGGAAAGGAAAACTCTAGCAACTCCATCATTTATTTCATCACGGTCCACAGCAATGTCTACCCGAATGCCTTTGCAAAAGTCTTACTCACTCAGACAGGAAAAATCACATCCAACATATTGGAATATATACCTTATTGTAGTTCAAAACAATTAGTGGAGTGGTACTTCCTGACTGCTGTCACAGGTCTCACCAGCCTCCTGCAGGGCCCTGATCCCTATCACCTGGGACAGGGACCTCTGGAGGCAGGACTGCCCCCAGGGCACGTTCAGGGTGGTACAGCTTAGTCCTTTCCCTCACCTTGAAATTTCTTCCCTTCAGTTGGTTCAACTGATCCTTCATGGCCATACCTGGCTATTGTATTTGATTTTAATTTTTATTAGTAATGGGAAACAAAAAGGTAAAAATGTGATTTTGTTCAACTAATCTAGAGGTATAATGCTGGTGGCTCAGGGATGAGAGAGGAGAGATGATCATGTTAAGTAGAAACTCAGAAAAAAGTTTTTTCAACAATGTCATTTCAATACGAGGAAGGTCAGTCTATAATTTTCTCTACCAGCTCTCCCTCCAGCACAACATGGGAACGGGGGAAGGAAACATCCTAGCTATTTCCTCCTGAGCTCACCTGCCAGAGGTGTCAGCTTCCCAGGAACTGAGACAGTAATGACACATGCAGGTTTCCCGTAAAATACGTCTGTGCTGGAAAGGAGCAAGGCCAACATCGCACCTACTCGCTGTGCTCACTGCTCACTGAGCTGTGCCCAGCATGGCCGTGTTCTGAGGATCTAAAGTGGACCCACAATGTGAACTGGGCATGGGTTCCTATGGCAAGGATCCTTATTCACTTTAGGCAGGGAGCCAGGAAGAAGAATCACACACCCACTACAGAGGCGGGGTCTCCAATAAGTACGTTTCTCAGTATGTTGCTCTCCACTTCTCCCACCTGTGAGTGTAGCATAGAAAAAACAGAGGGATCAGCAGATGGCATAATGGTTACATTACTGGACTCCCACGTAATCTACTGCAGTTCAAATCCTAGACCCAGTGGCTTAAAACTCATGATGGATGTGTGTGTGTGTGTGTGTGCATGCCCAAGATCCCAAGAGGAGAATGGAGGGGAAGAAATTGCAACATGGCCAGCCCCCTCTGGGGGGTGATTTCTCACTTTCTGTCTCTATGTCTCTCTGGCAAGTTCACATTCCCTCTGGAAAGGAAAAAAAGGAAGAAGAAGAAAGAAAAAAAAGAAAAGGAACTTGAGTTAAATGAATCTGGGTAGATGGGAAGGTCTTTTCCATTCCATACTCAGTTTTGTCTTCTAACATAAATGTTTCAGAAATACAGGAATTCTAGTGCTAAGCTGAATTTGGGGTCCTAGTAGCAGGTATAATAATTAAAGATCAATGTGACTGTTCATCTAAGGGTTATAACCTTAATTTAACAACTTTTAATTGGGAACAGCAGGTGACATAATAGTTAAGGCACTGGACTCTCACATGGCCAATCATGATTTGAGTCCCAGATCCAGAGACTTGAAAGTCATGCTGGGCACTTGTGTGTGTGTGTGCCCAAAACCTTGAAAGAAGAATGGAGGAAAAGGAATTGCAGATTGGAGATCCCGGAACTGCAGTGTAGCCATCCCCCCTAGGGAATGATTTCACTTTCTGTCTCTCTGTTCTATCTCTCTGGTGAGCACACATGCCCTATGGCAAAAACCCCAAACAAACAAACAAACAAAAAACCTAAATATTTTTTATTAAAAAAATAAATAAATAAACTTTATTTGTATCCTGTTGTCCTAATTTTTTCTTTTCTTTTTTCATAAGCCTTTGTATTTATTTTTTCCAAGAGAAAAAAAAAGAATGAAAGAGGCAGAATTTCACCTGACAGGGTCCCCATGCCATTGTCTATCCCCAGCCCTTGTCAGTCAGGATTGTGGGCACACGTGTGCACCTGGTACACACAGGAGGACCTCTGGACTTGAACCCAGGGCTTCCTGTGTGGTCTGGTCCTCAGATCAGAACTGAATCACCGCTGCACCACTGCTGCTGGGCCTCGTTGCTCTCAATTTTTCTACTTAAACTCTTCTTTCAAATGTGGGTGCATAAAGTGACCAATACTGCCCATTAATGTAGGATTTTATTTTTATAATCCGGGCAATTAGATTTATCAAGTAACAGTAAACAGTTAATTTGGGGGGGGGGGCAGAAGATGGAGTAATGGTTATGTTGCTGGATTCCCAGGTAGTTGGGAAGTTCAAGTCTAAGACACGATCACTTAAAATTCATGCCGAACATGTGTATATGTGTGCCCCAGATCCCAAGAGGAAAACAAAGAAGGGATTGCAGTGCGACCATCTCCCATGGGGGGCGATTTATGGCTTTCTGTCTCTCAGTTTCTCTGTCTCTCTGGTGAGCACATGCTCCCTATAACAAAACTCTCTCTCTCTTTAAAAAAAAAAAAAAGTGAACTTTGGGAGCCACTGATATAGAGAAAGAAAGATAGAAATTAGACATAGCTAGAAAATACCTCTAAGTATTTAGAAGAGCCATTTATTCAGTTAGATATGTCCCAGACATGAAGACAAATATTTCCTTAAAAGAATGTTCACGTCTACTTTCATAGTTTTTCAAAGGGTTACATTTTTGTACCTAACTATACTATCTTGGTCATAAGATAAATTCACATTTTTATGAGTTCCCTTCTCCCTTCTCATGATTTTTTTTTATATAATTATGTTTTTATTTATATTTAATCATTGTATTCCTTTAGAGCAGAAGAAATTATTTTTCCCAGTATGAATACAATGCATATTAGTCAAGTCATAAACATTATCATGTATATTATCAACAGAAAACTTTTCATCTTCATTTCTGCTAAATTTTCTTTGATCCTTTCCCTCCCTGTCACCCCCTGCCCACACTGTCACTAGCCCTCCAACCTTTCAGTTTCTGCCATGGACTGCAGACAATTTATCTGCATACAATGCCTTTTTCATAGCCTGGTTCGCTTCACTGAACATTAAATCTTCCAAGTTCGTCCAGAGTTTTAAGGCACTACCATGAAATCTAACTGGTAGTGGTACGTACAGAGTCAGAGACGAGAAACATAAGGAAACATACCCTTGATTTTCATCAGTAGAACGATGTACTTGACCAAGTTAACCCATATTGTGACTTTCTAAAACATGGAAAGACAGATGAAAATGGTGCCTCAGTGATGGCCGATAAGATAAAATAAATACAAATTTTAAAAAGTAAATAATAAAATCACTGGTAAACTGTCCTCTGGGCCCCAGGATTCCTGGAGTGAGAAGTTCCTGTGCCAGCCACAAGGTGGCAGATGGGCTTTGCACACCATCCTCCCAGAGGCCACCAGGGGGACAGCACTGGCATAGGATGCCGGAAGTTTACTGAAAATTCCAGGGAGGTGGTAAACCTAACTGCCAAAGAGAAAGCCTACCCCTATGCCAAGGAGGACCCCAATTTAGAAGGTCAGATCCAAGCATTTGACTTAAAAGGCTTGGATGTTTTAGGACAACAATTTTAGAGAAATAATATGGAAGTATTCCAAGGTCAAGCGATAGGCTCAGTCTTAGAATATTGTTACATGTAGAGAAAGAAAGCCCAGACCTATTAAATCCAACCTGCTTACATCTATCTATATCTATATCTATCTATCTATCTATCTTTCATTTTTGTAATCCTTTAAAACTTCATGAAAGAAGAAATTGAATCTTAATTACTCACATGGTATCCCAAAGTATTGCATAATAATTTACACATAACAGAAGTTCAGTAAATACTTGTGTATGAGATAGAAAGAAAAAGGATGGCAAGGGCATAATTTGTCTTGCCTCCATTTTGCCTGGGATTTGATGGAAATAACGTAACTTTTGACCTGAGAAATATCTGAGTTCACATGTCTACTGTGCCCCTTATCTAGACCTTGGACAAGCTGTGTGGTCGTCCTAAGATAGACTACTTAGCTTTAGAATGAAGGCTAAAGTATATGTAATAGTATATGTAATAAGACTTATATCACAAAGTTGTTGCAAAGATTAAAGAAAATTTGAAATAAAATACATGGCAAGTAGTAGCTGCTCAAAAACCATTAACTCTCTCACTTCAGAAATTTTGGAATGAGGAAAGTATTCTCTAGTGCTAAACCACTGATCCTGCCATGGAGGGCATAGCCATGAAAAATTGTTCTGTGACCTGAAAATAAATTTCCAGATTGTGGAAATTGCTGAGACATATGCTATGGTCATCTGGCAAGTTCTCCTTCTGCTTTTTGTGAGGGAGTGTCCCTTTTCAGTAACTCTGAGAACGCCTGGAAATCGCCTTCACATACATTTCAAATTAAGTGTTGAATGAACCCAGTGGCACCTGGACATTCTGGGAAAACTCACAGTGTCCCCATCAATTAGCAGAGTTAACTTGAATCTTTGTAACACAAAGGCTCCTTTAGTCATGAAGTCGGAATGAGATGACTGGAGCTGTCGAAAGTATAAATGCTGAGAGTCTGCTATGAATAAAATGCGGTATTACATCCGAGAATTAAGACAGTCTTGAATAATTGATCATTTTGCAAATTTAAGTGATCCCTAATAATATGGCATTGCTATTTATTAACATTTATGTCTATCACTATTCTATCATGTAAATATATAACAGATTGTCCAGCTAAGTATTTAATACTGTGGGTATGTATTACTAATAACTAAGCATACATGATTTAATGCTCAGTGAGGAAGGAAGATGAATGAGGATTTTAGGCTCACGGATATTTTCCAAGTGAAATGTGCAATAGGTATATTGAGGGAGAGGTCCAGGCAATATTAAGGCTGGATTTTATTTTTCCAAAACAGAAGTAGAAGACAAAGTTTGACTTGTCTAAAAGTCATAACCAGCTCCGGAAAAACATAGGTGCACTATCAAGACAGAGTATGGACCCCAGATCATCCATGCTACATGATTATCATTTGCACATCATTATTCAGAAAATACTTATTATATGTTAGACACTAAGATTAAAAGAATCACCAAAAAGAACATCGTTTCTAGGAAATACTAAAGGAAATGCACAGCTGAATAGAAAATCTCTGTCTGACATGAGAAAAAGGAAAAATGGGGAAATTATGGGAGTTTTATAAAAATAAATAACTTATGTCTTAGTTTAATTTTTTGCTGCTGACAGAGAAATTTGAGACTAAGTGGTTTGTAAAGAAGTAAGGAACGAGTTTGAAGTTGCCCTGGCACCGGGCATTGTACAACATGGCCAAGGAAAGCCGAGAGAAGGCAGGCTCATGAAGAGAGCGAGCTCCCTCTTATAACGACCAGCTCTCATTCTCACTGGGCCTCTGCAGACGTCATTTATCTACTCATGAGAATGGTGTTCCATTATGCAGTCACCACAATCCAATCATCAGTTTCCAAAATATGAAATGCTGGGGACAAACATTCATCCATACCAAAACGGCACATCAGTTTGAATTTGAAGATGGCCAGAGATGACAATCACAGAAGCAAGGAGTCATGCTGCGGGCTGTGATGGTCTTTTATTTCTACATGTGGATCCAGAGAGACAGGTTCAAATACTACATCCATCCCTTATTAGTTTTGTCAAATTAGCTTCTTACCTCATCTTCTAAATGGGTAAATCATGGTGATAATAGCAACCTTTGAGGACATTACAGAAAATAAAATGTGTACATTTGCCAAGTAAAATTCCTGGTACACAGTAGATACTTTGTAACCACTGTTAATTATTTATACTTTCTTCCCTAAGTCATCCTTTCTTTTATCCCCATTCCTCAATCCAGACCATCCTCCTTTACTCCAGTTTCTCCCATTGGTAATGCATTCATCACATTTTCCTCAATATAGGATATAGATATTTCTCTTATCTACCCATTTTTTGGGTTTCCGATTAACCAAAAAAAAAGAAAAAGAAAAAGAAAAAAAACACTTGATAAGAAACAAACATACCCATGCAAAAGAGAAAAGTCATTGATGGTATCATAGTCCACCGCCGAAGCCTACCTGCTAAATACCCCATGTAGTAGGTCAAGTCTGCCTGCAGTATTTCGTCTTGGAGCAGTAAAGATCTAGTCAACTCGGAGGGGATTTTCCCCTGTGCTCATTCTTCCAGCCATTCACCACCTAAATGATCACAATCCCCACTGAACTTTCACTGGCTGAATGAGGACCTGAGGGAGGTGCATCTACGCAGCAGGGTGGACCAGGACCCTCTGCTCCATCTGCCTTCCTGGTCAGTTGGGAACTGAGTCTTCTGCATGCTGCCCAGAGTCAAAAGTCCCTCACGGCCAGAGGCTGAGTGATTTAAGGTGGTTGGAGTTTTTCCCAGCCAGATCCCAGCTGCATAAAGGAAGGCCACTTTCTATAACCCTACTCCCTGGGCTCTGAGAGTGAAAGTTGGTCCCACCCTTCCACAGGGCACAGCCTCCCTGGTGGCCCCCAGACAGCTCTGACATATCAAGTGGACTCCATTAAACCTAGTGATAAAGACTCCGTCAGCACCTGAGTCGAGGAGAGCCGTGGCAGATGCTCTGGCAGCAGGCCAGACCCTGATGAGCTGGAGTCCCCCAAAGCACCAAGTCTCAGAAAATTGAAAACAGGAAGGAGTGGGCTTAAGCGCTTTTGCCTTTGATTTGATGGAGAAGGACATCTGCCGGCAGGAAATCAATTCAGTATTAACGATTCTCTTTTCAGAATTTTGGACATACCAAGTCAAAGCTCATTACACAGTGGGATGGCCTTTCTCTTGCTTGAGAGGAAAAAAATGGAAGGCTTTGGTGATCTCGTAATAAAACTGGTCTCCATGCTGCCCCACTGTCCCGAGCTGTGATTTTTTTAGGAAGGACGTCTCTGCAGGCCTGGAAGGACACTTATTTTGGTACTGTGTACTTAACCACTTCGATATGTTATGGGTTGATTTATGACTTTTTAAGGTTTCCTTGCTCTGCTTTTCCAGTAGTTAATATGATATATTCCAACTTTAAGTAATATGGTTGCTTCCTGGTATTACTTTTCTCTTACTCAGATCTCGATGCTGTTTTGTTGTCTGTATTCCTTCTCAGATCTGTCCCTGCTTCCTAACTGCATCTTGATGTTGTATCTCTTCTAGCATATGTACAAGGGACGTCCTTAATGTGCCCCTTCCTGTGCCTTCATTCATTATTGTTCACTTAAGTGAAGCAATGAAAACATGCGCCATGTCATAAACTAGTTCTGAGAGCAACATGTGAAAGAGTACTGCATGCATGTTGGCAAACTCAACTACGTCGCAGGGAGCATCAAGCAGACACTTTCCGACACATGCCAATGTCTAACTCACACCACAGCCTCTCCCATGTCTCATCATGTCCTTCCTTCCCAATCCACTTCTAGGCTCCTTCATTTGACTCTCACACTTTTTCCATGGAGCCCTGCCAGATGCTTTTGTGATCTCTTCAGATGTGAGATCACTCCGTGATTCCCTCATATTTTAGCCTCTTGAATCCCCAGGTGTCTCTAATTCATTTATGAAACTATTTAAATTTTATAACTTTTTTATTATTCTCAGATACTTACAGTTAGCTATCATCTTTCTAGCCCTTTACAGGCTCTTCACCTTGCACCTGCTTTTCTCAGTTTTAGCCAAAGAACTCACAAATTTTATATTTTCTTTTGTTACGCGCAGATACTTATAGTTGACTATCATCTTTCTAGCCCTTTACTGACTCTTCACCTTGCAATTGCTTTTCCCAGTTTTAGCCAAAGCACTCACAAATTTTATAGTATTATCTTTTATTATTCTCAGATACTTACACTTGACTGTCAACTTTCTAGCCTTTTACTGGCTAGTCACCCTGCACTTGCTTTTCACAATTTTAGCCAAAACACTTGCAAATTCCTATGGATCTTTCAAATACTTGAGATCTTTGAAAAACCAAGCATGGTGAGACCAGTGGATAGCATAATGGTTACATTGCTTAACTCCCATGTAGTTGACTATGGTTTGAGTCCTGGACCTGGAGACTTAAACTCACACCAGGAGTGTATTTGCCCAAGATCCTAAGAGAAGAATGGAGGAGAAAGGATTATAGTGTGATCATTCCCCTGGGAGGGAATGATTTCTCATTTTGTGTCTCTGTCTCTCTGGTGAGTGCCTGTACCATACAGCAAAAGTCTTAAAAAAAAAAAAAAGCAAAAAAACTCTCTAAATAAATAAATAAAATAAAAGCATGGTAATGTATTGACTTGGGTGCAGGAGGCAAGACAAGGCTGTTCAGGAAAGGAGGAAACTACAAAATGCTGACATTGTGATCTGAATGCTGAGTCCCTCCAAAATTCTTGCTGAAATTTAATCCCCATTGGTTTTATAGTTTGAGGTCTTAAGTTTAGATTATTGATCCACTTTGAGCTGATTTTGGTTAACGGTGAACGATAAGGTTTCAGAATCATCTTTATTCAGGTGGATACCCAATTTTTTCATCACCATTTACTAAAGAGGTTTTCCTTTCCTCACTGCATAGACTGGTACCTTTTGTCAAAAATAAGTTGACTGTATGTTTTGGGGTTTATTTCTGGGGTCTCTATTCTGTTCCATTTTCCACATACCTGTTTTTGTGCCATTATCATGCTGTTTTGATTATCACAGTTTTGTAATATATTTTGGGGTCAGGGAGCGAGATATCACCAACTCCACTCTTTTTGCACAAGATTGCTTTGGCAACACGAGTTCTTTATGATTCCAGCCGAATTCTATGATTGTCTTTTCTAGATTTGTGAAGACTGTTTCTTGTAATTTTATAGGAATTGCATTAAATACGTACATGAATTTGGGTAGGATTGCCATTTTGAATATATTAATTCTTCCAATCCAGTAACAAGGGATATCCTTCCAATTTTTGGGATCATTTTCAATTTCTTTTTAAAGATTTTCATAGTTTTCCTTATAGGGGTTGTTGATTTCCTTGGTTAGATTTATACCGAGGTATCTTTTATTTTTTGTGGCTATAGTAAATGAGGTTACTTTCATCAGGTCTGCCTCTCTCCATTTGTTGTTTGTATTCAGAAATGCTATAGAATTTTTCAAGTTGATTTTGTATCCTGCCACTTTACTGTATTCATTTATTACTTTGAGATGTTTTTCATAGATACCTTTGGGTCTTCTATGTATACAATAATGTCATCTGGAAATAAAGATAATTTCAACTCTCCTTTCCCTATTTGAATGCCTGGGAAAACTTTGGGAGACATTGGAGTAGGCAAAGACTTCTTAAATAAGATCACCAAAGCACAGGCAATAATACCCAAAATAGACAAGTGGGATTATATCAGTTTAAGACATTTCTGCATCCCAAAAGACACAGGAATTAGTGTGAATCGAAAACCCTTGGAATGGGAAAAAAATTTTGTAAACTATTCTTCAAATTAAGGACTGACAACCAGAATACACAGGGAACACAAGTGACTTATCTGAAAAAAAAAAGAAAGATTAGCCCAATTAAAAGGTGGGGAAAGAATCTAAATAATCCACTCTCTAAGGAAGACATATGAACAGCCAAAAAGCGCATGAGAAAATGCTCAGCATCCCTCATCATAAGGGAGATGCAGATCAAAACCACAACAAGATACCACCTATCCCAATCAGAATGGTGAATATTAAAAATAACAATAAATGATAAATACTGATGGGGATGTGGTGAAAGGGGAACCCTCCAGGGTGGGAGAATGGAGAGAGTGTAAGGAAAGAAATTAAGAAGAAAAATAGAGAGGCAAGACATTTACGTAACATAGAAATGGGTTATTATCTGTTAATGATAGTGTGTTTTGTATGTTCAACTGGACTGATAATAAAGTGTATTCATGCTGGGTATATTTAACTTAAAAGCAAAATGGTATATAGTGATTAGATGTATAAAAATTACAAAATAATAAAATAAAAAAAATAAAAAGAAATTTAATTCCCGTTGTGGTGGCATTAAAAGATGAGGCCTTTGCTAGTGAGTTAGGTCATGTGAACTCTGCTTTCATGAGCAGGATAAGGACTCTCATGGAAAAGGTTGAAGGGAGCTGCCCTGCCTCCTCTACTGTACAAGGGCATAACCTGAAAAAAAAAAATGCACCTTATTCAGATTTCCTAAAAATAACACCATTCATTATTTTTTAAAAATCACAAATTATTAAAGTGCAATGAATTAATTTTTTAAAATTGAAAAACAATAAGGATCAGAAAGACCATGGGGATCAGGGATCCCCAATCCCTGCTTGCAAACTAGTCCTTGCCTGTTAGGAACTGCAAACAGCAGGTGGTGAGAAGCTGGAGCAAGCGAAACTTCATCTGTATTTCCAGCCATTACCCCCAACTCACATCACCTCCCCCACTCACATCACCTCTCCCTCACTCACATCACCTCCTCTCACTCACATCACTCACATCACCTCCCTTACACTCAAATCACCTCCTTCCCTATTCACATCACCTCCCCCCATTCACATCAGCTCCCCACCACTCATGTCACCTCTTTCCCCACTCATATCACCACCCCACCACTCACATCATCGCCTGAACTCTGTCTCTTGTCAGGTCAGCTGCAGGGCTAGATTCTCATAGCAGCCCCAGATGGGACAGCCCAGTTGCAGGAAACCTCAAGGCCCCACTGATTCTGAATTATGTGGGACTGGCCAGGGGCGGATCACAGGACCAGGACCTTATAAGGCGCTGTGCCATTTTCTCTGTCTCTCTCACTTATGAGAGAAATAAAAGAGTCAACTGGAACAACAATGGGAAGTAGCACTAATCAGAAGCCTGTGCATACTAATTGGGTGGACACAGGGTGTGGGGTGAAAGGGCAGGAGCAGGAGCCCTATCTGCCAGCGCAGGCCTGAGAGTGTTCCCTTGGGGACTCTAAGTCACAGGAGCAGGGGATTAAAGGCCACTCAGCAGGCTGTGCTGGAGGCCGCAGCGGGAGGGTGGAAGATGTAATTCTAAGCATCTCGTGGAGAGGGATGGCTGCTAATTTTCATCCCCCTTGGCTAAGATTGGCTCTGAAAATATAAGGGGACTTCAAGAAATTTATGGAAAACGAAATTAAAGTAAGAACTTATTTTGGTGAAAACATACTGAAATCCCATGCAGGTATTTCATTGTATTCATTTCCTGTGAACTTTCTGAAGACCCACTCATATTAATAAATAGAATGAATCATAGCCTGAGTGCCACAGACTGTTCGAGTTACGTTATGGATATGAACTGACTTAACCTCATGACAATCTTCTGAAGTAGGTGGTGCAGTTATTCCCAAACTACACACAAGGAGACACAGAGAAATTGAGACTTTGTCGAAGGTCACAACACAAGTTAATAAGGGAGGTGGGACCCCCAGGCTCACCTGCCTCACTGCCTTCATGGAGAGCATGTGGAACTTCTCCTGCATCCACAGGAGAGAACTTCCTTGCATCCATAGGAGAGAAGAACCAGGGGCTGGGGATGGGGAGAGGCTGCAGAATGCAGAAACAAAAGTGGAAGAAACAGGTCTGAAGTAGATGAGATGTCTCAAAATACAGTCTAGAAATATGATAGTATCTTCATAATAAGATTAAAAAATATTCTATCTTGCAAATGAGTTTCTCTGTGCATGTATGTGCATGTGCACAAAGAGTATGCAGGGGCAGGAAGGAGAAGGGTCTCCGGCCCTCGTTACGCACCGTGCATAACTCCAACCATGAAGGATTCTGAGCCTTTTCCTGCCCTGGCCCTCTAGGTCAGTGTTTTCCCAGGCCCTCCTCCAACATAATCATGTCTGTGGCTCACACAGTCCTGTGTGATGGTTCTTCCCGGACTGGCCCTCCCCACCTTATTCTGGAGCTGGCAGCTAGAACGCATGGCTCTCTTGAATGTCCTGGATTGTAAAAGCCAAAACACTGCCAGGCCATGATGGCCAGGCTTCTGGAAGGCACACAGCAATGTAGACCACAGTGGCTGACAGAGGGGCTTGGCAGTGGCATTTTAAAAGCAGTCCTCCTTCCATGCTTCTATCTGTAGTGGTCAGGAAGGAGGAGAGCCAGAAAAGCATAGAACAAAAACAGAACACTCCCCAGGCCTGAAACCACCCTCAAATGACCTTGTCTCTGTTGCCAGCAAAAGGGTAATATTTCTCCAGTCATCCCCAGGGATTTTAAAAATAAAATGCCTCCATTTCCTGAAGTGCAGAGCAGTCTCTGACTCTCTTGGCATAGTCAACATAAAGGCTTCGGTTATAGGGACTCTTAAAAATCAGCACAAGGGAACCAGCAGTTGCGTAATGGCTATGTCGCTGGACTCCCACGTAGTTGATCACGTTTCGCATCGCGGACCCGGTGGCTTAAAACTCACGCCGGGCACGTGTGCGTGCGTGCCCAAGATCCCAAGAGGAGAATAGAGGAGAAGGGATTGTGGCGTGACCATGCCCCCTGGGGGGTGATTTCTCGCTGTCTCTCTGTCTCTCTCTGTCTGTCTGGTAAGCGCACGCGCCCTATAGCAAAAACCTCTCCAAAAAAAAAAAAATCAGCGCAAAATACTATCACCAGGCTGCTGCTGGAGATAGACAATTCTTGGCCATGGCTGTAGGAGAAGCATGCTTCATATGAGGTTCTTTTTGCATGGAAGTGTAAGGTAGTTACACTCTGTTCTGATCCAACTTCTCACCTGCATCTGGGCCAGGCGGTAAGAGCAGTTTTCAGCTTCTGAAGTTCTTGTTTTTCATATTACTAGGCACTTCCTCAGCACATCACCAAATTAACCATGCCTGGAAGCTTCTAGAGATTTATGATCAACTTCCACTTAACTTTCAAGAATGGAGATTTCTAACCACAGGGTGCTGAGTCAAAGGCCTCCTCAAGCCTGTCCCCAAAATAGAACAATATGTGTCATACCTTCTACATTAGTGACATGACTGTCACTAAACCCCAATTTCAGGAGAAAATAACAGAGCTGCAGAAATCGGCAAACTAATCCAGGTGGGATTCCATAAAACACATTTTAAACTCTTTAAGGCCATGTGGTGATGATGTAGGTGATGATGAGATTTGTCATGCTCCAGCCATGAGAAGCTGCTGCTCTCAGAAAAAAAATGTGCTATTTTTTCCCCACCTTTGGGGTAACGCATATTTTCACCTTTGCCTACAATTGTTTCTCATCTTTAAAGAATCTGGTCAAACATGATGTTCTTTGTGATGCTTCTTTCTCTCTCACAGCCAAAGCACGCACTCTCACAGCCTCTCGGTCATGCACACTCCCTTTGCCCTGCTCTCACTGTCTGCAATGCTTTGCTCGCATGCTTGTTCTTCCCAATAGTCTACTACCTTTGCAAAAATTGTGGTCAGAACACTGTCTTGGTCCACGCTAGCAGCCATAGCGAAACACCGAAAGCAGGCAGCTGATAAACAATGGGAATGTGCCTCTCACAGCCTGGACGCAGCCAAGTCTAAGAGCTGAAGTCTAAGAGCAAATTTGATGTCTGGTGAGGCACCTTTTCCTGGTTTGCAGAAGGCACCTTCTCATCATGCCCTCGCACGGCGGAAGGGGCATGGCAGACCTCAGGGTCTCTTGTAGAAGGACACTAGTCCTATTCATGGGGCTCCACTCTCATGACATAGTCACTCCTCAGAGGGCACCTCCTCAGATTACTGCCTTGGAGTTAGACTTCAACGCATGAATTTGGGGGGGACACAAATATCCAGATGACAGCAAATGCTTAGCATAAGGTCTACCGTCCTAATACATTTTTCAGTGCAGTACGTAGTATCGTTAGCACAACGTTGCAGAGAGGATCTCTGGAACTTACTCTTCTCACATAAGTGAAACTTTATACCTTGAACAGCAACTCTTTTTGAAGACTAGAACCTCAGTTTACTCTTTTCTTTATTTCTTTTAACAAGTATTTTGTAGACTTAAAGTGGGCAAATAACACTGAATAAAAACCGTGTTCCCAAGGAGATGATTTCTTAAAATCATTGAAAGAAAAAATAAACAATTTTATCACAGCAAAAAGATTATGTGGAATTGATCTTGGTACATATGTAAACACAATGAACAGATCATGTCTACCCCGGTATGTCCACAGTATTATTCCAAACTTTATGTTTCATTCCAATTCGAAGCTACCATTTTGTATTATTTGCTGCAATAGCTCACTAGAATGCTTATTTCTTACTTGTCTCTTCTGTTCTCCATAACTCTTCCTTGTTTCCAGCCCTCCAATGTTTCCCTCTTGTAAATGCAATCTGGAGTGTGTGTGTGTGTGTGTGTACCTGACATGTTCTGTTGACCTACGACCCACCCTGAACCACCCTCATGGCTCTGGTATTGCACTGTGGCATTCTACCCCCTATGTCAACTGCTGTTGGACCTCCTCTGTCTTTAAAAGAAAGTATGGATGTGTGCATGTGTGTGTGTGTACACATGTGTATGTGTGTGGTGTTTGGAATGATTCAACACATCCCTCTACTTCTCCGAGTGTTAAACAAGTTATAAAACTCAAGGTTATGATGCAGAGGGACTGAAAGTAGTATCTTCATTTTATATAAACCTACTACATTCTGGATACCATATCACATTATCTTGCTTTGTTTTTAATTTGCTATAGGGTATTTTTACTCACTGGAGAGAGACACAGAGAAAAAGAGGAAACGTGAGAAAGCACTCCCCAGGGAGCATGGTCATGCCACGATCCCTTCTCCTCCATTTCTTCTGTGGGGATTTTGGATGTGTACACACATATGTTTTTCAAGGCACCAGATCCAGGGTTTGAACTGTACAGTTGGCCAAATGTGATCCAGCTGCTTTAACCATCATGCCACTGGCTGGCGCCATATCAGGTTACCTTAATGTGTTATTTGTTCCTTGACAAAATGTGTTGTGTGCACACAGTGGGAATGAGCAACACCATCACTCACTCATGCGTTAGGCACTTTTCTTACTCTCAACTCTACTGCACGGAGGAGCCCTCCCAGAAAACTTTTAGCATATGTTAATGCATGACTCATGTCTCAGGCCAAGTCAGAATCTCAACCTAAGACCCAATATTGACGTTTCTTAAAACTCTCCAGTTGATCCTACAATCTACAGAGTGGAAAACTACTTTCAAGGTATTGTCTTAAACCTGTCTTCTGCTCAGTTAGACCAAAAAATCCTTTATAACAAAGTCAAGATATTATTTTATCATTCTATTTTTTTTTCATTTTGCGAGAGGACATGTGCAGTCTCCAGAAAGAGAAAGAGAAAGAGAACGAGAGGGAAAGTGATAAGCACTCCTCATAGGCATGTTAACACCACAGTCCCTTCTCCATCTCTTTCTTGTCTTGAGGGGCACATGTGTATGTGCACCTGATTTGTTTTTTTGGCCACCAGTCTGGGACTCAAAACATACTGTCACACACATGGGATACATCTACCTTAACCACTAGCTTAGGGGCTGGCCCTATTGAATCTTCTTTTTGTCTAGCATAAAGTTAGTAACTAATGAATATCTATTCAAACAAGTGTTTTAACATCAATGTTCCCTATTACAAACTGATTTTTAAGTCCCTGAATAGTTAGGTATTTAGAAAGTTTCAAATATAACTTTATTCAAGGCCAGTAGGTGGCACAGTGTTTAAGGGCACTGGACTCCTACATGGCCAACCATGGTTTGAGTCCTGGACCTGGCAGCTTGCTTTCTCACTCCCCCCATCCCCTCTCATTCTGTCCCTCTCTGGTCAAATAAAAAAAAAAGAATAAGTAATAAAGTTAAATTATATATATATATATATATATATATATATATATACACACACACACACACACACACACATATATAAATATACACACATATATGTGTATATATATATGTGCATATATATATATATACACACACACACACACACACATATATATATAACTAAATTTTCTATTCTTGGGTAATGTTGAAATATGTTTTTTGAAGTTTTTAAAGTCTAATTTCAAGCAATCAAGTATTTAAGAAAAATTTTTTGGAAATGAGAACATTTCAGCGATCGATCTTAGGAATAGAGACTAATATATATGCTAAATAATGTCACATAAACTCTGCAAAAGAACTTTGTTTTATTCTTTATTGAGTTTTTAGTCCCTGACATCAGAGTTAACCAACAAATTTATGTAGAATAAGCAAATTAATATATGGGTAAATAACCAAGTAAATAGAGTAAGTATATTTGTACCCAAAAAGGAATTTTTATCAGAAGTGTGAAATTCTTTGACATATTTAACAAGATTATTGTAGGGATTGTTTGGAAAATATTGTGAAGGGAATCAAAGTCAGAAACAGGACAAGTGTAAGAAGATTATTGCAGTTACCAAGTGAGGTGATGACAGTTTAGATTGTGGAGGTAACCATGAGTGGGTACAGGAACTAGAGTCTGGGCATCTTTTGAAGATAACACCTACAGGACTTGCCTAGAAATCAATTATTCAGTATGAGAAAGAGACAAGAGCCAAGCATGATCTCTAGTTCTTATAGCTTGAGAAACTAGTATTTTATTTGCCAGATACCTAAATGGAAAAACCCACAGGATGATTAGGTATGTGGAAAAGATCTAGAGTTTAATCTGGGGGAAGTTATACCTGAGATACTTAAGACATAGCAAAGGTGAGCGATCTAAGATGGGTACTTAAATCTAGGGGTCCTCCAAACGCAGATGCACGTGAAGTAATGAGGCTGGATACACTGACTGCGGGGGACTTGACTAAAACAGAGCTAGTCTTGGTTTTTTTCATGACAATGTTCTGTTGAGTGATCGCTAACATGGACCTATGATGTATTCTGTAATTCATGTCTCACTTATTGATTTAACAATAATGCCTTATCAAACCCATCACATCCACAAATGTAGTATCCCCAGTGTGAACTCTGGGTATCCTAAAGCTTCACAGTCTGTAAAAATGTGTAATTTTTTTGAGGTCTGGATATGTTCTTATGCTATAAGCCTAAGGTAAGGGAACAAATCACTCAGCAATTAACTAAACCTAGTTGACTCATGCCTTTCTTAATTCCCCCACATGCTCTTTTTTCTTTTCTTTCTTTTTATTTTCTTTGTGTACATCTTGGTAATTCTGGTTATATCAATGTTAATAGATTTGCCCATATCTGAACTTTCAGGAAGTTTCTTCATAAATACTAATGATATAGTCCATATTGAGATAGAATGAATTGAAATCGTATTCTGGAATACACTTCCAGTTAAAAATTAAGTCTTGGCAGCCAATTCTAAAGTTATTTCTGGTACTAACATACACACAGAACTGCACTATGTATTGTGAGAACTGAAAAGAAATATTTCACTAATTTGTCCTCATAGGAGCTCATAAGCTGGCAGAAATGTGATGGGGATATTAATCTCTGCAATATAAGATAGAGATGAGAACGACCATCAGGGGGTGACTATATGGATAGTGTTGGTACACCTTCCAGAACCCCTTGATTAAGTTGGTGTAAGTTTTGACTACTCAAGGCTAGGTTCTGCCTCCTCTGGAGAATAGCTTTGAGCAAAACCGAAAACTCATTGTCTTCTTCAAGAGATTCTGCAGGGCCCACAGTCCACAGACTGACATAAGAGACTAAAAGGCTGTCTTCTCTGGCTCAAGGTTGGACCAACCCAGGATGCATTTCGTGCTCCAGAACTTACTATGTAACCAGTCGAGAGCCAGAGTCCTGCTAATGTCACACCTGTGCTTAGCCCCTCTACCTGCCCATACCACCCACCTCTCCCCTTCCTTCTGCTTCTCTGCAATCAATCACATGCATCCTAATTTTTATCTAAGGTTTTGCTTCTGAAGAACCTTACTAAAGCTAAATACAGATAAAACACAAAGGGAATTTGTGCAAAATATAACTGCCAGTTAGATGAATAAGGGATAGAGAGCCTCATGGAAGACATGGTATTTATACCTTCTGAAATTAGAAGGATGCGGGCATGAAGAATGAATGAGAAAGGTCTATTCCTTGTATTTCATTAAACAGACTATGTAAATATGATCCATCCTCACCAAAGTGGGTAGGCATTTCTCCTTCTATAAGGCATTAAATCCTTATGAAAAACAGAGAACATATGTGCTAATATTAGTAAACTCTTGACCTATACAGGTCTCAAAGTAGTTTTGAATTTAAAAGAACATGTTCCAAGACCAAAAGCAATTTTACAGTAATTTGTCTTTTACTTACTTTTTACAAACAACATAAAGAATATAAGTAGGTCACAGCAATACTACTTAGCTTTCTCTTCCCCTTCAACCACTTTCTTCATATATAGAAGTCTCTTTATGCCTTTGTTTAACCCAAATACATAACCTCACCCCTCCACTTCTATGTCTTTCACCTCTGTTCCTTCTTTATCTGCCCATGCTTCATGGTTGTTGTGTGGATACAGTGCACTCATCACTAGATTTTAGCTTTGTCTATATTTTTTTGTTTAATTAAGAACTTTTGTGAATAAATAAAAGGTGAAAAAGAAGTTTATTATGGGAGGGAGGAGGGGGAAAGAGGAAAGGAAATAAAAGTAAAGGTGTGTTTAATTGACAAAAAGATGAGAAGCTATTTGCTGATGACAATGTATGTAGTAATATCTTTGTCTTGACTGATATGCATGGTATTCATGCTGGAAAAAGAAATGTATTCTGTAAAGAGGTATGTGATTAAATGTAAATAAATAAATAAATAAATAAATAAATAAATAGATGGCCATATCTGGCAAGTCAGATGCCTTTGTGGAGAACAGGAAAGGGAAACAGTTATACAAATACAAGTTGGAATCAGTGTGTGATCACGGCCAAGGAGGAGGCCAAGATCTGTTTGACATAAGTAAATCTCTCTCTTTTTTTTAAACTTGCTGAAGGGTGCATGCACTTGCCAAAGAGCAATGAGAGAGAGTAAGGGAAAGTAATAAAGCACCCCCATGGGCATGATCTCTCTGAAGTCCCTTCTCCTCCAATTCTTACTCCTTCCAGGATTTCTGGCATGAACACACACATGCTTGGTATGTTTCTCTCAAGTCACCAAGACTGGAAATAGAACTACACAATCAGCCATGTGGGATTCACCATGCCACTGGCTGGCCCACTGGAAATAATTTTTATCTCATTGTCATTACTGAGAGGCTAGTAGCTATCATGCATGCATCTATATAATTTTAATAACAATTTTTATTATAGTTTCTCATTGATATATTGTAGCTCTGTTCACAACAGCTAAGATATAGAAGCAACCTAAGTACCTAACAACTGATGAATGGGTAAAGAAAATGTAGGGCATGCACTACGGAAAGCTAGATCATCTTCACATTTTGAATCCATAACTCTGTCATTACCTCTATTTTGCAGATGAGTAAATAAAGGCTCACAAATATTATTTCTAGAACTTTCTGAGGTTCATGGCTCTTTATACAACTCTGCTCTATTACATTCCTTGTCTTAAACATCTCCAGAGAAGGTTATGTCATCTTCACTTAGGATGATGGTTAGTTTTATGTGTCAACTTGACTGGACTAAGGGATAACCAAGTAGCTAGTAAAACAGTATTTCTTGGTGTGTCTGTGAGAGACTTTCTGGAAGAGAATAGCATTTGACTCAGTAGACCGGAAAGAAGATCCATCCTCACCAAAGTGGGTAGGCACTCTCTCTCTCTGTCTCTCTTCATATATATAAACACACACACACACACACACACACACACTTACACACACATATATATGTATGTATATATGTCTTACTGTAATTGGAAGAAAAGATGTATTGTTAGTAGACCCAAAATAATCTGAATAATTTCTGAGGTTTTCATCAATATTAAAAAGCTTTGACCTGGGACAGTGAGATGGCATGGTGGTTAAGGTGACATAAGAGACTAAAAGGCTGTCTTCCCTGGCTCAAGGTTGGACCAACCTAGGATCCCACACAGAAAACTATGTGGTTTGAGACCCAGACCCAGTAGCTTAAAAATCATGCTGGGCATTCACACATGCATGTGCACACACATGTGTGTGTGTGTGACCTGAACTCTGAGAGGAGAATGGAGAAGGGATTGCAGCATGGTCTTACTGAAAATCTCATGCCCCTGGGGAATGTTTTTACACTTCCTCTCTCTTTCTCTTTCTCTCTCTCTGTCTCTGTGGTGGGTGAGCAAGCACATACATCCTATACCAAACTTTTTTTAAAAAGAAAGAAAGAAACTTTAAGTACATTTCTGTGTTTACATGACATTTTCATAACCACCAATGTCATTTTCTTTCTACGGAATTTAGAAATAAACTAACAACACTTGTTAAGCTTAACTACCTTGTTCAGTTGCACCTCATGTCATCCAAAATAAGATGGCTATTATTACATTTTAGCAGACCTGGCACATGTAAAGTAGAGGTCTCTGTAGGTCTTCAGGAAAACACCCTGGTCTGTGGTTTGATACTCATGTTTATCAGTCTGCCTTCCATTAATGAGTCATTACTGCTTCCTTTATTGCTGCCTGTCTGTGCCTTCTATCAGCTTCTTCTACAAAATAACTGTAGGTATATAGTATTCATAGTTATTACAATAAAAACAAAAAAACAACAAAGTATGAAACAGCATTTTAGTCTCTACACCTAAATTATATTTAACCGAAATTTTAGATGTACCTAAATTTATCTTTTTAGTAAATATTCTGTAACCACGCTTATTTTAATGTGTTTTGATGTTATTTATACCATTCCATTCTATTTAAAAAAGTCATTTGGAATGATTTTAATGTCACTGTCAATTAGAAATCTTAGGGTAACCTCTTTGAACAATGGATATATTGCCATTGCTTATGGAAAAGAGGATGTGAAGAAAAAAATCGATAATTAGTTTTTTTGTTTTTGGTGGAAATCTATGAAACACACTAACCCTAGTGGTTAAAAAAATCAGAGTTGAGATAATCCACTGATGAAAAATAACACTGAAGTCACACTTTTTATCAAAACATATAATGCTTAAATGTAGAAATCATTTTATGATTGACTAACTTCAGAATCAACCACTCACTGTGGATAATGATTACCTCATCATCTGAATAGAAAATAGATCTTTTATGCAGAATATTTGGGGTTAAAAAAATTTTAAAAATCAAGTTTATGCCATCTATAGAACAGCCCTAGAACTGTCCATAGGATGTTTTTCACATGCATTTCTAATCAATTTGAATCTACTAAAGGAATGTCAAATGTTTAAAATCCGTGGAAAGTTCTGCAAAGCAAGGCACATGCAAATTCGCCCTGGGGAAATGTGCTCTGGCCATCACCGTAACATCGCCTGGCAGCATCGTGCGCTGTGCCCACGTCTGGGTGGTGCCGTCTCTTTCCTCAGGACCCAGCAGGTCGACCGCACTCCACCCTGGCCACACTGCTCAGGCAGACCCGAGGCCATGGAGTCTGTGGAAGGGTCAGTGGAAGGCCAGCAGCAGCCTGGCGTGTGAGGGACATCTGGCCTGCAGGGACCGTGTGGAGGAAGCTAATAACCCAGTCCTTGTGAGTGACTCCTGAAATGGATTCCAATACGGGCAGTTGGGAGAGAATGAGCTTTTAGGAAGGTCATTTAATGTCATATAGAGTCTTTTTCTCCGGCCCAGTTAAACTGCTTAACAGTTTACAAAGCAAATCCCAGCCCAATTTTGATCTGGTAATTAATTGAGCCTTCTATGGAGGCAAAGTCTGTGCATAGGAACTGGATATGGCCATAATAACTTCTCTGGCCTTAATAACTCAGGATTTGAATTGCCAGATGGTCTTTGACATGAGGTGACTGCTGAAAGAAAAGCTGCTCTTGTCAGTGCTTTTCAGGTCTCTCGGCAGTGACGTGTAAGTGGAGCGAGCGTGTAGCTGCCCCCGGGACTGTAGTCTTATTGAAAATCTCATATTAATTTTACAAATGCATTATCAGAGCTTGGTAATGAATAAGCACATGATTAAAGAAGACTCAAATATTTTTCCAGGACTCACATTTGGGAGAGAATCAGATTTCTTAGAATCATTCATTAAGTGTAAAACACCGCACGTTGAGATAAGGGATGAAGGAATGTGGGTGTCCCAGAAAGGGTGAGGCTCACAGCACCATGAAGGAGCACACAGCCCCAGGGAGACCAACCGAGCGAGAGAGAGCCAGGAACAACAAACCTGCCAGCGAGCCATCGCTGACGTGGGACGGAGTCAACTTTTCACCATTTCTTAAATTTCTGTTACTGTTTACTTTTTCTTTTTTGCATCTTTTCTCCCACTTCACAAGCTCGAAAAATGAACTTTAAAAGAGTACTCTATTTTGTAGCAAGTTTTATAAGGAGCTGTAGGAGTTAGAAAAATAATGCATTTTCAAATAAGACATATTTAAACATGAATTCTACCACTTACTGTTTGTTAACATTGGACAAGTTCCTTTTCTTCACTAAACCTCACTAAGCCCCCCCTTTTTTTTTTTGAGAGAGAGATATTTTTGCTATAGGGCGTGCACACTCTCTGGAGAGATAGAGACACAGAAAGTGAGAAATCCACCCCCCCCCCCAGGGAGGTTGGTCATGCATTAATCTCTTCTCCATTCTCCTCTCAGGATTTTGGGCATTCATACACACATGCCCAGCATGAGTTTCAAGCCACTGGGTCTGGGACTCGAACCGAATTCAACCATGTGGGAGTCCAGCACCTTAACTGCTATGCTATCTGCTATGCTTAGGCACTGATTTTAACAAATGAGAATCTTATTATCTACTTAAACGGATGCTGTAAGCAGTAAAAATGCAAAACCTCTAGCATGTATCGGTAGTACGTACTTAAGAAAACTTCGTAACCTTTTTACCAGACAAGTGTAAATATTTTAAACCCCTGGGTCTAAAGCAAAGAAGGAATGGAAAGTAGTGAATTAAAGTTAATATAAAGAATGTGCAGTCTTGCACTTGAAGTACTATTTTACTAGAATTAAATATACTCGTTGTGGATAATGGCTCAAATGACATGTAGGCAGATAATGAATGAAAGTGCAGATGAAGCACTCGGAACCTAAGTGCTACTTACAGGAGACAAGGCAGCATTGATGTTCCCACAAGGTCAGTACCAGACTTCCAAGGCTGACCTACACCTGCTGTTTTGCTGTGTGCATTTGAACTAAGACAGTGAGGTAATAGTTTTATAATTTAATAAACCGAGACTATGAAGACATGGTCAAGAGACTGACCAGTGCCTGGACACCAGCTCAGAAGTAGCCATGAAGCGCAGCAGTCCTGTTGAAAATAAAGCACAGTTCAATCTTCCCTAGTCAAGCCTTTATGGCTCCAGAGAGAACAGCCCTCCTTAATATTGCGTTCCACCATAAAAAGGGGTCATCCTAAGGTCAGAGCATAGAAATCCTAAGGACCATCAGCATTGAGTCACTGATTTTTGATGAGAAATGGGGACACCCTTCTCTATGATTCATCCACTTAGCTGAATGCTCCTAACTTCCTGAAACTGCTGATCAAAATTTTAAATCCATGACAAATATTATTGTACCGAGTGATGCTTAATGCAGTGGAACGACAGTTTTCTGGTTGCAGTGTGTGTCATAATCCCTTGTGAATTGGTCTAAAGCAATTTGCTACAAAAATAGTTAAAGATAGTTTATTAATGGCTACAATCTAAATTAGAAAATATTTACATTGCTTCCTTTCTTTTTTTAAACACAATCCATTATTTCACTGCTATGTGCTTTCTTTGGAGAGGTTTTTTTCATTTTCGCTATAGGGCACATGCGCTCGCCAGACGCTATGTGCTTTCTTGACCCCATACAAGGATGGAGTTGCAGATAACATTATGGGAAATGCACGCCTTCCAGAACAGCCTTAAACAGAACAAGGTGTGCAAATAACAGTGTCTTCATGTACGTGATTTGATGTATGTGCGGAAGTGGAGGGCACTGATAAAGGACAAAATTGGGAGCTGCTGCTTTTTCTTGTGATTGTAAGGTCTGCATGAGTTTTAAAACACTGTCTGCATCGAAAGTGATTTATGGGGTGTTTTGAATTGCATGCTTGTGTACCCCAAAATTTAATATATTGAAATTTTGACCCCCAGTATTAAAAGGCAGAGGCTTCGGGAGGTGATTAGGTCATGAGGGTAGAATACTCATTAATGAGTTAGTGCCGTTAATAAGAAGAAACACAGGAGACATGATTTTCCTCCTAACTGTGGAAGGACATGAGAAGGCAGTCGCTGCACCAGGCACCGGGCCCTCACCAGGCACCACACCTGCCTGTGTCTGCATCTTGGACCGCCAGCCCCCAGAACTGTGAGAATAACTGTCTGTGGTTTAAATTACTCAGTATGTGGTGTCGGCCTGAGCTAAGGCATGAGGCTTGTCTGGAAGTAGTGAAGAAGGTTTCCTGTCCACTCGTTTTAAAATGATGCCTAAAGTACAATATGCTGGGAAAGACTTATTTTTCAAGCACTTACATTTTAGTAAAATTAAAAAGTCAGCTGGAACACCCAGAACACAAAATGTGGAGGCACTGAGTCTTGGGTCCTGCAAGTTTTAATCTTGTGTTTGTAGGTCCCTGAGAGTGAGCACCTCCTTAAATGCTTTTCCAGGAAGGGCGTATAGGGAACAGCCAGTATGGTTCAGGCAATAGAGGCAGTGATGCACAAAGCTGGAGACCACACGGGAAGGCTCTGGTCAGCTCGTGTCTAAATTCAGGTCTCATGGCTACCTGAACACAGCAAGCATGCCTGAAACGCTGACCGGATGCAGGGCCAAGAGGACAATTGCTGCATGAAGACCCTGTCAAGGACACATCTCAGTTGCTCTCTATAAAAACATACTAGAAAATCTTACGGTTTGAACTTAGATTAGATATAATATTAAAAGAATGATTCCTAAAGGTAGAATTTAATAAATTAAATCTCATCAAAAATAAGAGCATGTACTTTTTAAAAGACACTATTAAAAGAAGGGTAAGACAAGCCAAAGATCAGGGATAAACATGTTTCTTTTATTTTTAATTGTCAGAGGGCACATACCTTTACCAGAAAGAGACAGAGAGACACAGAGAGAGGGAGAAAGCACCCCCAATTGGGAATGGTCACACTGCAATCCTTTTCCCTCCATTTCGCTCCCGTATTGGGATTTGGGCATGCACGTGCATGTGTCTGATACACTTAAGGTGGCAGGGCAGAATTTGAACCTCTGTCAGCCATAGGGGATCTTGCTCTCTTAACCACTAGACTACATGGGTTGACACGGAAAAAAAATTTAATTGCATATTTCATGAAACACATGTATTCGATTTAAATTAAAAAACTCTCAAGTCTTAAAAAAATGGACAACCCAATTAATAAATGTGTGAAAATTTTGAACAGACTACACAATGTGAGAAATACGGATGAAAAAAATAAGCACATTTAAAGGCATTCAACACTATTAGTCATTAGGGAAATACAAATTAATATCACAATGGGATTCATTATATACATAATAGAGTGAATACAATTTAAAAATATCTGACAGTTCCAAGTACTGACAAGGATGTGGAATACCTGGAATTCACGTTGCTAGTAAGGACATTTTCCAACCACTTGGAGAGGCAGCTTGGCTGTTTCTTATCAAATTTGATACATACTTATCCCATGGCCTGGTAACCCCACTCACAGTATTTGCCTGTATTGTGTGAAAGCGTAATTTCACAGAAAATATGTGCATACATGGTGGTTCTTTTCAAAATTGTCAAGCCCTGGACAGACAAATGTACCTCACCTAAGGAGCTGGTTAGGAAACGTGAACATCCACACAATGTTTCCCACCCTACAGTGAGAAATGGACCACGACCACTGACACTCCAACAGCACTGATGGGTCTCAAGTGCATTTTATGCTAATTACTGGATGTTTAAAATAACTAAAGTTAGGATTCAAAATTCGCTTTAGAAATTTATTTGTTTTGAAAAGCTGACCACAGGGGAGGAATTTCTGTTAAGATACAAAGAGCTGTGCTGATTAGGTCTTTGTGCTTCAGAACTCGGTTTTTATGTGTTTTTATTGTTGAAATCACTCCAGTCATTGTGCATCTCCTCTGAGAGCCTAACTGCCAATACATGGCTTGTAGGAAATAACTCTGGGGTTGGTCCTTCCAGTGACTCCTCCCTTCATTTCAGCAGGGTGTGCCTGCGTCAGCAGCTGGGGCCTGGTCTTTGGAAGACCCTGGAGTGGTTTTCTCAGTAGAAGCTAACAAAACAGGGATCACTGCTTCCTATCAAGCTCTCATTAGCTGAACCCTGTGGTGATTTCCTTTGTATTCTGAGCTGGGAATTGTGCACAGAAACTCGTTCATTGCCTCTGCTCCCCTCAGACTGTGATGGTGGGGGAATATGAAGGGTGCCCTGTTCGTAAGAAATACAGTTATATTTAATTGAAAAACTTATTTTTAGCAATTACCTTTCAAATATAACACAACAAAAAGTAATAATGTAATGAAAGTATAAGACACATGGAAACTATTCACAGAATGATTTATCAGCCCTTCATTTTGCTTTTCACACAATAAGAAGCTACTGAAGAAAGAGACAGTAGTGATGGTGATCGTGGTCTACTTTTTCAAACTGCCAAATTTGGAAAGCACTGCTTTTCTTGGTTATCTATTCAATAATCCCATTTATAATATTCTAAGCTTGCATGTCTACTAGGAAAAAAGCATTAATTATCTATGGAAAGAATTGAATATTTCTATGTTATGAGTTATAATTGAAAAGTAACTGAGTAAATGCTGAATTCCATTAAAAAATAATTTAACCATTTTCCTTTTTGTTTCTACTAGTGAAATTACGTGAAAGAGATGAAATGAAAAGAAAAATTATAAACTTTATTATGCGTACCTTTAAGAATTATTTTGAAGTATTTTTTAATTATACAAAACATAAACAACATTGTCTAACCTTATCTTTATTCAAATGATTTTGCATTTTAATAATAATCTATATGTCAAACATACGTCATATTTCTTTAACCCTCTACCTATCTGGATTCTATAAAACCTTTTAAAGTTGATTCAAATTCCATCTTTTCATATTTATACTATCACGCAGTTTTGGTTATAGATAATGAAAATGTCACAGTTATAACCACAGAATGTGAGAATTGTAGGGATCTTAGAAACAGAAGCTAGCTCTGGTGTTTTTGTTGTTTTTTATTTCTTCTGTGAGTGAGAGAGGTGGACAGACAGAGCGACAGACACAGAAAGACTATGCCCCTGAAGGGTCTGGACACCGTGGTCTACTCTGTCACAGTCACTGCCAGTCCCAGACCATGCCATGTGCACTCTTGGCACACTCAGGGAGGCCTCAGGAGGGCCCCCCTCACAGAGCATTGAACTCTACCACTGTGCCACTGTCCAATCCCAACTCTCGGATTTTTTAAAGATATTGACCAGATCCAGGCGGGAAGTCGAAACCGTTTGTTTGAGTGGATGTACTAAATCTCCTTGCTACTCCAGTAAGCCATAGAAAACCCAAACCCCATGACCCTTAGCATATAAGGGGTTGCGTATCTCTCAGAGAGGACCATGGCCAGCAGTCCATTCACTTGTCTCTTGCTAAGTAAGGAAGAAAGATATGGAGTGTTCCCAATCCCGTGTGAGTTCACTGGAGTCACAGTGGATTAAAAGTTGTTAAAGCCAAATCTAAGGAATTCACATTAGAAGCTTTTCTCTCACAAATGTCATTCCCACAGTAATAAACCAAAAATGTAACTGCTCAATTGAAATTCATTTATATTTAGCTTTCAGAAATATGTTTTTGTAAATTAGTAAAGACATAGTATAAATTATGTTTTAGAAAAATATAAAAAACAAATACCAATACCCTAGCTCTCCAGCGGGCTAGAACCTACATTGTTACCCTCTGCGTTTCCAAGATAATGAGCATTTTCTTTTTATTCTTTTTATTTTCACTTAAGGTATGTCACAAATTTGTTTTATATTTACTCACAAACATTATAATTATATTTTGGCTAAGAATGTATTATTTAATTATATTAAAATTTTATAATGTACAGAAATATTCCTGTGGTGTAGAACTAGATTTTATAACTGATAATCTCTTACCACTTAAATAAAGCTGCAGTAAATATTTTGTTCCTATATAAGTACGTAATTTGAAAACTATTAGTAGGAAAAAAAATCCAAAAAAAGAAGAAAACAGGATATTATCCCAAAGTCTCAGAGTTCTGCAATATGAAAATATTCTGATACAGAAGTCTACCTTTTCATTAGAACATGTTTGTCATCCTCAACATAAGGCATAAACAGGCCTTTTCTTTGAAATTGTGATCCAAAATTCTAAGGAAAGAAAGGCAATAGGATCTAAGGAAGGAAAAAAGAGTGATATAAAAAATACATAAGAAAATTTTGAGAATTAAAATCTTTACTGGAGAGTAAAACTGCAGAAAACTGAATCACTGAAGTAGAGGACAAACTTTGTACCATCTCTTCAAACGTGAAGAAAACACACTACAGGGACCAACAGTTGGCATAATGGCTATGTCGCTGAACTCCCAAATAGTAGAACACGGTTCGAGTCTCGTACCAAGTGGCTTAAACTCACACTAGGCATGTGTGCATGCATACCCAAGATTCTGAGAGGAGAATGGAGGAGAAGGGATTGCAGTGTGGCCATCCCCACTGGGGGGGTGATTTCTCACTTTCTGTCTCTCTACTATCAACAGCCTAGATGGCAATGTGATAGATACAAAGATTGAAAATTGAGATCTAATTTAATAATTTAAGTTTTTGTATTAAAAGCCAGAGCACTAAGAAATGAAATGAGAATCAAAGAAGATAAACTTTTCATAAGGAAATAAAAATGGAAGCTCCCTTAGGCAACTAGAACTCACTGCATTCCAGGAGACACGGTAAACCTACCCTACTCACCGTCCCTCTGGTATTTTGCATCGTAACTCTGAGGCCCCACTCACACATCCTCATGTCGGTGCACAGGCAGCCTGAGCAAAGCCTTTTCCACTTTGTCTTGCCTTGAACGGGTCCTCCCGCTTTTCTCCTCTGACCACCTGTCTGAGTGACCACGGAAAGCCCTGTCTGAATGTGAAAGGGAGTGACAGCCCGCCAGAGCCACTTCAACCAAATGCAGGACAAGTCAGCAGTAAAGCTCCTGCCACAATCCCTGTGCATTACAGTACTGAAAATCCTTCAGAACGACCCATTCCACGGACTGAGAAGAGTCTGAAATTTTACTCGAATGGATCCCGGGGCAGCATTAGCCTACCAAACCCTCCCAGAGCCAAGAGCTACTATTTTTGACACTGCTGGGCTACTGAAGACTGGCCTTTGGTTTGAAGGCAAGTCTCCTCTCATAGGCCGAGGGTTCAGCGGCCTGCTTGGGTCTGATGATTACCCAGTTTTACCCCAGAATGTAGTAACCTGCTCCTGCCTGCACATAACACTAAACTTATTGAACCATTTTCTCAGAGCACTCATAAACTAGAGGTAAGAACTTATTGGAACTGCAGAAAATTTAGAGGTGTTAGATAATGTAAACGTAATACTTATCAAGAACATCAAGACAGCTTTCTCTGCTCTTGTTAATGCTGAAATCGCAGGAGGCAAGGTACAGCATCGACAATTTCCACAGAACCTCGAATCAAATCTGAGGTCTCTGGGTTTTTTGTAAATGCCTGGGAATAATTAGACTTTCTTGTGGTCTAATTTTCAGACCAGGGCCAGCATTTCTAACTCAGGAAAGCTGCACAGGAAAACCCATAGTACAAAGCAGTATTATTAAATATCCAAACAGGCATCTCAGCCTTGCTTACTTTTGTGCTGTTTCTGGTCTCATGGAGCTTTTTGAATCTGGCATTATCTTGAAAATGGAAAGAAAAGGATGTATTTTTGCAGTGAGGTTGAGCTTACATTACTCCTTTTTAATTAAGCAGGTCTTTTGTGGCATCAGATATTCAATAGTTTCCACCAATTTCCCAGGATGTTGGGGAGCATTGAAGGACCGGATGTTTTTCTGAACATTTCATGCTTGACAGCTGGGTGGTCGTACCTGACATCTCTCCCCTGACTTCCCAGCCAATATATAGAAGGGTGAAAACCAGGAACGGGCCAGTGACTCGGACTCCCTGCTCCTGTCAATGGTGGTGAATTGTCTTCCCTCACAGCAGCCGAGCTGCCCCTGGGAACACTGGAGTTAGCATGTGCTTTGTCTCTTACCACATAGCTCAGCCCTCGAACTTCTATTCACCCCTTGGGGTTCCCCAGGTCCCACATTTACTAGTTTCGTACTTTTATGGCAGACACTAAAACTCCTTAAACAGTAGGTAAATTTCCATCCCAGTTTTACCTCCAATCCCATTAAAAAACTGTTAACAATGAGGCCAGTAGGTGATGTGGTGGTTGAGGCACTGAACTCCCACACGGCCAACCACAGTTCGAGTCCCGTACCTGACTGTTAGCTTTCTCACTCTCTCTCTCTCTCTCAGTCTCTGTCTCTCTCTCTGGTGATCACATCGAGATGAATAATTCTTTTTAAAAACTTGTTAATAAATCAATCTCTACTCAGCAATCTTTTATTCTTATTTTGCCTGTGTTGCCTCCTAGACCATAACCCAGTCATATTGAGTCTCTTCTCCACAAAATGCCCTCACTCTGATTCTAGCCCCTCTAGGGGCCGTCACAGCACCTACAGCAGCCTAGAATTACATCTCGTCCACACTGCAGAATACCAGTTGGGGCAGGAGACCTGTGAGGTATTCAGATCAGTCTACACAACTCTCAGTCAGAAACAGGCCCAGCATGGAGTCTTCTGCAGTGGGCATGAAGCCTAGAAGGAGCCTCTGCCATGCATTCCTCGTCCTCTTCAGTACACGCCACACCTGCAGGTCGCGCACGGCCCGGCGTCCGCAGCACAGCTTGTTTTCCAACTACCCCTTCACCCTCTTCTCATCTACTTTAGTTTCTCTTCCCATCTTCACTGACTGCAGGTGTCATTGTCTAGCTATCAGATTCCTGTTAGACTTTTATTTTGTAAAGAGAGAATTCAAATTAAAACAACACTAAAGAGAAAAGAGTCTTCCCTTTCACTACCGTCTCTTATCAGCCTTCACTCTTCGTGTCTATGTACGGAGAGTTTTCCTACGTAGCTCAGCTATTGTGTCTGTGCTGTGTCCCCTTTCTCGCTTTAGGTTGCCCGATCCTTCCCTTGACAATGGAGTTAATTCTTCAAGTCCAACCTCATTTCTGCATTTCTGATTCCACATATCAGGAAGATTCCAGATCTCACCTCGCTGGCATCCTGTTACACTTCCTGTTCTTCCTCTGTGAGCTGGCTTTGTTTAGGCCCACAGACCTGCCTGGTGAGCATTCTCTCTCCCAGGCCCATTGGTTTCCTGGACTGCCCCCACAGCATGTCCTCCTCACTGACCGTCAGTTGTTCTAATATTTGACTTCTTCAATGTTGTGAACTTTGTCCTCCTGAGTTCCCCAATGGCTTTATCAGCTGCCTAGCCAGCGGGAGCTGTCCAATAACCCTTCCCTACCATGAGAACACATTTATTCTTCTGCACCTCTTCTCTTCATCTAGACTTAAACAATAAGTCTTTTCTAAAATAAGCGTTCATAATCTGTCTTGATTCTACACAACCAAGCAGTACTTGACACTGACAATCCGCCTCTAATGCTTCAAATTCTTTTCTTCTTGGCCGCCTAGGAGGACTCTCTCCCCCGTCTTTTCATACTTCTCCCTTCATCTGTTCCTGCTTTCTTGGTCTGTCCCTTAAATGCGGAGTATCTCACAGGCTCCCAGCTTTGGTCCTCTTTGTGTGTTCCTAGAACACCTTCTCCAGTTGCCTGTCTGCCTTCCCGTGATTCCCAGCTCCACCCATTCCCTGCTGACTCCCAGATCTAGGTCTCCGTGCTGGGCTGTTTCTGATTGTGAGTGGCATGGACCTACCTGATACCTCGCAGGCCCCCTGCCCCCACTTGGGATCTAACTCCCCAGCTGATTTGTTTCAGTATGAAGCCTAACTTTCCTTAGGTAAAACACAGATTCTATTCATTTCCCTACCCTTGTCATGGTTAGCTTGTCCAAAACAGGAAAATACCTCTGAATAAACAGCACTTTGCTTCTTACACCTGACCTCATAGACTACCAAGTATCAGCAACAGGAATTCCAGAAATCACACTCAAAGCTACAAACCAACTTGTCCCTACATTCCTGGTAAGTTTTTCATGGGATATAAGAAATCTCTATTGATCAGAAGCGTAGACACCATAGAGATGAAATGATGAATCACACGCCATCCTGTCTGTCAGTCAGCTCCAGCTGCTATGAAAATTATTGAAGACGGAGTGGCTTAAATAAAAAATATTTAATATTTGTAGCTCTGAAGGCAGGAAGTCTGAGATCAGGGTGTCAGTGTGGCACGTTCTGCTCAGGGCTTTCCCCAGGTTGTGTCTTCCGGGAGTTTTCCCAGTGTGCACATGCAGACTTTCCGTCTCTTCTCATAAGGACAGTTCTCCATCACGGGGCACCACCCTCATGACCTCATCTAAATCTAATTGCCCACAGAGGCTCTCCCTCCAATACCATCACAATGGTGATTAGAGCTTCAACACAAAAAGCTTTGAGGGGACACAAACGTTGAGTTTGCAGCATTTCTGTTCTGGAAGCTCACGTTGCACCAGAGGAGACAAACAGCTCTTTGGAGCAGGGTTCACGAAGAGCTGATTGGAGCTTTGAGTAATGCCATAGATTTGTAGGACAGGGGAAATATGAAGGCCAATTAGACTTTGTGTCTGCCAGATACTCATTAGAAAATCCTGTAGGATCAAATAGTTGTCAACAGACAGGGATAAAGCAAGTGACAAATAGGAGCATACATACATTAGGCATGGTTTGAAGGAAATTAATAAAAGGAACCCAGGAAGATGTTAGAAATTTAAAAATGGGCTCTCTAGGGAAAAAGCCATGTTGCTCCTAATTCACAGGCGGGGACTATGACATCTAGCATTTTAACTTCTAAGAGGACCCTTTCACCCATGTCAGGCTTGACTTCTAACTTAGTATCTGACTTAGGACAGAAAAGTCTAGGACTTAGACTTTGAGTATCCTAAAAATAACTTAGAAATAATATTTTAAATAAAAAAAATGTAGTATTTTTCTTAAATTTTATTCTACTTTTTCTAAATCTTTTCTCTAGCAAATGAAACGGTCTGTATCAGATATAGAAAAACCCTTTTGGTTCTCACCCCATCTCATCATCTGCCTGTCATTCACCTCTCTGCAAGTGGGCCCACGGGAGAGCTTCACAGGGTGACACAGGATAGGATGAGCAGGTAGCAGCATGTTTTTTTGGAGGGGGTGAGGAACAAAACTTTTTTTTTCTTTTTTCTAAGTTTTTTTTTTCCCCCATAAGGCGTGTGCATTTGCTGAAGAGAGAGGGAAAGTGAAAAAGCATCCCCCAAGGGGGATGCCCATGCAGCAATCCATTCTCCTCTCAGGGTTTTAGGCATGGACACACACGCACACACACACACAGCAGTTTTCAAGCTGCCATGACTGGGACTAGAACTGCAGTTGGCTATGCAGAAATGTAGCATCTTAACCACTATGCCACCTGCTGACCCCATTAGATAAAAATCTTATGGGAGGCCTTAAGAGTTAGGAATTTTTCTCATTGACAGGGGCCATAGTTTCATTCACAAAACAGCTCAAACATCTAACAAGCATTCTCTGTTAAGCCAGTGCACACACCCCCAGGCATCCCTATACAATACCTGTTTTGATATTCTGCCAGGTATTCTGGTAACCTGAGGGTCCTTAGAAGCTGAAGACCAAGGACAAAGATGCTCTGGCCCAGGAGAATATTGACAGCCTCTCTGCCGCTGACAGCAGAGCACTGGTGCTACCTGGCGGCTGAGGACAACTGAGCACCTAGGGGTCGTGTGTAGTGGAGGGGGTGGAGTCAGAGCAAGGTCAGAGCTATGAACCCTTAGTAATAGAATGTGTTTGTCTGAAATCTCATATCCTTTTCCCTTCTTTTGCTTCCATCTTTTCATGAAATTTGAGGGAGGACAGTCATCTGCTTTATTGCAAGTGTACTGAACACAGGGGATACAGTTGCTGTTGCTGCTGTTTGATTATTACATAAGATGCTTTGGCAGAAATGACAAGCTTTTCTTCGGTAGCTCATAAAAACCACATAGGAGTAGCTCGTGTCTGAATATGATGAGAGGTTCATTCCCACTAGTTTTAACAGCTTTATTCAAGCTCAGTTTACATATTATAAAATATATCCATCACCAGGGTATGACCCAGTGACTTCAGCTACCTCACTGAGTGGTGGTGCCGCACTCTCCACAAATGAGTGCTGAACCATGTTTGTCTTCCGAGAAGATCCCTCACCAGCACTTACTACAGTTTATTCCCATTACTCTTCCATACCTGAGCAAGCCATAAATCTACTTCCTTTCTAAATCGATTTTTCATGAACTGTTCACATTAATGGAATTATATTTTTTTCCCCGTCACTTAGCACAATGAGCTTGAGTTTCATTCATAATGTAGCATGAGTCAGTAGTTTATTCTTTTTTGGGGGGTAAATAATATTCTAATGTATGGAAATATCCCCTAGTCTCAATCTGTTCACCAGCTAAGGAACATTCCAGTTCTGGCTATTAGAAATGATGTTGCCATGAGCATGTATGTGCAAGCTTTTGTGAAGATCTGGTTTTATGTCTCTTGGATATATTTCTCAGAAAAGAATTGCTGGGTTGTATGGTAGTTTTATATTTAAGCTGTTGAGAAACTGTCAAATCATTTTCCAACATAGCTTCACCAGCATTACATGAAAATGTGGAAGACATTTATCCACATTCTTGCCAACACTTGTCATTTCTGTCTTATTTTAGCAGATGTAAATTATATTTCCTTTTCCCTTTAGTTTGCCTTTCCTTAATGACTACTGATACTTGGCATTTTTCACATAGTCGATAGTTATCCATATTTATATCATTATTCAACGTGAATGAAATTTGTTTTTATATTTTTCCTCATAGTGTTTATTGAGTACCTTCTCATTGAGTTGTGAATATTTTTTGTAAGTTTTGGAAACAAGCCCCTTATTGAATATATATTTTCCCTGTCTCTTGCTTTTGTTTTTACTTTCTTAATAATATCTCCTGTGGTACAGAATTTTAATTTAAGAAGAAGTCTATTTTATCAGGATTTTTAAACAGACTGATTTTGATATAGCTTCTTTGCTTAACCCAAGGTCTTAAATCGTTCTATTTTCTTCCAAGTTTCACTGTTTTGGTGCTTACAAGCAATTGCGTTATGAATTTTGAGTTAATGTTTATGACTCATGTGAGGGTTGAAGTTCATGCTTTTACACGTGAGTACCCAGTTGTCGACGCACTATTTATGGAACAGACTGCCCCCGTGGTTGGGAAAATGAGCATATCAAATTCCATACCCAAGAGTCCAGCACCATGACTGGAGGAATCTGCCAGCTTCTGAAGGTCTTCTTCTTTTCATCAGAAGCTGGGTTTTCTTGATCCAGGGCACTCAGAACTGTGAAGATGAACGTTTAGTCAGAATTTCCAGTAATTAGTAGGAGATGTACTATTGACCCCACCCCAAGTGACGACGTAGTAACGGTGTGGGCCAATAGCAAATCTTTTGTTGTAAAAGAAAAATAAACAAAAAATGAGAGGAGAAACATTAGAGGAGCTTGGTGAGATTTGACCCTGTGTAGGATGGGAAGAAGACTGAAAGGAGTCCGATGAACCATTCACCAAAACCAAGAACACTGCTTAAAGGGAGGAGGAGGGGCGTGGCCCACAGGTGAGCAGAGCTGAGCAAAGCAGGTAGGCAGCCATTCATCCTCAGTATGGGGAGAATGGCAGCTTTCCAGGAGGCTGTGCACTTCCAGGTGGCTGTGCACATGAGGCAGCAGAGAGGTGCCCTTGCCAATAGAGGGGGAAGCCACATCACAAGAAACCCGTTAAGAAGTTGAATACGTGGGAGGTGGCGTGGTGGCTAAGGTGCTGGACTCTCACATGGCAGATCATGGGTTGAATCCCAGACCTGGTACCTTGCTTTCTCAATTTCCCTCTCTCTGGTCAAATAAATAAATAAATAAATAAATAAATAAATAAATAAAATTAACTAATTATTTTTAAAAGAAGTCATGAGAAAACTGCGTGTAGCCTATAATTTAGAGATATTTGGTGATTTTTAAAAAATAAGAGGTGACTGACTAACTAGAGGGGAAAAAAAGGGAAACTGTCTCTCAGAATGGAAAACATAGACTGTTTCTAAGGCATGTAGAAAGACTTGGAGAGTCAGACATTCACTATTAACAAAGAACAAAACAATGCAGAATGTTTAGTGCTAGTTCTGATGTAAGGTAAATAGATTTATACCTAGCTATATCTAGAACTTATATTCATCCAAAGTGCTTCCAGGGTCAGACTCTGACACAGCAGTAAATACGCCCTGTGCAGCTGGCCCACGTGGAAGGAACGATTGCACCCAGAGCCCTTCCGAGTCGCGCTGGAGTGCTCAAGTCTATGAGTCGTTCATTGCTGGCTGAGGTGGGACGGAGCACAGCGTCAAGACCCTGTTGGGGGTTCTGCCTGTCTCTCACTTGTGCAAGAGATTAATACACTTTTTAAAGATCATTTTCCCCAACATTTCACCACATGTATTTCTTCTTTTGCAGCTTCAGCTGAGAATGCCATGTAAACGGGCCACTGTGAAATGCAGCAATTTAATTTTTCTCTAGTCGACATAGGAAACAAAGCAGTATGACCTCACTTCTATTAACTTTTTTTTTTTTTGGAGAGATTTTCACTGTAGGGCGCGTGCGCTCGCCAGACAGACAGACAGAGACATAGAGACAGAAAGCGAGAAATCACCCCCCAGGGGGGATGGTCACGCTGCAATCCCTTCTCCTCCATTCTCCTCTCGGGATCTTGGGCACGCACGCACACACGCCCGGCGTGAGTTTTAAGCCACCGGGTCCGGGACATGAACCGCGGTCGACTACGTGGGAGTCCAGCGACATAGCCATTACACTAACTGCTGGTTCCCACTTCTATTAACTTTTGAAGGTTGCAGCTGTTAAAAAGTATTTTTGCTTATATAACCCATATATGAAGGTTAATTTTTTTCAATTAGCAATAATCACGCCTCGGATAAACCTCATTGGCTACAATACTGCCACTGTGCAAAGCTAAGGTTAATTTTTTTAAAATTTCAACTTTTAAAATTTTCCTTTGAAAAGTCACTGTCTCTTTTATGCAGGATTTCAAGGTCTTCTGTTTCAATATTTAATTTTATTTATTTATTTTTATTATTTTGTGTATTTTTGCTTTAGCACACATATGCTCATTGGAGACAGACAGACAGAGGTAGTGAGCGGGAAAGTGAGAAATCACCCACCCCTGGGGGATGGCCAATCCCTTCTTCTCCATTTTCTCCTGGGATCTTGGGCATGCACGTACAGGCACCTAGTGTGAGTTTCAAGCCACCGGGTCTGGGACTCAGACCATGATGGGCCATGTGAGAGTCCACCAATGTAATCGCTATACCATCTGCCAGCCCCAATTTCAATATTTTAATTCAAGTCATTGCCAACATCATGGTATGAGAACTTTATCATATGTCCCCATAAGCATCATGGAGGAATATCATAATAGCAAAGAATTCCTCTTGAACTGAAATGTTATGGTTACTTTGGGATCTTTTTCTAATTAATAATCAGAACATAATCTGAATCACTCAGATGTAAAGCACAACACATGCTTCCTAATAATTAGTAATTCTATAAAATACAGAATATGAGTGTTCTAGAGGCTGGCACATTCCTGAGCTGCAAATGAATCTAGTTTGAACAAAATATGGAAGACATCTATGTACTTTAACAGGGACTACTTTATTAGATTTCTGAGTCTTCTTAATTTGTTCATGCCTTTATGTCAGTGAGTTTAAGACACTAGTGTTATTGTCTCTTTGATCATTGTATCAGGGTCTAAAAGAGCTATGTATCTTTTATTTTTAAAAAAGGGTAAAAGCTCTTCCTGGGAAAAGGTATCCTAGTAAAACAGCTGCCTTTTAAGTTGAAACAGAAGGGCTCATTTTCAGGCCGCCCAGATAACAGACCTCCATTTTTTTCCTTTCTTATAGCGGTACGGCCAGATAGCACTTAAGTGATTCAAAGAGCTTCTCCTGGGCTATATTACCTCGAAATGAATAAAGCTCAATGCATTATTGTAAAAACAGAGATGTTCTGATTTTGGTAGCAGGAGGGCTTCAAAGTAGAAGAACAAGAATGTAGTAATGGTAAAATGAGAGGGCTAGCCATGGTGAATGAAGACTCTAAGGGAGAAACCAGCAAATTACTGTGTGATAGAGGGACACTTCAATGAGACAAAAGGAGAAGAGCATTGGCCGAGTCACCTCAGATCTCAAGAGTAAATCATTACAATCAGGCCTCTCTCAATGTATAATGGATCTGACCTGCTTCGAATCCAGGCAAGTGAGAGAGGACTTTGTCTCTGAAACCAATTTATTGGAAGTGTGTATATCCCCATGGTTGCTTCACTCAGGCCATGGACCAGTCCTTAAACCAGATGGATATTTGGCCACTCCTTTATCTGTCCTGAGACTCCACTTCTTGTCTTTATGGGGGCTGACACATCCACCATGTTATGTCCCACGTGCAATTTAAAAACTTAAGCTGTCAGTGTTACTCAAAGTCTCCTTCTTCTTGCTGTCAGGCTGATAGGTTTAGTTTGCTTTCCTCTTCCTGGGAATAGTCCTCAGCACCATGTGCTGTATCCAGTCCTGAACTTGCCGCTCATCCTGACCCTTCTCTTAACAACAGAACTTCCGTGTGACACCACAGTGTCCAGCTTTATTTCTCCTTATCCAACATCCTTTCTTTTCCGGGACCAGCTTAATAACAAAATACCAATACTTCTTCCATAAAACACCAGAGTATCAACACTGATATTAATTTTACATGTATTCCCAGATTAATATTCTTTTCTGATTTTTTTCATTGTCATTAATAGGAGACTTGGTAAATTTGGAATTCACAGCCAAGTGTTACCCAATCTAATTATCCTTGGAACTTAAAGCCATTCTTTGAAGGTCATGTTAGTTTAGTTTAGTGGCAACGTGGTCAAAGGAGATTTGGCAAAAGCAATGTGTTCAAGTCTTGGAATAGAATTTCCCAGAAATGATAGTTTGTTTTATTTTATTACATATTTTATCCCACTCCCACTCTTGCCTTCTTCTCTGTGCCATAGGGAACTGAGGGAAGAGCTCTAACATCAATGTCTACTGTATCCAAATATGTGAGCCTGAGTGGACTGCTGAGTCCCTTCCTGATTGGCTTACAGAGTTGTGGTTGAGGACACACAGATCGCCCTATCTGCAGGGTGACTGTAAACTCATCATCCGTCCTGGGACAACTCTGAGAATGGAAGGGAGTGCTATTACTAATTGGGCCAAGGCAACAAGAGTAAACTGGAACTGCCCCAGGGAAAATGGGAGGTATGTATACTTCCTCTTTAAGATATTCATAGAAAAGATTAAACAAAACAGAGAAAGGAAGGAAGGAAGGAAGGAAGGAAGGAAGGAAGGAAGGAAGGAAGAAAAACTATCCCTGTCCAATTTATGCTCAAATAGTAAATACCTTGGATTAATTCAACAATAGAAAACGTACTCGACAATATGTGTAACAATTGTTTTGCGAAAAGTCGTGGCAGACAAACAATCAATTGAGATTCAAAGATAAGCACTCAAAAGGTTGACCTAAAAGTTAGAAACAGATCCTATCTCCAGTTTTGGAGTAGCAAATTTTCCACCTATGAAACAATGTTAGTTTCATCAATTTATCAGATGAGATAGCTGCAGAAACTGCCTATGGAGATGATCCCAATTCTCACTTGTCCTAAGAAGATTAAAAAAATGGTAAGGGCCTTAAATATACATAAACTTGATATGGCACAGTTTGTGTTCATATATGAGTGTCCACTGTGTCCTTCATTTGAACGTACAGAAGGGCAGGCAACAGGTGGTGTAATGGTTAAGGAGCTTAACTTTCACATAGCTGACCGCTGTTTGAGTTATGGACCTGACAACTTGAAAATCTCTCCAGGTGCACATGTGCGCATGCCCAGAATCTCAAGAGGAAAATGGAGGAGAAGGGATTGCAATGTGGTCATACTCCTAGGGAGCTGGGGAGGGGTCATTTCTCACTTTCTTTTCACTGTCTCTCTGACTCTCTCTCTCTGGCAAGCAAACACATCCTCTGGCAAAACTTTAAAAAAAAATACAGAAGAGTGACTTAAGTGTTCACGATATTATTAACTTTTTTTCTCTAGTGAAATCATGACGGAAATAAAAGCAGGTTCAATTCAGATCAATAACGGCATTATAGCACCATGCCCTACATCACCTCTAGACAATCTCTGACCTCCCTTGCAGGAACTTATGCAGCGCACTGTCATTGCCAATTCTACAGAAATGGGGATCGTGGCACAAGCTACCCCAGTACCTTGTCTAAAGCACAATGTTTAAGAGTCTGTACTAGATTGCTAGGCTTCCATAGCAGTGGGCAGGACTGGGTGTCTAAAACAGTAACATTTGTTTTCTCACAGTTCTGCAGACTGAAAGTCCAAGATCAATGTGTCAGGAGCTATTGGTCACCTTTTGCTGTGAGCTCACCTGGCCTTTTCTCTGCGTTTGAGTATCCCTGGTATCTCTCTTTACATCCAAATTTCCTATTCTTATAGAGTCACCAATCACATTGAGTTAGCTAGCATCTGCCCTGATGGCCTTTTTTTACCTTAATCACTTCCATAAAGGCCCAGTTTCCAAATAAGATCACATTCTGAGGTACTAGGGATTAGGACTTTGACACATGACCTTATAAGGAAGCGGGGACAAACAATGCCCCCAACAGAACCCAGTATAAAATTCGAATTTGCTGTAAGTCTAAAACTCATGCATTCTCTCAATCATACATGACTCTAATTACTGGAGACAAATACTTACTCTATGCTTGTTCTTTTGGTGTTTATTGCCAGAGGGTGCATGCACTTGAGGGGGGCAAGGGGGGAGGGAGAGGGGGGGAGAGGGAGAGGGAGAGAGGAGGGACAGAGAAAGAGAGAAAATGCACTTCCCAAGGGGCATGGTCACGTTGCAATCTTTTCACTCCATTTCTCCCTCCTGTCAGACATTGGGAACACACACACATGCTCCTGGCATGTTTTTTCAAGCAGCTGGGGCTGAGATTTGAACCACATTTCAAAAGCTCCCTATGCACAAGCCTTCACCACTGTAATATGGCATTGAACATGCTCTATACTTTAAGAGAAGAAAATTTACAGGTTACCATGTCTATTTACTCAGAGTTTCAGGATAGTAGCAAGTGAACAACTTACTCTAATACAACACAAAATACAATAAAAATTAAATGAGAGGTTGGAAGACTGTACAGAACAACGGATCAGAGGATGGGGTCTGAAACGACGGTGGCTTTGTTCCAGTCTCAGTCTCCAGCT
>NW_006159875.1:683192-734766 GCF_000334495.1 Tupaia belangeri chinensis | reverse complement strand
AGGTGAAGGTGAAACACGTTTCCAGCCTCTTCTTTCAAAGTTGTGTAATGAAGGTCTACCAGATGCCATGTGTCATTCAGGCTCCTGGGACGTACTACACTGCTTCGAGTGACTGTCCAGGGAAATGTTTGGGAAATTGAGATGACATGCACAAACTAACTGCCTGACGTTTCTATCATTCTCACACAAGGTCTTCATGGAGAATCCAGATCTGCTGATTTTAAGGTTCTATTTTTAGTAAAGTTAGTTGGTTATGGGTTATGTAGAAACTTTAGGGAATGTTTTATATATATAAAATAATCCTTCATAGTAATAATGAAAGCTTCACAATGAGAAGTGAGAGCAAGTGGAGGTTGACCAAACCATTGGAAGAAAGCTTCTTGATTAAGTAGTTTTGAAACATATGAAGACTGACTTAAAAGGGCTCCAGGATCTAGCAGGTGGCCTGGTGGTTAAGGCAGTAGACTTCCATATGGCTGACCATGGATCAAGTCCTGTACCTGGCAACTTGCTTTCTCACTTTCCTCCTCCACCTCCTTCTCCTTCTCCTCCTCCTCCTCCTCCTCCTCCTTCTCCTCCTCCTCCTCCTTCTCTCTCTCTCTCACTGGTGAGCACGCATGCCCTATGGCAAATTTTAAAGATATAATAATAAAAAATAAAATTAAATAAAGAATTCTTTTTTAAGAAAGGTAACTCTAACTGTAGAAAAGAATTTGAATAAAAGATAACAAAGAGATATTATAGATACGTACAGTAATCTAAAAATGCCAAAAACATTCTGATCTGATTCTACATCCAGATCTGCACCTCTCTCCTGCACAGCAATGGAACTCAAAGCCCTTGGCCAGTCCCCACGGCTCTCTCAGCACTAAGCACACATGGGTGGGGCATTGTGCAAAATGAGACGTGTGCAAGATAAACCCGTCTCATACAGTGTACAAGTGGGTGTTACTCCAGAGTCCTCTGTATAGATATGACTTACCTGTTTAGAGACAGAAATTGGGATTAAGGTGGAAGTGTGTTTGTCTCCCTGGGTCACACTTTACAGATGGCAACAGTCACATTTTCTATGGTTTTAAAAACATAAGATATTAAACAAGTTTCTGGAATTTCAGATAAGACCACAGTGCCCAGGTGCTCCGGGCACATTGAATTCAGCCATCTAATAAAACACTCTTCATAGTTGTCATGACAACATCCTCATTCTTCCCATTTGAAGTATGCCTCTTTCTTCTAGATTGAAGTGTTTACTTGGTGTCTACTGGGAGGCTATAATTTTTATTGAAATATACGGCTGAAAGGGCACTGAGTTGAAATTCACCAAGCCTGCTTTAAGATTACCGTATATGAGTCCATGCTATGTTAATATGTGTCTCTTTCTCCTGTCTTCCTCTCATGGCAGCCAGGTTTCTCAGATCTCTTCAGAGGCTTTATTTCTTCTTTTAGTGGTATTTAAATAAAGACCTAATCCAGAGCCTGAAGTTTTTAAAAGTGCCTGCCTTGTTCTTAATTTGTCCAGGACAGGGCATTTTCCAAAGCGACTATACATTTTGAATTCTCATTGTGCATAAGAATTCAAAGCACCACATCCTCTCCTACTCTTTGGGTTGTCAGTCATTTTCATTTCTACCACACTGTCAGGTATATGTTATGGTTTGAACAATGGTTTGTCCTCACAACGTCTCTGTTTTAGAATTTGACCTAGTGGGCATTGATTGGATCTCAGTGACTGAGTCATGCAGGCACTGGCCTTGTGACTGGATTGATACTGTCTCCTGAGGGTTTTACAGCTTGTGAGAAGGTTAGTTTTCACAAGAGGAAGGTGTTGTTAAACAAAGAACTGTCTACAGCTCTCTCTCTGTCTCTCTGTACATACCTGCCATCCAGCCTGTGCCTAGGAGCCTTACACCTTTAGACTTTTCAGCCCCCAGAGCTGTGAGTTAAATACACTTTAATTATTATTTTTTTTTTTAGAGGTTTTTGTTATAGGGTGTGTGCACTCACCAGAAAGACAGGAAGAGACAGAGACAGAAAGCGAGAAATTCGCCCCCAAGGAAGATGGCCACACCACAATCTCTTCTCCTTTATTCTCCTCTCGGAATCTTGGGCACACATGCACACGCGCCGGGTGTGAGTTTAAGCCACTGGGTCTGGGACTTGATCCGTGGCCAATTATATAGGAGTCTAATGACATAGCCATTACACTAACTGCTGATCTCCACTTTAATTCTTTATAAATCACCCAGTCTCAGGGATTTCTGTTTGCAATAATGGACTAAGTATGAAATAGTTTGCTATAGTAGTTTTAATTCACAGTTCCATAATTATTGATTTTGAGTATCTTTTCATATAGTTTTGGCAATTCATACATTGCCTTTTGTGGAGTGGCTAATCAAATACTTTTAGTAATATTTTACACTTTATCGTATTGTAAGTATTCTTTATATATTTTGCATGCACTTTGTCGTGTGTGTGTGTGTCTATATATGTATATATGTATATAATATTTTCTCTGAATGTGTGGTTACACTTATCATCTTTTAACAGGGCCTTTCAAAATGTAGTTTTTATGAAAAATGCCAAATTATTCATTCTGTTCTAGGGTTCCTACTTTTTAAAATTATTGATTTTAAAAAGTATTGGCTCATTTTAAATTCACAATGATCTTGATTATATGTCTCTCGAAGTTTTATTTTACCTTTTAATTGAGGTGTTATTTAGTTCGTGTTATTTCTGTATTTTATGTGAGGACATGATGAATGTTTACTATTTCTACAATAGCTTACCCAGCCATTTGTTGAAAGAAATGATATTTCCCACTCTCCAACAGTTCATTGCTCTCGTAGGAGTCGAGGTATCTGAACTCCTGTTCTGTTCACGGATCTCTACTTCCCGTGCTAAGCTCATGTCAGGATGCCTTGGTTACCACAGTTTTGAGATCCAGCAGTATGAGTCTTCCAAATTTGTTCTGCTATTTCAAAATTCTTTTGGCAATCCTAGATGATTTACATTACCACATGAATTTTAAAATCTGTCAATTGCTATGAAAAAGCCTGCTGATATTTTTATTTAGAACGCATTACATCTCCAGGTGGATCCTAGGATAAGTATTCTGATAACTGGGATAAGATATTTTTCTTACCTTAGTTTTTATTTTGATTTGTTTTATTTTTAACTAAAATTCTTGTACGAATTTTAAAAAATCATCATTAAATGTTTCACGTCTTCTGTTACTCTTATAAGTGATACTTTAATTTATTTCACAGCTGTCTATTCCAAGCATATGTAAATACAGTGGCTTAGTTTTCCATTATTTTATATGCTACATTTTGGAAATAGTGCATTTTAGTTTAAGCACCATAATTTTTAGACTCTTAAATGTCTATGAACATGCTTATAACATTATCAGATAAAGCTGTTATTACTTTCTCATTTTCAATTTTTCTGTGTTTTCCATTTCTTATTACATTTTGTCATGAGTGGATGTTGAATTTTGTCAAATGTTTTTGCATCTATGAAAATGATCCCTTTTTTCTTGTTCATTACATTAATGTAATAAACTACACTGATGCTTTAATGTTGCATCAATGTTGTGTATCAGGAATAAATCCTAATTGGTTATATAGAGTATATATGATACATTTTTATACACACACAGAAAGTTTCTATCTTTCATTTGAGATATCTAACTATCTATTATTTACTTTACTTTAAGTCACCTGACCTACATTTATTTTTCCAGTGGTAATCTCAGATTTACCAAGGCCAAAATAATTTTCCCCTCTGAATTTCTTAAATATATATGTACAAGTGTTCTTTCAAAACCTCATGGAAAATGTATATTATTAAAATATGTTCAAGGCCAGCTCCATAGCCTAGTGATTCAGAGGGCTGGATCCCACATGGCTGACCATGGTGAAAATTCTGGCCCTGGTGGCTTGAAAAACATGCCAGTCATGTGTTCACACATGCAGCAAATGCTGACAAGAAGGAGAAATGGAGGAGAAGGGACTGCACTGTGATCCATCCCATTTGGGGTTCCTCTCTCCCTCTCTGTCTCTACATTTCTCTCTAGTGAGTAAATGCACCCTCTGGCAGGTAAAAAGAAAAAAAAAAGCATGAATTTTGAAAGAAAATTTCACTAAAATAAACTTGTATTTAATTTTTCATTAATATTTTCATTAATATTAATAATGTGTGTGTGTGTGTGTATACACACACACACACACACACACACACACACATATATGTACATCCCAATTTAAAACTATTAAATATCTTAGTAAGTTCTGGTTTATATGCTGTACCTGTCCCCCTCCCATTATTTGGATACTCTCTGGAATTTTTTATTTTTCATTTTTTCTATAGTGCTGTGGTATAAATCTTCAACAGAAGGGCTTACATGTGTTTAAATCTTGTATTGGTCATTTGCTAAAATCATATTTCCTTTTTCCATTAACTTTTTATGTTCCTGGAGCATCTTCCAGACAGTTTTTTTTTTTGGCATTTCTATTTTTTCCTGCACATAACTTAATTTTTAAAAGTATTTTTATGTATTTTTGCTATTTTCATTATTCTCTTTTCTCTATATCCTAAGGGGCTATTTTACCACTTGCTAATCTGTTCCTGGGCCATGTCACTTTTTAATAGCTCTTCTGTTAATATATTTACTTTAGCTACTATATTATCTATACATACCCCTCCTCTTACTTTATTACTACTTGTTCTTGCTTACTCTAGAGTAGAAACTGAAAGATCGGAAGGTATAATAGCAGGTAGGTGACTGTAGCTACTATAGACAGAATAGAAGATGGCCATTAATAGGGAATGAGAGGGAAGGGATAAGGGAAAAAAACAAACACAACATTTAATAGACACAAAAATGTGAAGTTATCTGTTGATAATATATAGGGCAATGTCTTTGACTTGACTAATATGCATTGTATTCATGCTGAGGAAAACCATGCTGTACATTGTAAAGATGTATAGTGATTAAATGTGCATAAAAACTTGGGACCACCAGTTAGCATGATGACTATGTGACTGGACTCCCATGTAGTCAACCACGGTTTGGGTCCCGGACCCAGTGGCTTAAACTCATGCTGGGCACTTGTGCGTGCGTGCCCAAGATCCCAAGAGGAGAATGGAGGAGAAGGGATTGTGGCGTGGCCATCTCCCCGGGGGGTGATTTCTCACTTATTGTCTCTCTGTCTCTCTCTGTCTTTCTGGCCAGTGTATGCGCCCTATAGGAAAAAAACCTCTCCAAACAAATGAAAAAATAAATACATAAATAAACATACATAAAAATGGATTTAAAAGGAATAAAAAACAAGTAGAAAACATTCTCCCTAAACAAATTTATTATAAATTTCTACCTGGTCTCTTTTCATAATCATGCTACATCTGAAACAGACTGTACAGTAAGGAGTTGCTCTCTCCTTCCCCAGTAGTATTTACTTCCTCAAATGGCTCATTATTTAGCCCTGCGAGTTCACATTCACTTGGAATATTTAGATGCCTTTACTAAGTTGTACAGCTGGGAGGCGATGTCCCAGGCCCTGGTATGTCCCTTCTTGCCTTGGGAAATGCAGTTGATGCTAAGAATGGAGGCTCTGGAATCTGACCCTACCCCTCAGACTCAGAGCTGCTTCTTCAAGTGTAATTTCTCTATTTATAATCAGACATCAAGTGAGCATCAGAGCTTCTTCAGCAGCAAATACTCTGAGGATGGCAGGTCTTGTAAATCCTCTAGCCTTGAAATAAGGTCTACCTGGAATGTGGCCATGTCCTGCTTGCTATTGAGTAAGTGCTGGTTTGCAGGTTGCCTTTGACTGGAAGGAGCTGTCTCCCCAAGAGGAAAATGCTCCCAAGGAGCGGTCTGTGTCCAGCGACTGGTCCCTATGGGGTACAAGTGCCTGGACTTTTGCCTTAGTTCAGGACTAATCCCTGCACCATCCTGGCCCTAGAGGACCCGGTCTGATCAGCTGAGGTCTCCGAAGCAGCTGCACTGCAGGTGAGTGCCTGCTAGTCTCAGACTTGCTTCCCTGACTCTTCCCTCCATGGTGGTTTTGCTGAGCGTCCACTCTCTCAGCTTCTCCTGCCCACACCACTCTCTAGCTCAAACTCAGATTTCTGTGGAACCAAACAGGATGTGGTAGGGATCAAAGCACCATACCATGTGACAGCGTGCTGTTTCCTGTATACCAGCTGATGAGGATCAGGAGGCAGACCTAGTTGGAGACCTGTAAATGGCTTAATGGGTACACCACTGGACTCCCACACAAACCGCATTCAAGTCCCGGACCTGGTGCTTAAAGAACTCATGCTGGGCATGTGTGTGTGCATGCCCAAGATCCCGAGAGGAGAAGGGAGAAGGGATTGCAGCACGGCCATCTTCCCTGGGGGGTGATTTCTCACTTTCTATCTATCTCTCTCTATCTCTCTGGTGAACATATGCTCCCTATAGAAAAAATATCTCTCTAAAAAAAGAAACAAAAAATGAGAAAGAAAGGAAAAGAAATAAGAAAGAGAAAGAAAGAAAGAAGAAAGAGAGAAAGAAGAAAGAAAGGAAAAGAAGAGAGAGAAAGAAAGAAAGAAAGAAAGAAAGAAAGAAAGAAAAAGAAAGGCCCAATCTGAGCTCAGTAGAGGGGCTCTCCTGTGAAGGAAAGGCACTATGGGCTCGTGGATAGAGACAGAGCCACAGAAATATGAAGCAGGAATTTGAACTAGAAAGACATGATGCTCAAGAGCCACAGTGGGATGCAGACACACTCTGAAATGGAATGTCTGACTTTTTGCATCAATTACTTTCAGTATCTGCCTTCTGTAAGTAAAATCAGGACCATCAAATTCACGACTTTTGTGCCAGCCAATGGCATGGTGGTTAAAGTGGCCACCTGCACAGTTCAAGTCCTGGACCTGGAAGCTTGAAGAATACACTGGGCAGGACCAGCAGATGGAGTAGTGGTTATGTTGCTGGACTCCCACATGGCCAACTGTAGTTCGAGTCCCGGTGACTTGAAACTCACGCCAGGCATATGTGTGTGCATGCGCAAAATCCCGAGAGGAGAATAGAGGAGAAAGGATCATGGCGTGGCCATCCTTCCTGGAGGGTGATTGTTCGCTTTCTGTCTCCCTGTGGCCATTGTACATGCCCTGTAGAAAAAAGTCTCTCTAAAAGAATAGAAAAACACACTGGGCACCTGTATGTATGTGTCCAAAATCCCCAGAGGAAAAACGGGGGAGAGGAGATTGTAGTGTGGTCATTCCCTTTGGGAGTGCTTTCTCTTTCTTTTTCTCTCTCTCCCTCTCTTTCTCTCTCTGGCAAGTACACATGCCCTCTCACAAAATTGGGGAAAACAATTATGACTTCCAGTTAGAACACATCTGTCAGTTCACATCTGTCAAGACCTAGACAGGCCCCTATGAATGTTACGTTTCAACCAGCTCTCAGACCTAGGCTGAACTAGAAATCCCTCTGCTTTTATTTTAAATCTCAAACAAGCTGAACAATGTCTGTCATGACTTGGTGGTAGTTCCTCTGAGCAGTTTGATGTTTACATGAAATGTGCCTTGGTACGAAATCTGTGGGAGGGAGTGTCAAGGAGAATGCCTAACAGTTTGAGCATCTGGGACTAGGGAGCTATCGGCAAACACTTGGCTTATGCGTGACCAATCTGTGTTTGAATGCTGCAATGCTGACGGTATCAATAAAGATAGGCTGTGATGGGAAACATTTGCTATTATTCAACAACATGCTTGAATGCTGAGGGTGGAAGGGAGGAAGATCACCATAATAACAATGGCCGAAGTGGGAAGGGATGTGAAATGGTGGCAGAATTAATAAAAGGCAGTGATTAGAGAAGGCAGCTGTGGAAGACTCAGACATTTTCTTTTCTCCTTCCTTCCTTCCTCTCTTTATATCTTTTTCTTTCACTCTTATAGAATTCAAAGAACATTGACAAGATACTTACGCTTTGCCTCAAGGAACTTACAATACAATAGCAATCTTCATTTTATATAATGGCTTCAAAAATGTTCAAATCATTTGGTAGGTGGTATTCAGACATAATTTTACGATGCTAAATAGGCTAGAGACTAAAAGAATTTTAACGTTAATGCAGCTGTAACAAATGCTATTTGCATAATTTAAAATACATTTGCTCGTTTTGAAAGAGCACCTATCAACAAACTAACACACAGAAGCTGTAGGTAAGTGTTGCGAAGATGGGAAAGATGGAAATGGATCCTTAGTATAACAGAGGATGCAAGTAAAATAAAAGAAAGCCTCTGAGGGCTGACCCTGTAGCCAGAAGTTGAGGAAACCAGCTCCCACATGGGCATGGTTTGAATTCCAGGCCCAGTAGCTTGAAAAACATGCTGAGCACATGTAGGTGTATGGCCAGAATCCCAACAGATGGAGAGATTGAGGAAAAGGAATTGAGGCATTACCACCATGGGAGGTGCTTCTTTTCCTCTCTCTGTCATCTCTGGAAAGCACAAATGCATTCAGGCAATTAAAAAAAAATAAAAAAGACAGAAAGAAAGGAGTTTCCACAAATCAATGACAATAGTACACCATCAACTGAAGAGAATCATTAGTTGCATCTTTGTCTGAAAACAAACAAACAAAAAAGTGAAAGTAAGAAGAATACAAAGCTCTTAGAGTCAACACCAGACATGCTCACTCACCTCTAAGAGAAAACATAAGCTACTAGTCTGTGCTCAATCGCTTGCAGAGGAGGAGGAAGATGAACTCTAGAACAGCTCAAGAAGAAAGAAGAAACCAGTAGAACGATGACATCTCTGAAATACATCTTCCCATTGAAAAGACACAGATACCAAACTAAATGACTAGAAATATTTATTTTCTATGTCTTTTTCTTGATTAAGGAGCTGTCGTTTACTTTGCTTGGTCCTTTGGAGACAGCTGATGTCTGGAATTACATCTGTGGATGCCTCTTATTTAGAAGACCCTCCCTGGGAGGCGGGCTTTCAGTGCAGAGGTGCGGTGGGCAGGAGTGGGCCCCTGCAGTGCGTCTCTGGTGGAGGTTTCTTTTGATGCCTTGCCTGAAAAACGGAGTCACCATTTCAGCCTGTTGAATCTCTGAATCAATCTTAGAATCAATCTCTTTTTTTTTTTTTTCATGCCAGAGGGCACGCACAGTCATGAGTGAAAAAGAAAGTGAGGAAGCACTTCCCAAGGGAGATGACCATGCCATGATCCTTTGTCTTCCATTCTCCTTTCAGGATTTGGAGCACATACACACACAAACACACACACACACACACACACACATATGCCTGGCATGTTTTCTAGCTGTGGGAGCTCTGGTAACCATGCAGCTGGTCATATGCATTTGCTATTATTCAACAACATGCTTGAATGCTGAGGGTGGAAGGGAGGAAGATCACCATAATAACAATGGCCGAAGTGGGAAGGGATGTGAAATGGTGGCAGAATTAATAAAAGGCAGTGATTAGAGAAGGCAGCTGTGGAAGACTCAGACATTTTCTTTTCTCCTTCCTTCCTTCCTCTCTTTATATCTTTTTCTTTCACTCTTATAGAATTCAAAGAACATTGACAAGATACTTACGCTTTGCCTCAAGGAACTTACAATACAATAGCAATCTTCATTTTATATAATGGCTTCAAAAATGTTCAAATCATTTGGTAGGTGGTATTCAGACATAATTTTACGATGCTAAATAGGCTAGAGACTAAAAGAATTTTAACGTTAATGCAGCTGTAACAAATGCTATTTGCATAATTTAAAATACATTTGCTCGTTTTGAAAGAGCACCTATCAACAAACTAACACACAGAAGCTGTAGGTAAGTGTTGCGAAGATGGGAAAGATGGAAATGGATCCTTAGTATAACAGAGGATGCAAGTAAAATAAAAGAAAGCCTCTGAGGGCTGACCCTGTAGCCAGAAGTTGAGGAAACCAGCTCCCACATGGGCATGGTTTGAATTCCAGGCCCAGTAGCTTGAAAAACATGCTGAGCACATGTAGGTGTATGGCCAGAATCCCAACAGATGGAGAGATTGAGGAAAAGGAATTGAGGCATTACCACCATGGGAGGTGCTTCTTTTCCTCTCTCTGTCATCTCTGGAAAGCACAAATGCATTCAGGCAATTAAAAAAAAATAAAAAAGACAGAAAGAAAGGAGTTTCCACAAATCAATGACAATAGTACACCATCAACTGAAGAGAATCATTAGTTGCATCTTTGTCTGAAAACAAACAAACAAAAAAGTGAAAGTAAGAAGAATACAAAGCTCTTAGAGTCAACACCAGACATGCTCACTCACCTCTAAGAGAAAACATAAGCTACTAGTCTGTGCTCAATCGCTTGCAGAGGAGGAGGAAGATGAACTCTAGAACAGCTCAAGAAGAAAGAAGAAACCAGTAGAACGATGACATCTCTGAAATACATCTTCCCATTGAAAAGACACAGATACCAAACTAAATGACTAGAAATATTTATTTTCTATGTCTTTTTCTTGATTAAGGAGCTGTCGTTTACTTTGCTTGGTCCTTTGGAGACAGCTGATGTCTGGAATTACATCTGTGGATGCCTCTTATTTAGAAGACCCTCCCTGGGAGGCGGGCTTTCAGTGCAGAGGTGCGGTGGGCAGGAGTGGGCCCCTGCAGTGCGTCTCTGGTGGAGGTTTCTTTTGATGCCTTGCCTGAAAAACGGAGTCACCATTTCAGCCTGTTGAATCTCTGAATCAATCTTAGAATCAATCTCTTTTTTTTTTTTTTCATGCCAGAGGGCACGCACAGTCATGAGTGAAAAAGAAAGTGAGGAAGCACTTCCCAAGGGAGATGACCATGCCATGATCCTTTGTCTTCCATTCTCCTTTCAGGATTTGGAGCACATACACACACAAACACACACACACACACACACACACATATGCCTGGCATGTTTTCTAGCTGTGGGAGCTCTGGTAACCATGCAGCTGGTCATATGAGAGTCAGCCACCTCAACCACACCACCACCCAATCCAGTTTTTTTTCTTTTTCTGTTTTTTTTTTTTTTTTTCTTATTGTGATATAATTCACTTACCATAAATCTCACCAACTTAAAGTGTGCAGGTCAGTAGTTTTTTGTGTACTCAAGCAACTATTTCCATAGCATACATTTAGGACATTTTCATCACTCCAAAAAGAAGCCCTCTACCAGTGGCTACCCATTCCCATTCTTACCTCTTAACCCAGGCAACTTCTTACACAGCTTCTGTGTCACAGAAACGTCATGATGTATTTTGCTCTATGTTTTTCCATACAAAAATGCATCACAGCCTTTCCAACAACCTAATATTACAAGGGCACTTTATAAAGTTCACCCCAAAAAACGGAAGTATAATTTGTTTTGGTGAATAAATAATGTTGAAATCCATGCAGTTTTTTCATAACATGTGTAAATTTTTTCATAAGACTCCCCATACAATGCTTCCTATGTACCCCAGGAGGAATAGTATACCAAACACAAATTTTCTTTGTACCCTACTATTTGCTTGCTCTCTGCCTATAAAATAACTCTGGTTATTCTCGCCTCTCTCCAGTCAAACTGAAGGAGAATATTTGTGTTTATCAACCCCAGGATCACATGACTTACCTTGGCATGTGTAAGTCCATTGAGTCTGTAAATACCATGGGGAATCACCATATGGTAGAGAAGAAAGGAGCAAGATGAGGGGAGTTGAAATCATTTTAAGGTATACTTTGTATGCTGGAGTCACTGATATTCTTTCTCTCTACTCAGAGTAAACCGATGCTCATTTTTCCTCTACTGTCTCCTTTTTCATAGTTATATACAAAATAGAGAGCTATTTCATTCATCATGGAAAAGATTTCTCTCAGTTTAATTTGCCTCTTAATATTTCTTGAGACATTTTGTACATAGAGCAAAGAAGAGGTCAAGCATGGGAGCAGATGGAGCCGTAGTTGCATACAGTGTGTAAGTCACTTCACATGTGCTGACTCCATTCCATCCACATGTTTTCACTGGAATGAACATACTGAAAACCACCAGAAACACCATTTCTTTCTCACTGTGAGTTCCAGATACTATGACCTATATGCTGTCCCAGAACCCAATACAACGTTGGCAGCGTTTTTTTTGGGTAGGGAAGGAAGAGAGAGAGGGAAAAAAGGAAGGGAGGAAGAAGTGGAGGGGGGAGGATGGGGGGGAAGGAGGAAGGAAGTAAGAAATGAAAAGAGGGAAAGAAGAAAGGAGGAAAGAGAGAGGGTAGTTGGGAGGGAGAGAGGGAAAAAGGAAGGAAGGAAAGAAGAATGGAGGAAGGGAAGGGGAAGGGAAGGGAGGGAGAGAAAGAGGGGAAAGACAGAGAGAGGGAGGGAGGAAGACTGTTAACCAGCAAATAAACTGGCACCAGACAGTTCTCTTAGGTTGGTTTATATATCAACAAAAACAAGACTTACCTCATTGTTTCAGCTGCATTTATTCAAATGCTGTTAAGCATGATAGTGAAATGCAGAGCAAATTAAATACTAAATATAAAACAATTTGGTGAAGTAAATGCATATAAACCACAAAAAAATGCGTTTTTATAGATTTGATTCAGTCATAACCTCCCACTATTCCCCAGTCACAAGGCACTCAAATGCCCATCAGTTCTCCATTTCCAAAGGGATCTAGATGCTAACTCTAAACTGTCTGTCTCTTGCTCCCCTTTCCAGTGTTATCCTCAGTCAATTATGAGAGGATTCACAATGAATGGATGGAAACGTCTCAATGTTGAATTTGAGCACCAGATTTTTAGTGATACTAGCCTAATTGCTTTTGCATGGAAAATATCAAAGTCAATTTTCTTAGTAGCCATTGTAGCATGGTGTAATTCATAGCCACACATGTATATGTATGTGTGTGTGTAGGGTGTGCGTATATAGCAGTCTTCAAGAACTTTATGAAAAATGCATATTATGAAAAAATTGTGTATATTTCAAAAAATTGTATATCAAAGTAAATTCATGCTATAACTTCATTTTCCACCACCTTTTTGAAGTTCCCTTGTATGCGTAACCAATTTTGTGCCTAGTTTAAGAATAAACTGAAAAGCCAGAATAATTAGAAACAAGCTGTTAATGTTATTTTAGGGTCATCCACAGCATTAATATTCATATGCGGGTATTATCCTAAATAATAAATGTATTTGAAATTTGATTCACAATCATGAGAATTTTCTTGATCAAACAGTTACTGCAATTTTTATAAAAATTAATAAATATTGCTAGAAAAAAAAAGAAAGCAAATAGCTTAAAAAGTATATGCTTCCATTAACTGAAAAAAAAGACAGGATGAATGACGGTATTTTTCGAAAGTGCAAAAGCAAGCATAATTAAAAAAATGTTAGAATTTGATATGGCGATGGGACCAGCAGATGGTGTAATGGTATGTCACTGGACTCTCACGTGGTTGACCGTGGTACGAGGCCTTGACCCGGTGGCTTAAAACTCATACTGGTCACGTGTGTATGTGTACCCAAGATCCTGAGAGGATAGAGAAGGGCCTGTGGTGCGGCCATCCCCCTGAGAGGGTGACTTATTACTTTCTGTCTGTTTCTCTCTATCCCTCCAGTGAGCTCAAGCACCCTATAGCAAAAATCTCTCTCTTGAAAAAAAAAAAAAAAGATAGAAAGAATTTGATATGGTAAAACTTTAAAAATATGTGAGAAATAAAGATAAAATTAAAGATAATGATTATTTTTGGTGAACAAACAGAGGTTTGGGCTTTGGAGAGAGACATAAGGATGGTTCCAGCAGCACTGTTCATGAAAAAATACACAGGCATGCACATACACATATATACTTACATACTTATACACATACAATATCTTTTTAGAAGGCACAGAAGTGTAGCAGTGGGGAGAGATCTAGAGGTTAGGGTAGAAGACTTGATGTCTAGCACATATTCTTTGTATTATTTAAACATTTACCTTTACATGCATGTTCTCAACCATTAAACAAAAATACTTACTAATCAAATAATCTAGGAAGCAACAAATACTTATTACACAATTATAAGGAATATGATACAGTGTTCGAGGCCCTGAGATCATAGACATGATAACCAGACAACAAAATAAACATTAAAAGGATATCTAAACTGGGACCAGCAGGTGGCGTGGTAGTTAAGGTGTTGGACTCCCACATGGCCAGCTGCAATTAAAATCCTGGACCAGGAAGCTTGCTTTCTCACTTTTCTTGTCCATCTCTGTCTCTCTCTGGTCAAGTTAAAATAAATTAATTAATTAAACTAAGTAAGAGATTCTAAAAAGAAAATGATCAAATCTATATTGAGAACTTGCTCTATTTCAGACATTACTTTAAACATTTAGTACATATCAGTTTTCTTAACCATCAAAGCCTGATCAAGTAAATCATATTATTTTTTCAATTTACAGGCCTCAAAGCTGGTAGTTATGTAAGCTGCTCTCATATAATTGGTTAAGAAAGCAGCAGAACCAGACCCGTTGTGCAGTAGGAATGCCCCGTTTCAGCAAAGTTGGGTCCATGTGGAAGACACAGGGTCAGGTCTGTGGTTGATCCCTATGTTCTGTGTGTGCACTGAGGAGGATGAGGGGGGGGGGGGTCATCATGTTGTGAGATCTTACTAAGGTTTCTTTCTCTCTCTTTGCCTCTCTTTCTCATTCATGAAATAAATACATTTTATGAGGTAAATAACAAAGTAAAGCCGCTGAGATACGGAGTTCATCAGACTTTAACCATTATGCTATGTCCCTTGCTTACAGGTCCAGAGAAACGACTTTCATTACCCCGGTGCTTTGACCACACACTGTTGTTCCTCCCCTGGATAAATGGCAAGAACTCCTCCTCTTTCCACTGTGCCTATCAGCCTTGCTCCAGGATTTAAAAATGTTTTTATAAGAAAAAAAAAAAAAAAAAAAAAAAAAAAAAAAAAAAAAAAAAAAAGGACAAATATGGCAGGGAAAAAAGTCCTCACGGGAAAGTGGAATTAAAATACAAGTTTATTTTGGTGGGAAATACTTTGAAATCCACACATACTTTTTTCCTAATATATTTTACCTGAACTTTTGAAGCTCCTTTGTGCTTGGTCAGCCCTCTCAGAACTAACTCTGCAAAATCTCACAAAGGTCCAGCTTGGGAAAAAGTATGGCCAAAGACAGGCTCTTTCTGAGTCCAGTGAACAAATCACTATAGATATTCATCTGCACAATCTTGTTCTTACAGAATGCAAGTTAATGAGAGAGACGTCACCGTAAGAGTTTGCGTAAACTCCAGAAAGGTGGAAAGTTCTTTGAAAGTTTTACTATTGCTCTCAGCTTTCCTTTAGTTTACTTTACTCGTTTTTTGTCCTTGTTGTTTGTTTGTTTGTTTAAGTTTTATTCTGCTGGGAAGGTCCAGGACAAAAAGAAGCAGCAAGGAGAGGAAAAGGAAGAGAGACGCTGAGTTGAGTGAGAGGTTGGCCATGGTCCATGGCTCAGCCTACGTGCTGCCAGCGCAGTTCTTCTGCCAGCTGGTGGCATAATTGGTGGGGAGGAATAGAAGGTAACCCATGTGTCAGGACACTTCCCAGGCCAGATGGAAGGAGGCAAAGGAAGAGAGGGAGTCATGCATGGCTGGTGTTGCAGTCCCTGTTCCATTTGGCATGAAACAGACATGGGTGGTTGGGAGGCCTAGAAGGGTGGAGAGCCCCACACACATTTCAGCATCTCTCCGTTATCCCATCTGGCCATCTGGACCACCATCCTGAAAAATCTGTACTCCGTGTTCTTGAAGAACTGAGATTTAAGGACTAGCTACTTCTCAGAACTTCCTCACATGGTTGATAGCCTAACCTTTGTAACAACAGAACAGACTATTATCCTGTGCATCTCCTTAATTTTAAAGGCATCCCTATTTGAATAACTGTCTGTAGTTCCTCCTTTTGTGAAAAGTATGTATTATTTAATCACTACCCTATGAAGACTTCCTTGAAGCTGATCTAGCCTACTAAATTCTAAATTCATATCCAAGAACTCTTTTAAGCAAAGGATCCTTGACACAATGGGGCTTTGTCATGATATGCATTCTCAAACCTCCAATGCAGATCTGCATATTGAAACATCTTATGACAAACATTCCTGAGCATTCTTAACTGACAATTTTCAATTGCTTTCGAAAATGGCTTAGATGAGGGTTACAAAGTGATTGACTGAAGAGGGGTCTGAACTCATAATTATCTCCCAACTAATGTGTACGTTTAGGATGGTGAAGCCTCTTCACATGCTGAGTCGTGATCATACTTCACAAAATAGGCGATTCTGAAGAGATGTTTGGTGAAGGTGTCGAATGAGATTCCTCCACAGTGTAGATTATCCACAACACCCCCCCCACACACACACACACACACACACTCTGCCTGTAACTGTTTAGAAGATGACTCTGTGGCTCACTTGACAATGGGGCCAAGACCCCTGAATGCTAGCCCAGCTGCTCCCTGGAGCTAGTCAGAGGAGGTAAGGTGCCATGGGAACTTGGCCCTAATTGTCCTGGGCAGGGTCTCACCTGATGGCTTTTGTCTCCTTTGTTTTTCTCTTTTTCTAGTCTCTGGGAGAAAAAAGGTATATATATATTCAGATACGTTGAGGTTGTTGAAATTGGGATAGCATACTTTTGATACTTTATTCTAAGTAATGTCAATGATTTTCTATCTATTTGGAACTAATGACTAAATATAGGCTGAAAAGTGCCAGAAAGCAGAAAACGTAGCAGAAGTGCCACCTGTGGCCATGTGTTTGGTTTCCCTGTGAGAAAGAATAACGAGTTGGTTATAAAAAGGTTGTGGTTGCAGGTGCTCTCCTGTGTTGCTTTTACGGAACCTGGATTCCAGCTAAGTAAAGCACATGGTAGTGGAAGAAATTAAGCAGAATTCCAGTTTCTAAAAGCCATAATAAGCTTGTGGCCAAAAGAAAAAATTCAATGTCATAATAGACCCTTGAGTCAAGATTTTGTCAACCTCAGTCCTTAGGTAAAACCATAGCCATTGTCGCGTCCTTACTTGTAAGATGCCACATTGACACCCAGAGAAATGTCCTGCAACAATCTAGGTCATTGCTATATTTTTAGTAGTTTAGTGTTCAAAACATGCAGTGTCTCTGATTCTTTTTGCCACTCTCCTTTCTTTTCCTTCCCTTAACCCACCACCTTCTTCTCTTTCACTCCGTCCTCGATCCTTTTCTGCTTCCTTCCCTGGTCTAGTTGGCTTTTCTCTCCTTCCTTCCTGACTCCTCTCTCCGTGACCTCTTTCTTCCCCTTCTGTCCATGTGTCTCATGATTCCACTTCCCCATTCTTGCCCTGCCTTCCCTCCTCCCTTATCTTCACGAAATACCTCTTGTTTCATGAATGTCTGACATAAAGTGCTTTTCTTGATGCCCTGACCTTCCAATGATTGGGCCACTTTATTCTCTCCATTCATCTGAATTTCCTCTGATCTATTCAAGATGCTTAAAAACCCTGAATCTCTTTGTGGCTGACTTCCTAAGAAATTCTGTGGATGGAAAACTGAAAAGGAACGGAGACCTGGCAGGAGAAAAGCTCTTTGTGCAATGTCTCACACCATCGTCACTCCGCTTCCTTTCCCTCTGATGCCTCTTTTCTTCCATTTACTTCCTTCACTTTCTATTTCCTGACACTTTGTAGGATTTCTAAATCCAACACATGTTGTAAATAATGTTGATGGTGATGGTAACGGGAAGGTGAAAAATATCTCTCCCCAATCTTGGCTAGGTTCTGAGATTTTTTTAAAAAAGTAGCAAGCTGTCTATGAGAAGGAAAAGATGTCATGATTTCTGAAGACATAAATTTCTTCCGAGTCCAATATTTTAGTAGTTAGATCTAGCCTTGAGCAGGATGACTTGCGTGAACTCAATTTTTTAGGGACATTGGATCTCCTCATCCCTTGTGAGGCCCTTCACCTTTGTTCAAATTTCTATTTAGCTAATTAAATTTCTGTTTAACTAAATGTGGTGAAATTTGGATTGTTTGATGTTGCTACTTATTTCAGAACTGGCGTAGAATCTGTTCGAGCAAGACAGTTACGAATTTGTCACATGGTATTGATTACTCTGAACCCTTCCAGCCAGTGTTGCCCTCGAGTACATTTCTGGGTGCAATTATAGGATTTTCAACAACAAATTCTGTGCATTGAGGGGTCCAGTTACCTTCTTAATCACGTGGCATGCCTCTGTAGGGTCTGAGATTAACCAAAGAGCACCTCCTGAGCATAGCTGAAATAAGTCATGAGATATGAGAAAAATCTTTCTAATTTTAAAATCTGCTAGAGTTTGAGCATACCCACATTCATACCCAATATTCATTACATTTAAACATACATGCGTATAATATTAAACATCTAATAGAGGCATATTTTGCTTCAAAATTTGATTTAATTTAGAAGAAATCACTTCTTGAAGCAATTAAAACCAACTTTAGCTTTAACTACTTGTCATAAGCTGATATTTGAGGAAAAGTGTTTTTGCATAGAGACTTGAAAATTCGTTGATTTTCTGATTGGTAAAAATGTTAGTGACACTTATTCGATATTAATAATAATCATAATAATATAGTACACAAGCATAAAAATTATAGGATGTTATATCTGCAAGAAATGTTGAAAGCTTAAAGAAATTTGTTTCAAAGTCTAAACCTTTTTATATACTACTACATAATAATAAGGTGCCAAATAAATACATGATTATCACCAGATATAATAAATTCCTTAGCATTTTAATGTGCTTTTCCAAACTAGAGTTTATATATTCCCTTGAAAATATGGCAGTGCAAATATACACGATATATTTACTTCAACTCACAGGAAAAGCCTTGATTTTAAAATGCGTGGCAAGTTGTTGCAATGACCTCATGTCCCACTGTGCCCTGGTGCCATGCCCACCCAGGACCCTCTGGGGGCTACTCCAGACCACAGCTGGCTGCCCTTTCTCAGGAGAATGGAGGAGGCGCCCACACTTGCTGCCTTGTGGAATTAAACGTCCTCACCAGCTGAGGGTGTCCTCACAGCAGCCCAGGTACAGTACGTAGCCAAGACGGGGCAAGGAGGTGAGACCCACACTTGGTACACACAGGCGCTGCCCTGACTTAAAGCTTCTGGACCAACATTAAGGCCCTAAGTCGACATACTTTTCAGTTTTGTGTTTCACAGATGTGAGGACGAGGTGGGTTGCAAAAACCATCGCGCTCTGGAAAGCCCAAACAGTGCCCCTCCATCAGATATTTATAGTGCACTGATATAATTCCTTTCAGTTCACATACAATGTACTAATCAGTGGTCCCTTTTATCCTGAGTGTTGCTTAGTAACGTAAGTGACGATTTCACCTTTGCCAGGTTACCAGGGAAACGGAGCCAAACAGCATAACCAAAGGTCAGTGAGGAGCCATGGATTAGGTATAGCATCCCAAAGAGCTGAAAAGAAAGCTAAGCCTTCCTGTGCTGAGTCTCAGATCACATAGCAAGTTCCGACAGACAAGAATTGACTCTGAAATTCTGGACTCACTATGCTCAACTAATTTTATGGTACAACATTACTATAAAATACTAGTATAAAAACTTCCTGCCAAGACAGCACCCACATCAGAGCATGGTTGTGTGATGGGGGCTGCATTCTTCCCAGAAGGTCAGGGATGGCAGAATCAGGGCCTTGCCCACTTCCAGCAGGATTGCATTTCTTTCTTCCGCTGATTTATCAGAGTTGTCACTTGGTCAAATGAAATTAGACCAGAATTTATTAAACATCTTGCGTTTATTAGGGCCCTCTGAATTCCTCGCATGTAGTTGCAATTCTATACAGTCCTTACCATTTACATGCCAAAGTGATTTTTGACCCATTAATCAATAAAGATTTTAATTAGCTATTACTTACGAGCAAAGCATGCTTCTAAGCAGTCTGTAAAGAAGGGCAGATATTAGATTAAAACCTTGTTTACATGGACCTTTCAACTGTCAACTAAAGGAAAAATGAAAATATATGTGGAAGGGGCAGGCTGGTTGCATGGTGGTCAAGGGCTCTGGACTCCCACATGGCCAACCCTGGCAGCTTGCTTTCTCTCTCTCTCTCTCACTCTCTCTATCTCTCTCATTCTTGCTCTGTCTCTCTTTGTTCAAATTAAAATAAATAACCGACAGACAAGAATTGACTCTGAAATTCTGGACTCACTATGCTCAACTAATTTTATGGTACAACATTACTATAAAATACTAGTATAAAAACTTCCTGCCAAGACAGCACCCACATCAGAGCATGGTTGTGTGATGGGGGCTGCATTCTTCCCAGAAGGTCAGGGATGGCAGAATCAGGGCCTTGCCCACTTCCAGCAGGATTGCATTTCTTTCTTCCGCTGATTTATCAGAGTTGTCACTTGGTCAAATGAAATTAGACCAGAATTTATTAAACATCTTGCGTTTATTAGGGCCCTCTGAATTCCTCGCATGTAGTTGCAATTCTATACAGTCCTTACCATTTACATGCCAAAGTGATTTTTGACCCATTAATCAATAAAGATTTTAATTAGCTATTACTTACGAGCAAAGCATGCTTCTAAGCAGTCTGTAAAGAAGGGCAGATATTAGATTAAAACCTTGTTTACATGGACCTTTCAACTGTCAACTAAAGGAAAAATGAAAATATATGTGGAAGGGGCAGGCTGGTTGCATGGTGGTCAAGGGCTCTGGACTCCCACATGGCCAACCCTGGCAGCTTGCTTTCTCTCTCTCTCTCTCACTCTCTCTATCTCTCTCATTCTTGCTCTGTCTCTCTTTGTTCAAATTAAAATAAATAAAGTTAAAATAAAATAATTCTTTAAAAAATACATATGGAGAAATTAACCATATAGAATATACTAAGTACCAATGACAAATACTATAGGAATCTACCAGACAGAGATTATTTTAATCAATTATGAATCAGCAAAAGCTTCATAAGGGGCATAAAAATTGAGGTAAGACTTCAATAATGGGTTTGATTTCATCCTGATGTTTAAGACTTTGGTCAATTTTCTACAGCCAGGATGGAGATGGTTCTGTTTTCCTGGACCCCATTTGGGGATGGAAATAAATGTTCAGTCTTGGAATCCAGAGTGTTTTACTAAATAAGGGAGCATTCACCATGTCTGAAGGCAAAGTAGGAGATAATGGGGACACTAGCCCCACTGTCTTACATTATACCATGGGAATATAAACTCTCCTTAGCTTCTGCCCTAAGTCATAGGCTTCTTGGTCATGCCGGTGCCTTATAAAAGGTCTATGATAGTATTTATCACACTGCACTGTACCAGTCCAGCTGTGGTGGCTCGAGTGAGATGTGGCCACTGCACAATGATTGCTGCAGCATATAGAAAGCCCATGACTTGATCCCGGAATTACCTGAACACCCCAGGCATGGAAGGGCATGCCTATGGTCCTAGCTAACTGGGAGGCTGAGGTAGAAAAAGATCATGGCATGATGTCCTCCTGTCCAAAATAACTACCTCTTTCTCTCATTAGAAAAAAAAATTAAACAAAGAAGAAACTACACTATATTTTATCAATTCAGTCTATGCTCACATATTAGTTGCTAAAGGAATATTTGAACAGACCCAACTAAGCTATGACTTTGCTGCACAGTACCAAACTATGGATCGGCTTCTGGGTCGTGAAGAATTAGCAGTTTTCAAAATACTAAGCAGAAGTAGGAGACCACACTTCTGGTGTTCCAGGGCAGTTTCCAATGCAAAATTAATATTCTTTTCTCTCTTAAATATGTCACAGTTTAGAGAACAAATTATCGTATGATATTCCTAACTATATGCATTATTTTGAGATAAAGGCTCCAAGGATCTTCCCTCATTCCTGTACAATGACACAAGGGTAATCATGTCTATTTAGCATTTTAATGTAACCCCCCCCCATTTTAAAATACTTTTGTAAAAACTCTGGGGTTATACTTCCTTTACATGGTCTTATGTGGTCACTTTCTTTTCATGAAAAGCATTTAGATAATAGGTCCTTCATGGTGCACTGGAGTCGGTCCACAGAAGCTACCACAGAGCCTCTTCACCAACAATGCTCATGCTGACATCAACTTGTGACTTAAAAGAAGCCATGGCAGAAATATTCACATCATCACAACAGGCAAATACTACAAATCAGAGTTTGCCTTTTTCTGTTTTGTTTTGGCATTTTATTTTTGAGAGTCAATTATTAAAGACTTATGAGAATAGCTCCATTGTGCTTGTAGTAGACAATTTAAAAAATGTTTGTTACATACAAACCAGAAAATTAAGTAAACACCTATAATCTTACCATTTGGAGAGGCTATGAATGTTGGGATGTTGTCCCTTTTATCTTAAATGTGCCAACACACATACACACCCATCCAACACAGTTAGTCTAAAGTCATAAAACTGGTTCTAAGCATATGTTACAAACATACCCATGGAAGGGGCTATCGTCCCAGATACACTCTCCTGATGAATCAGAATGTTTCTTCTAGGGCAGATTCTATGGCTCTCTACCCCTATGGCTTCCCCTGTTGTGACTATCGGAGAACTCGTTTAAGAAACACACAATAAAATAGCATCTGATTTTTTTAAGTCTAAATTGGAATTTCCATATTTAATGTTAATTTATATGTGCAACTTCAAATTTGTTCTTTCCAAATACAGCCATAAAATAAAGAAAGAAGCTATTCAAAACAATGTTGTCCAAACCGAAGACAAAGCTCAACCCAAAGAAGGCCTCTGAGTAGCAGTTGGTGCCAGGAGAGGGAGGCATATGATGGACCTGCACGTGGGGTACAGGACCTTCGGGTGTCCCTCTGAACCTCCTACTCATTTGGATATAAAAATGCCATTATGAATCTTAAAAAAGCTATCACATGATTTTACAGGGCTCACCTTTTTGTGTAAACATATTTATATATAAAGATTTGCACATTTTAAGAGGTAATTTTAGCCATGATTTATGTATTTCATGCAAGTCTAGCTATGTTTTATGCATTTTAAGTTAAGTTTGATAAAAATGAAAATGTATTTTTCTAAGGCCTTCTCTCCATAATTCTTAATCCCATGTGCATTTTAAAGGAAATGAATTCCGTGTGTTTTTTATTCCATACACTTAACTCGTCAAACAATGTTTTGTAAGGACCCTTTGATATCCAAGAAGCCCTTTGAGTCTTTTTATGAGACTTTTTAAGCCTTTCTCTGCAGAAACAGGAAGTCATGTTTGGCCACAACCAAAAGAACTCATACCAAATGGTTCAAGTTCAATCTGACAAGGCCACACCACCGGGCCTGGATGGCTCTCACCGAGGCCACACATGTTCACCAGTCCCAGAGACAATGAGGCCGGGTTTTGATCTACTCAGAGGCCAGGATGAAAGAGCTTATCTGTGACATGCTGGAGTTCTGCCGAAATTTTAAGAGATGCTAAGATTTTTCAATACAAAGAAATCATCTTTCTAAATTCCTAGAATATAACGTGTAGGGTTTTTATTTACTTATTTACGTATTTCCATTTTCTGAAAGGGGACGTGGCCAAGCCTGGAGAGTGTCTGCGCCTCCTGGTATCTGACATCTGACTGCATTTAGGCAGACTGCATAATTTGGTATTTCTGTTCCTTTTCCTTCCCACACGCTGCTTTCAACTTTGTGTTTTTCTGCTGTAATCATGATCCAAGAGCCCACAGAAGTAAATTCTTTAGGGAATTGTTCTCCTTCAAACCCGTGGAGGATTCCTATCGCTCATTTTAACAGAGACATCTGTGCCTCACTTTAAACTGCCCTGCTAGTTTGTGGTTCTCTAAGAATGCTATAGAATATTGGGGAAATCTTGTACGGGTAAGCACACATGCACATAAATAAGGTCGTGTCATTTAAGTCTAAACCACCTGAAACATAAATCAGATTTCTCTTCACGCTAGGAGTCAAAATAGAGTACCTGCTGCCATTCCCCGAGAGTGAGAGGTACGTAAAATAAACACATGTCCAGTTTAACACCGAAGAGCAAAACAGGTTTAAAAAGTGAGATGTATGCAATTGTACTATCGAAGTTGAGTTAGCAAAGGGTAAAAGATTATATTGTATAGTATACACAAAAGATCTCACGTGAGGTTAGAGAAAACTCTACCACCCTCCTATACTGAAAAATACAAAGAAGGAGCAGTGCTTTCCGTAAGTGCTGCGGTAATTGCTGCCATGCTTAGGACAGTGCCGGGGCAGCGCCGGCAGGTGTGGTTTTCCCTCCTACACTCTCTGGTGAGGCGACAGGCATCGGAATGATTAATCAGGATAGCTTGTGTTTGGATACTCTCCAAATGCTTTCAAGTCTATTGTCCCATTTGACCCTTATAGAAACCTCTACGTGTAGTTAAAGCAGGTATTGATATTGCTTTTGACAAGAAGAAAACCAGTCACAGAGATGTTAGGAAACTGCCCTAAAGATAATAAGCTAATTAATGCCATAAAAGGAAGAAGCCTTTCCAGAGTTTTAGCCATTCTCCAAATTCCTCCAGCAGGGCTGCAGGGTGGGCACTTCCTGTCTGAGACCAGGCATAGGAGCTCTGAACGAGTCCCTACGAGTGAGGGTGGGCGCATGCACCACTGAGGCCCAGGAGGACAGACTGAGATCCGAGGTCCGACCCTTCCTCCCAAGGTGTGGCTCTTGCTCACTTGCACTCACCCTTTCCATGGCAGCCCCACTCTGAGCCAGCCAAATGGGGTTTTAAACAGAACCCCATCTTGTGCCCAAAACAATTACATCTATTCATTAACCAAAGGCATTTTTATACTTTAACTGCAAACCTCCACAACTATCTTGGAATATATCACCAGCTGAACAATTTGGAGGAGACCTAACAGTTAAATGAAGTTGCAGGGAAGAAAATAGACTCCCTAATTTGGTCACGGGCACCTGGTGCTGGGGGGAGACCTGGTCCTGGAGCCCACAGGCCTGTCTCGGAGTTCCTAAACTGCCCTCCCAGCTGTGCATCACAGGACACACCACTTTCCTTGTTTGAGCAGATGAAAACCAAGAATTAAAACTTACTATGATGTGGGACCAGCAGATGGCATAATGGTCACATTGCTGGACTTCCACGTAGTCCATCATGGTTCGAGTTCCAGGCCCAACAGCTTAAAACACACTGAGCGTGTGTGCATGTGAGCCCCAAAATCCCAAGAGGATAATAGAGAAGAGATTTGAGTGTGGCCATCCCCCCAGGGGGTGATTTCTCGCTTTCTGTCTCTTTGTCACTCTCTGATGAAAACAGAAACCCTATAACAAATATCTCTCTCTAAAATGTTCTGGGACTCAAAGATGGTAATATGTGAGCTGAATCTTAGAGAGCAAATGTTTTCTTGGTGTAAAGAAGGAAAGAATGGTTCAAAAAGACCACATGTGTGAAGTCATGGAATGAGGACGGTGCATCATGACCTATCCACAGAATAAAAGTAATTTTGTACCATTAGAAACAGGATATTTGATGAGGAATCGTGTTAAAATTATTCTATCATTTCTTAAAAATGTAAGGACGTCTTTATTCAACACTATGACAACAGAGGAGAGAGATTTGGATCAACTTTGATTAAAGCAAAGACAGCTAGGTTTGTGGCCAAGAAACAGAGGTGAGAGATTCTTGCTAAACGATTGAACAGGATTTTTGCTAAAGATAACCCACTGACTTTAACATCTAAGGAGGGAGAAAAGGAACTTGATCAGATATTAGAGTAGAGGGACCAGCAGTTGACATAATGGCTACGTTGTTGTACTCCCACATAGTCGACCACTATTCGAGTTCTGGACCCGGTGGCTTAAATACATGCCGGGTGCATGTGTGTATGTGTGTGTGTGTACAAGATCCTGAGAGGGGAATGAAGGAGAAGGGATTGCAGAGTGGTCATCCCCCCGGGGGATGATTTCTTGCTTTATGTCTCTCTGTTTCTCTCTGACTTTCTGGCGAGCGCATGCTATAGAAAAATTTCTCCAAAAAAAAAAAAAATTACAACAGGGACTGACTTAGCAGGATTCTTTGCTATAACTAAGCTGGGCAGGCCAGATGAAGAGTTACAGAGAAGCCTGACTGAAGTTTGATCAAGAAGAGAGTCTGCGTCAAACAGTGAGATATGGGGTGAAGTGAGAAGGGTCCGAGCATCATGGAGCAGTTAGTTACCACGATGGAGAATTATGTTTTACCACCTGGGAGAAGAGAGTCCACTTTAGCACTTTGTGTTTCAGAAGCACGTTTTTTTTTTTTTTTTTTTTTTTTTTGGGAGAGATTTTCACTGTAGGGCGTGTGCGCTCGCCAGACAGACAGAGAGACATAGAGACAGAAAGCGAGAAATCACCCCCCAGGGGGGATGGTCACGCCGCAATCCCTTCTCCTCCATTCTCCTCTCGGGATCTTGGGCACGCACGCACACGCGCCCAGTGTGAATTTTAAGCCACCGGGTCCGGGACACGAACCGCGGTCGACTACGTGGGAGTCCAGCGACATAGTCATTACGCTAACTGCTGGTTCCCAGAAGCACGTTTTTTTAAGAATACTTTTCATACATTCTAAATGATTATCTTTGATGTGATACTTAGGGAGGGAAAAGTGTACCCAGAAAAGGTCTGTATCAGTAACGCACCCATTTGAAACCATTAATTTCATTAAATAAATTAGTAAGACAAGTCTAGGGCCAGCCAATGGTCTGGTGGTTAAGATGACTAGATCCTATATAGTCCACACCATGGTTCAAGTCATAGACCTGGCAGCTTTAAGAACATGCTGGGTGTATGTGAGTACATGCCCAAAATCCAGAAAAGAGAACGGAGAAGGGATTGTGGCATGGCTGTTATCCCTGAAGAGTGTTCTCTCTTTCTCTCTCTCTCCCTCCCTCCTTCTTCTCTGGTGAATGCACACACCCTATAACAATTTTTTTTTTAAAAAAATCAAGCCCTTCCTGTGTGTGTGATGGGAACACTAAGAAAAAAAAGTTAGAGACCTTTTCTTAAAGGATATCAGTCTATTCCACCATGGTTCTGGAATCCCAGCGGAAGTGAAATCTATGTTGATATCTACAAGGGAGCAGATGATTGGAGGAGCAGGGCTATTCTGAAATGTGGATAGAAGTCCCCCCAGAAAGTCACTGCTCACACAGTCTAATTCCACCAGTCAGCTCTGGAGTTTTTAAGTTGGTTTAGTCGCTCTGCTCCAATCACCATCCCATTTAGAGGAAAGACTGAAACTCTTCCCTTATCCACAGGCCCTTGCCCGCACTGCTTCCCAGGCTGCAGTATCGCCTTTAACATTCTGAGTTCCTGGGATGGGGGAGGTGGCTGCCATAAGTACGTTAGGAAGATGTCATTAAATAAGCATCTGATCTGGACCGAGGAGGTCTAGCCAACAAGCATGCTATGATGCTGGTGTGCCCGAAGATGGACCATTGAGGCCACAGGCAGTGCATGTGCTTGTCACAGAACATGCCGAGGCACAGGGAATGAGGAAAAGAATGAAAAAGCATGGACTTCGGTGGTTGAAGAGTCTTTATTTTAATTTCCAGCTCTGTACCTTCCCTGACTGTATGACTTGCAGATAATCAGCATTTCTGAAATCCAACAGATAATTTTCCATTTTCTGTTCTTAACTGTCTTATTTCTTCCTTTTCCCCCTTGATTCTCTCCCTCTCACCCTCTGCCATTTCCCACCCTCCTTCCATGCTGCCAATACTTAGTGTATTCTGGATGGGAAAATTCATGTACTGTGTTGTAATGACATACAATGAGTGTATGTAAAATAAATAAATAAGTGATGTTGACGATGATGATGACAAAATGCAGTTGTTCTTTATTGACTCTTTCAAATGAAAATAATAATAGCAAATTGGTGGTTCTGCTGTGGTTGAATCAGATGACCCTTCTAAAACTTCTAATGTCTCACACATGACATTCTGTCAACGCATGTTCATTTCTGAAATGGAACTGGGTTCGATTTGAGTCTAGGTTATTCCTTTATGTGTCTCCTTTATTTCTAGAGATTGCATGAAAAGACTGAAAAAAATCACCACTTTTTTATTCTTATTTTAAGTTTATTTATTTCTCTCATGAATGAAAGAGAGAGAGACAGAATCAGGCAGAGACAGCACTCCCAAGAAAGTCTTTTTTTTTTTGGGGGGAGAAGTTTTTGCTATAGGGCATGTGCACTCGCCAGACAGAGAGAAACAGAGAGACAGAAAGAGAGAAATCACCCCCCAGGGGGGATGGCCATGCCGCAATCCCTTCTCCTCTATTCCTCTCTTGGGATCTTGGGCACGCAGGCCCATGCTCCCGGCATAAGTTTTAAGTCACTGGGTCCAGGACTCAAACCGCGGTTGATTACATGGGAGTCCAGCGACATAGCCATTACACCAAGTGCTGGTCCCCCAAGAGAGTCTTGATGTTGGGATCCACCCCCAGTTTCCGACAGCTCCAGATCATAGAATACATGACCCAGTGTACTCAGGGAGGTGTCCAGACATGAACCTGGGACCTTCTCATGTGAGTCAGCCTCACAAGGCCTTGTACTTAACCTCTGTGCCACCATCCAGCCCTAACGGTCCCTACTTTTATTCCATGGGCTCTCCTGTGTTCAGAGCCTGCAAGATCTTCTCCGAGCCCTGGAGAAGTCTGAGTCCTGCCTCCATGTGGGCACAGAAGGACTCCTTTTCCTGGCTTCTTCTCAGCAAAACTATGGCCCAATGGTCTCAAGACAACTGAAAAATGATTTTAAAAACAAGAAATACAAGGAAATAAGAGTTCGAAGGGGAAAAGAGTCTGCCCAGTGCATGATTGCGAGGTATAAACCACTATGCAGATGCAGTACACTCAGCATGGATGTTAAAAAAGCGAGCCGCATTTTCCACCCACGTTTTTTGTGAGGTCTCCTTGAAAGGGCGAATGGAACCTGGGAACCTGGCAGCTTTCTCGAGGGGAATCCATAAACGGCAGCAGCTGATACTGGTAAAATAGGTTATATGGAACCTTAGAAATTACAGCTCGACTGGCCAGTATTTATTGCCTGTGTAACGTACGAAACAGTAAAACAGGGGCGCAAGTCTCCATCTGTGCCGCATTAGGACGCCATGGATGAGGACAAGGGCCGCTTTTCATTTACAGGGGTGGCAGTCCTGCAGCCAGCCCTCTGATAGCCTGGGCTGCACAAACGCTATCGCATCAGTGGGCCATCTGCAAACAGGAATCTGGACCGTCCTGCATGAGGCAACAGCCTCTGGACCCGCCATCATGCCCTCCAAGGTGTGTGTGTGTGTGTGTGTGTGTGTGTGTGTGTCGGGGGGGGATGTCAGATGTTCCCATCATGTTTCCTCTTTCTGAGACTTACTCTTAAGTGGATTTATAGTGTTTTTTTGTTTGTTTGTTTGTTTGTTTTCTTTCTTTAGGGACAGAATGGCTGGAATAAAAACCACTGCCAAGAAACCTCAGAAGTGCACAGCTCTCCGTGAAACTCCCAGTGGCTGAGCCAGGGGCTGGCCATTTAAGAGTTGTGTCTTCCTTTCACATCCCAAAGCTCTGGGGAGCTTGGAGGACTCAGATTCCCTCCGTGCACCAGCCAGGGCGATAGGAAAGGAGCTCTATCTGGTCTTATCTGTAGCCACTTGAAAGGCTAAAGAGCAGGTTAGAGCAGATTGTCATCCCTCCCTAACAGGAATTTTAACAGCTTTTTTGTGTGGTGGTTTTAGCAAGCCTGGAGGCAAGCAGGAGTTTTAGGAGCTTTGTTACTTCATTGGGAGACTTCTCTAGGAGTCAAGTAAACAGGAGCCTCAAGTTAAAACAAACAAGCAAACAAGCAAGCAAGCCAAAGAAAAGAAAAACTCAATCAAGTTCAAGTTGCCTTGCCTGCGGTGAGAAAGATGGGAGGGGGTTGAGAATCCTTTCCCCACAACTTTCAGAAGTCCTTTCCTTTCTTTTGCAAACACCCATTTTAACTTTGAAAAAAAGATATCCTTAGCCCTGTTAGAGAACAGAGATTTCCATTTTCATTGGTCCAGTCCATGATGGTTCTGAAAAAGAGTTACTAGACTGGAGTGGAAAGTTTCCTCGGAGATGATCCCTCAAATCAAGGCACTCAGCAGTTATTTGCCCAAGACCACAAGGTGGGGAGGGGCAGACGTGCTGAGTGCACAGGCACAGGTGAAAGAGGAAGAGCCTGGGGAACAGACAGAAAGCTGGTGCTCACTACTTTGCAGTCTCGGAAAGTCACACAGATTCCCAAAGCTTCGTGTTCCTGACCAGAGGTGTCCAGATCTCCTTAGTAGGAATCTTAGGTTGCTGTAGAGATAGACTGTCCATTCGTTCTGTGACTTCACTGGACTAGGCCTGGCCATTCTTTGGAAAAGCCCTTTTGGTTCACTTGTCATTTGGGTGACCATGTGGGCCACCCCAGAACTGAGAACAAGGTGACATGATAAGGCAGAAGGAACCGGGTTTCATCGCGAGCACTAAAAGCAGCCACATATAGAAGCAACTGGACAGGTGTCTCATGTTTACATGCGCATGGACAGGTACTGCAGTGAGTACCACCCCAAGCTGAAGTGGAGTGGAGGCTCCAACCATCAAGGAAGAGAAGAAATCCCCCCACCCCCGCTACTTTGCAGGGCCCAGGGAGAGTCAAAATAGGTTATATGGAACCTTAGAAATTACAGCTCGACTGGCCAGTATTTATTGCCTGTGTAACGTACGAAACAGTAAAACAGGGGCGCAAGTCTCCATCTGTGCCGCATTAGGACGCCATGGATGAGGACAAGGGCCGCTTTTCATTTACAGGGGTGGCAGTCCTGCAGCCAGCCCTCTGATAGCCTGGGCTGCACAAACGCTATCGCATCAGTGGGCCATCTGCAAACAGGAATCTGGACCGTCCTGCATGAGGCAACAGCCTCTGGACCCGCCATCATGCCCTCCAAGGTGTGTGTGTGTGTGTGTGTGTGTGTGTGTGTCGGGGGGGGATGTCAGATGTTCCCATCATGTTTCCTCTTTCTGAGACTTACTCTTAAGTGGATTTATAGTGTTTTTTTGTTTGTTTGTTTGTTTGTTTTCTTTCTTTAGGGACAGAATGGCTGGAATAAAAACCACTGCCAAGAAACCTCAGAAGTGCACAGCTCTCCGTGAAACTCCCAGTGGCTGAGCCAGGGGCTGGCCATTTAAGAGTTGTGTCTTCCTTTCACATCCCAAAGCTCTGGGGAGCTTGGAGGACTCAGATTCCCTCCGTGCACCAGCCAGGGCGATAGGAAAGGAGCTCTATCTGGTCTTATCTGTAGCCACTTGAAAGGCTAAAGAGCAGGTTAGAGCAGATTGTCATCCCTCCCTAACAGGAATTTTAACAGCTTTTTTGTGTGGTGGTTTTAGCAAGCCTGGAGGCAAGCAGGAGTTTTAGGAGCTTTGTTACTTCATTGGGAGACTTCTCTAGGAGTCAAGTGAACAGGAGCCTCAAGTTAAAACAAACAAGCAAACAAGCAAGCAAGCCAAAGAAAAGAAAAACTCAATCAAGTTCAAGTTGCCTTGCCTGCGGTGAGAAAGATGGGAGGGGGTTGAGAATCCTTTCCCCACAACTTTCAGAAGTCCTTTCCTTTCTTTTGCAAACACCCATTTTAACTTTGAAAAAAAGATATCCTTAGCCCTGTTAGAGAACAGAGATTTCCATTTTCATTGGTCCAGTCCATGATGGTTCTGAAAAAGAGTTACTAGACTGGAGTGGAAAGTTTCCTCGGAGATGATCCCTCAAATCAAGGCACTCAGCAGTTATTTGCCCAAGACCACAAGGTGGGGAGGGGCAGACGTGCTGAGTGCACAGGCACAGGTGAAAGAGGAAGAGCCTGGGGAACAGACAGAAAGCTGGTGCTCACTACTTTGCAGTCTCGGAAAGTCACACAGATTCCCAAAGCTTCGTGTTCCTGACCAGAGGTGTCCAGATCTCCTTAGTAGGAATCTTAGGTTGCTGTAGAGATAGACTGTCCATTCGTTCTGTGACTTCACTGGACTAGGCCTGGCCATTCTTTGGAAAAGCCCTTTTGGTTCACTTGTCATTTGGGTGACCATGTGGGCCACCCCAGAACTGAGAACAAGGTGACATGATAAGGCAGAAGGAACCGGGTTTCATCGCGAGCACTAAAAGCAGCCACATATAGAAGCAACTGGACAGGTGTCTCATGTTTACATGCGCATGGACAGGTACTGCAGTGAGTACCACCCCAAGCTGAAGTGGAGTGGAGGCTCCAACCATCAAGGAAGAGAAGAAATCCCCCCACCCCCGCTACTTTGCAGGGCCCAGGGAGAGTCACCAGACATCAAAGGAGGGTTCAGTACAGAAAACAACAACAACAACAACAAACAGCTCAAAGAAATCCCTTGAGGATTGCCAGGAGAGAGATGCCAAGAGCAGGAAGTGCTGAGTAGCAGAACCCACCCATGTCAGGGTCTAGGAAGTGCCTCTGTAGGTGTCCCTTATTCACCTGAGTTGTTTTAGAGCCCAGCAATCTTACCTGAAGATGGTAAGGAGTAAGAACAACTGCAACTTCCTTCTCTGATGAGAGGATCCATGTTGTATACTGTAAAGATGTATAGTGATTGAATATAAATAAAATTTTAAAAAGAATTGAATTCTAATCAATCAAAAATTTTTTAAAAAATCAACTGCAGTAATTTCTAGGCTCCATTTTCTCTATAGCGCATGATTTGCCAACATGCGCAAGGGTTAGAAGGTAAAATTTTTCTTAGCTTACAAGACCCTAATTGCTTACTCTACATGAACGTATCAGGGGATATATAGAGAAGATAAATAAATAGCAAAATAGATAGAAGATACAGATAGATAGACATGCTGTATGAAAACCCTCAATGTATTTTAAGACCCACTGAATACCTGACCAGAATCAAGAGGAACACCTCAGAACCGTAAGACCGTACCCCAGTCATACACCTGACATCGGTCAATGCGAGTGTGAGGGTTCTCACCCTGGCTTATTTGAATCTCGCCACTTTCTATGGAATGCTCTTTGGTGAATTTCCTGGATTTGCTATTACGCAAGTTCTGCAAAATGGAAGTTTATAAGAAAATCTGTCTCTTATGACGTCTTGTCTTAAGGATGAAAAAAGTAAGACATGTAAATATCTGCTAGGGCATGCGTACACACAGTGAGAACAAAACACATTTCTTAAAGAAATTTTTTAATGTCCATTTCAAAATCATTGCAAGTATCAAGCAAAGAAATTATATTTCAGCAGCCAGAGGGACAGAATAAGCCAAGGTCTCGGGTCTCATGGAGTCTTCATGCCCTGTGCCTTTTGCAGGAGCTGCTTAGAACACCTTCGTGGTTTGCTCCCTAGGACATGCCCACATGCTCCTTATACTGAGCTGAGGCACGTCCAGGTAGCAGGAAAAGTCCTCCAGATGCCTCTGAAGAAGCTGATGGAACTCATACATTGAATAGTTTCTTGAGTCGTTTTTTCCTTTAGATGAGATTTCATTTTAAAGTACAATTTCTGGCTGGCTATCTTCAATATCCACCTTTGTACCATACAGTATGGTCTTTGAGGCATGCATAGAGTGTATAATGATCAGATCAAGGCTATATACACACTGGTTTTCCTCAGCATTGAGCAGTGCATTTGATAATAGTTCTACTAGATTTTTTTAAAATATGTAAAACATGTATTAAATTGCCTTTTCCTTTCATTTTGAAAGCAAGGGCTGGGGCTCCCTCAGGGTTTACGTTTCACATGGTCATAGGTTGGCCCACGCCAAGTGTGGGAGAGTATCTGGTGGGTGAGTGAACATCAGGAATACGGCAGGGATGGGAAGCAAGGCTGTGTCTGTGTATTCTGTGTACGCTTTTTGTTTTACTAGCTGAAGGACTTTGTATCCATGCACTTCTGTATGTAGACTTTTTGCTCTTTGATTTTGTTATTTTGGATTTTATTTATTTATTTATTTTTTGGACAAGCTGTTAACCAAGTCGTGTTCGTTGTTGTTTTGTACAGTCTCTCTATTCCTTACTGGTTTTGGTATGTACTTTTCTTGTGTTTAGTGATGCTTAAGATGTGTGAGGTGTGTGCATAAGGTATATTTATTTCCTGATGGGTTCATACAGAGTAAGCAATTAAAATCTAATAAGCCAAGAAAGCAAATCTTTTCCTCCAACATTTGTGCTTGTTTGAGACTCATGAACATATCACAGGAACAATGTGATTAAAATATTATTTCATATGTTCGTCACAAGTCGTGTGGCTTTTGCATGCACTGTGATAGCATATGAGGAAGCAACGGGTATGACAACTGATAATCACCCATTCCTATAGGGAAAAAGTTTGTAAAAACCAAAGAACACGTCAAGGGCAGAAACAACAGCATGGTTAATTTTTATTTTTCATGCATGACAGAGCATGTGTGCATATTCATGCAGGTGAGAGAGAGAGAGAAACACTCTTTATAGGGTCTGGTCACACCCGACCTCTTTCTTCCAGTCCTTCAGGATGTCAGATCTTGGGCACTCATGCATGTGCCTGACATGAACAGAACCATGTTTAAACATGCAAGGCCTGCTTTCTCCAGTCTTGGCAGAAGACCTAGCAAGGAGTCAGGGAAAAAAATAAGAGGAGCATGAGGATTATTTATTTTTGTTTGTTTTTATTGCCAAAAGGCAAGTGTGTGTACATGTCCATGTGTGTGTGAGCATGAGCTCATGTGAGAAAAAGAGGAGAGAGGGAGAAAGGACCCCAGTGGGACATGGTCATGACTCCATCCCTGTCCTCCATTTCTCCTTCCATCAGGATTCTGAGCATGGAAGCACATTTACCCAGTGTGTTTTTCAAGCCACTGGGCTAGAATCTGAACCAGAGTTAGGCATCTGGAATCCAGCTTCCAAAGCACAGCAGTCAACCACTGTCATCATGGGACTATCCTGATGAGAAATTTTTGAAAAATAAGGTTTTGGCAGACAAATAGATATTTGGCCATCTAAGCTATGTGAACCACGTGACTAAGAGCACAGAAGCATTGTGTGTTAGGGTACTTCAAGGATGTCAGCAATGCTGACATGTACGGTGCACCAGAGAGGAGGCCAGGTGGCCCATGCTGTCCAAAGGGGGGATGAGTTTTATTTTCAGTGAGAAAGCCAGTGATAGGAAAGTTCTAAGTGACAACATTATGAATTAATCTTGGTCTTGAGTTAGCCCAGGATTATGGAGGATGGCTTGTTGGGAGAAAGACTGATGTCCGGAGCCCAGGCAGAAGAGCATCACGATGTCACAAATGACAGAAATTAAGACCTACACTGAGACCTGTAGAATCTTTGTTCTTTAAAATGTCACATCAAAATCCTGTGACTATGGAAAAGAATCTTTTCCCCTGACCTAAATAAATGACATGAAACAGTCCCACCAACATTTCCCCCTGCACATTGATGCCAAAATGTAGAATACTGAGCCTGTGTTCAATAAACCCTGCAGTTTCCTTCTGATTCAAACAACATGAAATACTTAAATTTTGGTTTTAGAGTGAAACATATTCGATCATAATCTTACTATTGGGTTGTCAAAAAATTCATGATGTATTCTATTATGCAAAACTGTGTCGTGACTTTTCTGATGACCGGTACCTAAACAGGGTCATGGTAGCGTGCTGATGTGCCCTGGTGCTGGGCAGGCTCAGGCCCTATGGGAAGCCTAGGTTCAATCCAGGCACACTCTGAAATGCTCAGGGTAGTTGTGCACATCTGTATTTCCACCTACTCAGAAGCTGAGGCAGGAGGACCATGACATATGAGACCTTGTCCAAAACAAGCAAAGAAACAAAAAAATAGGGTCACTTTGTGGTTTCCATGGGGAGGCTTGTACCAGTTTTGGTGAAATTTTGATAGCATTTCAGAAAATTGTACAGCTAGGTCTGACAGTGAGCCCCATGCACAATAACTGCACATTATGTTCAATAAATCACATTTACATTGGCCGAATACTTCGTGTTTTTAACATTATTGACAAGGTCTGCCTCAGGTCTGCCACATATCTAACAGATATTTTAATATAACATGTTTTTTCAGTTAGTAGTTTCTTGACTAAGTTGCAGAGGACAGAAGTTTCTCTCATAGCAATAGATATGAGATGGTTAGACAAGAATGTCTGGCCCTACTTCTGCCAGTGGGAACATGTAACGATGTCAACCAGCACATGCCACAGAGCACTGAGAAAGTCTCTTTCAGCTGTAATCAAGAAATTACGCAAAGCCATTGATAAGAATTTGGTCTTTTAAATAAACTTTGTGCAAGTGCACCAAAAGGCACTTGATTTTAGGGCCCTCACATGATGGTTAAGCTTACAGCTTTCTGCCACAAATAACAAAGCTCAATTTGAATGGCCATGACTAAGTAGAAAATGAATTCTCTCCTCTATGGGAAGTACAGGGTGCCTGCAGATTCCAGCTGGTCCAACACGTCATAAGGGACCTGCTCCCCTCCCACCCTCACCATGCACCCGTGGCCTCAGTCTAATGCTGATGCTGGCTCCTCTGGGCCTCACAGGCCCAATTGAATGATGCATTTCATATTCCCATGCAATAGGAGAGGAAACACGAAAACTTCCTTCTCTTCATCAATTGGATAGTTGAGCCAAGGACCCTTGCATTAACCAGAAACAATTATGAGAGCAGAGTACTGATTGCTTAGAAGTGTCAGCATGAACTTCTGGCCATGCTAGAAGAAACAACCCCGTGGTTCAGGGAACAAATCTGAAGTTCTGTTCAGGAGGAAGAATGAAGTGATGCTGAGTAGATACCATGAGGAACCTCACCCCAGAGTAAAGCAGCGTGAACACCTTTGAGGGGATTGGCAGGAAATGGGCCATCCAGGGAGAGGAACCTAACTTGGCAGGTGGGCACCACTCCTTCTCACTATCCTGGTCATTAGGAAGGAGTCCCTGCATGGGCCACAGGAGTCCCACCACACGCTCATAGCTGTGCACTTGTACCTGATTGTAAAACACACAACTCACTTCACAGGGTGGAGTCATTATTTCTAAATTTTGTAAAATTTACATTTAAAACAGCTTTGTAGATATCAATTGAGATAGATATCTGACCTAGTCAGTTTCTACCTATATCTTAGAAACAAAAGTTTTGTGTTCAGCTCAAGGAAAAATAAAAGAAACAGAATATCTCATTGAATTGTTTTTAAATTTACCCTTAATCACTGTACATATTTACAGTGTATAATGTGTTTTTTCCCAGTGCATATCAGTAAAGGCAAAGACATTACCACATACATGATCATCAGTGAATAACTTCCCATGCTGGTGTCAATTAAATATATCGTTTTTTTTTTTTTTTTTTTTTTTTTCCCTTTTTCCCCCCCCCCCTTTTCTTTTTTTTTTTTTTTTTTTTTTTTCCCTGATTCCCTCCCTCCACTTCTCATTGAATTTTAAAAATTCTGGATATGTTGTATTTTAGAATACACACACACACCACACACATGCACACACCACAGTATATGTATGGCGGAGTCAGATACACATTCTACAGTTTCATTGTGCCTGGCTTACACTGCCCCTGACCAGCACCTGTGATTCACGTCTGTCTGCACTGAGTTCATTGTTCTGTGATTTCAAACAACAGTGTTGAGAGTACCCAGTGTGACACCAGCTTAACCAACATTCTACTCAGAGCTTAGCACCAACTCAGTTACATTTTCCAAACACATTTTTCCATATTGCTTAGAACATATAAACTCCAAATCCAAAATAGCCCCTGATTCAAGCTCAAGCTCTGGAATAATTAGGGCATATTCCCCTAGCTGTATCAGATTTATTTAGATACCTTTCTTGTTTGTGGTGACGCATCTAAATAAATCTTTTTTTTTTTTTTAAAGTTTGTATCTTCCTTCCATGGGTGCAGCATAGAGAGAGAGAGACAGAGGGATACAGACAGAGAGAAAAAGACAGAGAATTAACTGTGGTGAACTTGAGATCATCCGCCTTCCTTGTCTTACTACCAAGTCCTCTAGCTCATCGAGCCTAATGTTTTCCCTCCAATGATAACTTAGCAAGCAACTATGAAAATTAACAATAGAATATGTAGGCATTAGCAACTCAAGACTGGAGCTGTACTGAGAAATTTGTAAAGCTGAAAACAAACCCTATGAGTACTGAGGTTTTCATTTTTCCACATCTTGATCCAAGAGTTGAACTAAATTAAATAAAATGATACACACAACTGATTCAATGTCATGTTCACATTCATCAAATGGAAGTCAATTTTTTGTATTTAAAAGCATGATTTATTTAAAAGATTATACATCTTAAAAATTCTTCTTATTGCCATGCCTAAAAGTGACCCCAGGCCACCATGACGTAAGCCCCCCATGCCCAGCCTGTAAGAGGTCTCTGAGACTCCATGGGCAGGAGGCCGTGCCCACAATGTCCAGCCTCACAGGAGACCTACAGGGCTAGGTGGGCACCAGCCAGGGAATACCTGTCTCCAGGCCTTCCTGCCTGAGAATGAAATAAAACTCCCAAGATGCAAATCACACGTTTCTCTCAAAGAATCTTTAAAAATCTTGTCTTGTCAAAAAAAAGTATAGAATAGTCATACCTAAAAGCCTATGAAAAAGAGAAATTATTCAGTCAGATAGGTAGGTATAATATCTCTTCCAAGCTTGAAGACTGGAGACACATGTCCAATGAGTAAGCAGAACCATGAGTTTATTTTGAAATCATTATATTTTGTTTTTAGAATATGGTACATGGATGTATAGTCTGTAGTTTCACCTGAGCTTTTCAAAACCTTTTTTTCCCCTGTGTTGGTCCATGTTTTCTAGTTTCTGTCCAGAAATCCAGACTTTGCAGGACTGTACCCTTAGCTATAAGCCCACGGCCTCATTGGTCGCATGGTGATGTTTCTCCTGACTGTAAAACTGTGCTCGAGCCATCAGATCAGCCTCCCTGATCATTTCTTTTCTTTTCTCTTTGGAGATCTCTTTGTACTCAGGACATTTTCAAGGACAGTGAGCAATGCTTTGGAGATCAAGTCCTGTAGAGAAGATTGCACCTTTGGGAAATATTATTTCTCTGTAGTCTAGTTGGGTCCACTCTAAAACCTTCTCCTTCCTTGATAATTCAGTTTGAAAAACTATATAACTCTTTTTCAAAAAAAAGCAAGAGAGGTCACTCATTTATTAATTCCACAGAATTTTCAAATGCGTCATAAATTTCTTAATTTGTGTCTGTCAGTTAACAGTTGCTTCCAGTTCATCCTGACCTGAATGGGTTCTGCATATCACCCTTGCTCCCCAGAGCAAGCATTTGTGACATCACTGTGCAGAGTGAGGGTCACCACCTGAGGTCCTGGCATGGCAGGTAACTGTGGCAAACTTGAGGCCATCAGCATTCCTTATCTTACCACCAAGTCCTCCAGCCCATTGAGCCTAATGTTTTCTCTTATAATGATAACTTAGCAATCAACTATGAAAATTACGATACAATATGCAAGTATCAAATGAAATCATTCTCTTCCCTTTTCTCCTTTTATGATTCCTCTAGCAATATTCTACCAAACTAGGCACAATGTCACATAAAACGTTCACATTCACAAAGAACAGCTCAGTGTCAGCCCTGCTTCCTTTTCTGGCCTCAAACTCAAGTTACGCACCATATTAACTGCAAACAGCAGGGTCTTAATCATTCTTAGTTGCCAAATAGCCTAGCAAATTTCATATTGCACTGGCTCTGGGTACTGCTAGAGGAAATAAATGCCTGTGTTTATGTGGAAAATATGACCAGAGAACATAATTGGGGGAATTTAAGTTTTTTTCATGAATATATAATTTCAACAATGAGTACGATGGGCATTGCTAGAGAATTCTTCAGAAAAATGAAAAACAGATTTACTAAAATCGTTAGAAACTGATCAGTGATTAGTGGCAGTCGCTTTCATTAACACAGAAATAGAGCAAAATAATCAAGGTATTCATTTGTTTTCACTCATTTAATGCCCATATGCTATTTCCATTAGAGCGGCCTAAAGTTACTTAACGTTCAGTCCGCATTGTGGGGAGGGCCACTCTCACAAGCAGGCATGGCCCAGTGGAGAGGCATATGGGAGAGTCGCTCCTTTTCTCTGAGCAGATGGAGACGAGGCATGTCATAGAAATAATGTGTTTTGTCTCTGGAGGGAGGATGCTGGCTGCTTTGTTCTTAGATGACATTGCTTGCCAAGCCTTCTGCTCAGGTTAGAATGCGTATATTTTGAGTTTCCATTGACTTTGCTTCTTTTGAAAAGAATTTCCACAACAGAATTCCAGAAACACAAAACACTCACATTGCAAAGTTCCAGAAGTTCAGAGTACAGAGATGAACTTTGAATTCTTTCAGAGACTGCATGCACGCCCAACTTGGCTTCACACATTCCGGGGGAGTGCAGGAGACAGACAGCAACAGGCTCTCCCTGGGATGGAGAGGCACAGATGCAGAGAAGCTTACCCACCCGAAGACCAGGAGCTGGTCCTCGGGAAAACAGGCTTCATGACTTACTTGCTGGGTGATGGGTATATAACGAATGAGGGGTAGGCAGGAATGAGCAACTCCTAGAGACCAGCCTACAAACTGAACTGGTCCCCCATGGAAGCTACACTGATGCAGCATGAAGTGCAGGCAGTGACCGGACGTGACTCTGGGTACCTTTTCCCTGAAGGCAGTATGCCTGCTATCACTGCTCACAGTTCAGCGTTTTGCCAGATGTGAATGTTCCAGATCCACATCCTCAGTGTCTTCTATTTAGACTTTCGAGGTTAATCGCAGTCATTAATACATTCATAGAGATGCATGACGCAATTCAAAGAAGAAAATAACCGTGATGCAAACTTCAACTATGCCACGTGATTAGACCATATTTTCTCCGGTACATGAATGTATTAGACAGCAAGGGCTGTGATAGTAAAGCACCACATGCTATGTGGCTTCAACCACAGGAATGTCACCTCTCATCTGGAGGCCAGATGTCCAAGATCAAGGTGACATCAGGGAGAACCTGTCCTAGCCTCCCCCTTGACCATCTCCTCTGTGTCTTCATATCATCTTACCCATTGCTTCTTCTCCAGATTTTTCCTTGTGGGTAAGGTCACCCATTTTCATGGATTAGGAGCCACCCTGATGAACTTATTGGGCTTTGATGACCTCTGTGAACACCCTCTCTGCAAATAATGTCCCATTCTGAGGGACTGAAGGTTAGGACTCAAAAACTCTTTTTAGGGTGACCAGCAGTTGGCATAACGGTTATGTCTCTGGACTCCCATGTAGTCGACCGCGGTTTAAGTCCTGGCCCCGGTGGCTTAAACTCACACCAGGCGCGTGTGCATGCTTGTCCAAAATCCCAAGAGGAGAATGAATTATGACATGGCCATCCCTCCTCAGGGGTGATTTCTCACTTTCTGTCTCTCTGTCTCTCTCTGTCTTTCTGGCGAGCACATGCACCCTATAGCAAAAACCTCTCTAAAAAGAGAAAGAAAAAACAAAACAAAAAAAAAAAAACAACTCTTTTTAGGGAAGACACATTTCAAAGGAACCCTGATTCTAAAACTCTTCTTTGGAAGCGAGACACACATTCTATGAATGGATTAATGAATTAAATGCAAACACGAGAATTGTCACAGTAGCGTGCTCCTGCTCTGGCCTCATCATGTGTGCTCATGCTTGCTGCTATGGGCCATGTGTGCTCATGCTTGTTACAATGGCTTCATATTCAATGTCCCAAGAAACTTGGCAGCATGCAGTGTCTTTTGCTTATCCTGGGCTCAGAACAGGCATTTGAGACTGGCTGAAATGAAAACATGTCTCACTTAGGATGTGACCGCTGATGATCCTGGGAAAGGCCCACACAACACTTCCTGGCTTGATATAAGCTTCTGGAGAAGCCACGTAGCACAGAGGGATGGGTCCTGACCCAGGTTCGCACTTGTCCTGGGTACGAGGCACCACAGGCTGACTTTGGTTATGTCACTTACACTTGACGGCAGGCAGGTTCTCCTTTGTAAAATGAGGTCTTGACGATAATCACAAGGCCTCACCTGTAAAATGCGTGGTCGAGAACACACACTTGACAAGAACAAATGCCTTAGCCCCACGCCTCGGTGAGCGGGATAATAGCAGCCGCCTCTCATTGCGTCCGCCACTTGCCTGGTGCTTTATATGCATTACCTTATGTAATCTCTGCAGCCATCCAGCAAGGTGTGTGTTATTACATTATTATATACGAGGAAATCCTGCCTCACATAGCTAATGCGTAAGAGCCTTCAATTACAGATAGAGAGGAAAGCTAAACCTGAGACTTAGGGAACATGGCTTTTCAAAACAGGCCACCTCAACTCCAACCTGGGCTTTTGGTTTGCATATTTCTTTTTTTTTTTATTTCCACATCAAGGCTCTCTAATGATTGATGAAGCCTTTAGATGATACAAACTTAAGGAATTGCTTTTTGTTAAAGGAGATTTTACAGGTAAATTATACTATGAGAGATTAAAGAATAAATATCTTCTAATGCAACATACACACACAGGAGCATTTAGACAAGTTTATTTCTAGATATGAGCAAGGAAAAACATTCAGTAGGATTATAGATAATAATATTTATATTGTAAGGACTTAGAACTAAGAAGTGGTGATAGGAGTCCATTTCTAATTGGAGAAACAGTGAAGAGGTAGATCACTTTTAGGAATCTTCATGGTTTTTGTAAAAGGAGCACATTGGAGTTAAATGGTGAAACCTTTGAACTCTCGAAACACCAGCACAGTTCTGCATCTGGGAGACGCTGGGTAATCCCTGGCCCGCCCTCTAGCTTCTTTCACCAGTTTGACATTGTTAAACACCCCACTCACCTATCATGCCCGTCCCTCCATCCCCACCACAGACCAGTGGTATGTAACATGTGTGTGGATAAAACGCCACTTCCTTTGAGATACCCACACACTCCGCTCAACACCTATTTCTGTTCAACCGTGAACAGGGAAGCGAGGGAGCCTGTTGTTACCATTTATAACTAAGATACCAGCTTTGATCACTTCTACTCTGCCATACACTATGCCAGTTTTTTTGTTTTGTTGTGTGATTTTTTTTAACATAGTCTGTTTTATTTTAATCCCTCCAACAACCAGGGGAACTACAGTTTATTACTATCTTCTATTAGATGTAAAATATATATTGGAAATGCAATTTTATGACATAAAACCTTGACCAAGCTGCACACAAACCTGAACTTTCTTCCAGGAAGGTATATGTTGGAAACTTAAAGGTGAGTATACCAAATTGCTCCTAGGCCACTAAATCCAAAGCAATGACATATTTGCCTCTTGTTTGAATGCTTGGAATTGCACGAGCATGCTATAGAAGAATGTGGAGAGTGCCTCGTATTTTTAAAATATGCAAAGACTCAGAGGCTCACGGAGTCTCCAAAACGCATTCTTTGCCCCTTGTGAGTGTGTTTATGATACTGAATTTTGAACAGAGTCTTCCTATTTTTTGAGGAGATGATAGACCCTACAGGGGGGAGTGCTGCTTCCTAGTTTCAGCTGGCCCCGTGAATACAGGCTAAGTGTGGTGGGACAGATGGAAAATGAGGCCATTATGAAGCCTCCTCATTACTCCTTGTCAGCACAGAGTTCCATTAGGAAAATTAATATATTGACTATTTCTCTTGAGATGAATCCCAGGAAAATGATCCATGCAGAGGGAGGAATTAGAATGTCTAATATCTATGATCTATTCAGGGCAGTTCTGGAATGTTCTGTGTCCAGAAATCCTGCCGTCTCAGTAACCTTGACAGCCCCTGTAAGGTGAGAGGACTCCCTGACGTGCTGTGCTAGCCAACTCCCTGGCCAGGGAACCCCCAAAGAGGCAGGGACTGCAGCTTGTCCACAGAGAGCACTTTATGGCTGATTAAGTGCCACTCAAACCTCATTTATCATTTTAATAAACTTTCAAAGGGAGAGGACGAATCCCCTCGATCCTCTTTATCTTTGGCTAGGAAGCTGAATAGGTGATCGAGGAGGGGATCAGTGTTAGGCCCATCTTAATCCGTTTTCATAGCCTTGTGAATATTTTGTTTTCATTAAACAGTTGCATAAAAACTACTGAGTATTTTTTTCCATTAGTGATGTTTGTTTAAAGGAGAAAAGACTAGCAAAAACAGGGTTCAAATGCAAGGTTTGGGTCAAATGACCAAAGCAGAATGCATGCACAGCAAAGATACCCACCTCCAAACATGCTGGGAAATACAGCCCTGTGAGAACGAGAAAGGAAGGAGCAGGTGCTCACTGAGCAGCCTCAGTAAGCTGGCTGCCTTGCCGAAGTGGCTGCCTCAGACAGTGACTTCATTTTATACCCAGGACCATGGGTGCCTGCTCAAACCCTAACTAAATTATAGCGGCTTAGGCTCAGAGCAAGGGGATCCTCTCATCAGATTTGAGCACGGGAATAGTTCCCATCTGTGCTCTTTCCATACGTCTTCTCCTCTTTCCACGGAAGGAGCACGAATGCTGTTCTAGCATACAATGGCTGTTCTGTAATTTCCTCATCATGTTCCACCTTCCACACTCTTCATTCTGCCCCAGAACCACACCTGTATTCCCACGCAGCCATGCCCAGTAGATTTCTTGTGTTTCATGCTAGTATCGAGACCCAGAGAAATATGAAAAGTTTTAGGAAACTAGGCTGAAAAATGCAGAGAACCCAAAGCAAGTCATATAAAAGCCCAGGGCAAAGTCTCTGGAACCTGCATGGACTTCTTTCAGAAACTTACAGTGGTTCTGGGAGAGAAACCATGGCTGCTTCTGTTCTTCCTGGAGGCCCCCGCTCTGGTGGCACCATCTACTGTTCTGGTCTCTGCTGACCAGCACTGCCCCTTAGGTGGCTCCCAGAGGCTGAAATTAAGAGGGCCAACAGATGGCCTGGTGGTTAAGGCATTGGACTCCCACAGTTCAAGTCCCAGACCCAGCAACTTGAAAATCACAGTGGGTGGATGTGCATGTAATTCCAAAATAATGAGAAGAGAATGGAAGAGAAGGGATTTCAGTGTGACTATTCCCCCTGGGGAGTGATTTCTTACTTTTTCTCTCTCTGTCTCTCCTTGTCTCTCTCTGAAGAGTGCACACATCCTAAGGCAAAATACATCCACCTCCCCACACCAAAAAAAAAAAAAAGGATCAAGAAAGTAGCAATCAAATTTATGAAACTGAGAGTCAGTGGTCAGGATCAGAAAAAACAGTCTAGGCTTAGGAGGAATAAGAAGAGATGAGAAGAGAAAATAGCAGAGGCAGAAGTGAAAGTGATGTGAAAGAAAACAGGTGTGGGCAGAGCGGACAAGGACTGGCCTCCTCTGTGGAGGCTGGAACAGTGAGCCAGGGAGGTACGTGCAAGGGGAACTCTGTTCTGGGGTCCCAGAGGATAACTGGGGTAAGAGCAGCCCAGACAACAAGAAAGATGATGTTGCAGAGAGCAAAAGGATGGAGCAGGGAAATGCTCTGGATCTGGTTGTCTCTAGTCCTAACACCCTCTAAAAAGGAGACTATGACTCCCTTTGTCCTGGAGAGGCAGGGTCCTGGCTACACAGCACCCGCTAAATGCCAGGTGTTGGCTGGGCCTGCTTTCCTTGTAAATGCACACATGGATCCAGGCTGCTCTACTACCGTGACCCTTCTACACCATAATCTTCCATTCCCTGGCCCCCAGTAAGAGAAAGGTGGAGCTTTGCCTGTGAACTACTCTGAGCAGCCCTTTCCCTGCGATGAAAGCTGCTGCCAGTCACAGCAGAGCAGGTTCTCTACCCTCCAGTGGCCTCTGGGTCTCCACGGAGCCCTGGGTGTCTGTCGGCCCTAGGCATTGGAGGTCCTCTTTTTGTATATGGTAGGTCTGACCATGTAACTGGCCCCTGCCATTCAGAGCCTCATGTCATGGGCTAGAAAAATTAATTGACAAAAGGAAGAGCCAAATATTTCCTTGATGGCAATGCATCTTGAAAAACCAAGAAAAGAAAAGAAAAAAAAAAAAATGACCCCATTGTCCTGCCAACCAAGAAAGAATTGCCAGCTTCTAAGCAGCATTTGTTATGTTATGTTTAATTAATAAACATCTCCCATTGAATTTCCAATCCTTTGCTAGTTCTTCATAACAACAGCCTGATGTAAGTCACTGTTATCATTTGCACTCTACAAGTGAGGAAGTTAATTTCTTCCCTGCCTGCTCCTAACAAAAGCAGACAAAGGGGCTCCTCTGGGCTTGCCAGTCCATCCCTGCTGCTGCCTAGACCTCATCTCAGCAATTGGGAATGAATTCTTAGCTGAATGACAAGGACTCAAAGACAAAGGGGCCAAGGTCAGCCTGACAATGTGCCTGTCACCGCTTTCTGAGCAAGCCCAGTGTACACACAGGAGGCAGGAATTTGACCTAGACCTAGTTCAGAAAGGCTTTCTGAAACAAAGCCTCCTCATGGGTGCCATTGTCAGTTGGCCGCCTGGAGATGTGTCCTTCACTTTCAGCACCTGTAAGTCATGGAAGCAGAGGGGAAGGCGCGTTCGGCAGCCAGGAGCAGATCACGCAGGCGTGAGTGTTTCCCGGCTCATTTCTCGCTCGTCACCAGAAGAGAGTACTAGTTGAGCAGGACTTAGCTAATTCTGAAATTTGGGACTTTTTTAGTCCTGAGCCTTTTGTTGTCGCTATTTTAATGGAGCTTTGAATGCATATCACAATGTAACACATTGGGGTGTTTAAGTATGCGTTAACACATTTTAAATATACACATATGCCCATCATAAAAAGCTGCGAGAAAGTCATGTAACAAGAAAATGGAAGTAAAATAAACAGAAAGAGTCTGTACAGGAGATGCACAAAAACCATCTTTCCTGCATGGACCTCCTTAGGCAGCTGAAAGCCATTAGGTCTCGATAAGGCTACTCCCTTCTTGTTTACTTTTGGATCTAGGTTGAAGATCTGCTTCCCAGGGTAATTCTGTACTTAAATCGTGTTGGTGTGTCTGGGCCTAAACTAAAAAGGCTGACCTAGGGCCTTAGCACAAATTGTAAAACGAATGCCTCGCAGGCCTATAAGCAAAGATGAACACAAAACAGAAACAGACCAGAGAGGTGAAATATAAGAAAGTGTTTTAAGACATTAAAAGAAGAGTCCTTTCTCTTTTTCTTCTATTCTCCTGGTTGACCTTTGTGATTTACAAATTTTCTCCCCAGCCAGGAGGATTTGCTCTTCACAGAGGGAGCCCCAGTAACGTTCATGGGAAGTTCTGAATGGACAAGCATGTACAATGAGATTCTCTGCCCGGTGAAAGAGAGGGAAACCTGGCAATGTGGGAGCTATCTTTGCCCCGCTTTTCATGGTGGTTGAACTGGCTGTGGAGGGTCTTCTGCCATGTGAAGTCACTGTGCTTCTCATCCAGGGAGGTGGGCTGTTTTCTCTACTCTTCATCTCTTGCTGTCTCTGCTGACAGTGGAGTGTACTGTCAAGTTCCGACGCCTTCATGACCTTGAGTAATTGCCACCTTTCAGGCCAAGACTAGAGCTTGATAATCAGCTACCAAAGTGACTTTGCACAACTAGGCTTATTATTAACCCTTCCATTAATTTATTTAGCATTAATTCAGCAGGATCTTTTTATGTTAATAATGCCATGCTAAGCAGTTGTACAAAAAGTGACACAACACTAGCGTTCGGTGCCTGTTTCATGGATGACTAAATAGCAAATTGCAATATGCTTTTATTACAGAAGCATACATTAACACCTATTCTGTATAAAATATTGGGTTACACTGAGGTAACAGGTGAGATCTTCAAAAAGTTTATGGAAAATGTATATTATGAGAAAACGATGTATGAACTTTTTTGTTTTTAAGGTTTTTCACATAAGGCAAGTGAACTTGCTACAGAGATACAGTGAGACATCACCCTTCGAGGGTTGGCCGCACTGCAATTCCAACTCCGTCATTCTCCTCATGGGATTTTGGACATGCATGCACATGTGCCCAGAGTGATTTTCAAGCTGCTGGGTCTGAGACTTGAACCAGAGTCAGTCATGTGGGAGTCCAATATCTTAACCACCATGCTACCTACTGTACCCTATGTATGTATTTAAAAATATGTTTTGCACACAGATAAACTCATCTTTTAATTTATTTTTCCATGCACTTTTGGGATTTCCTCTCCTACTGAGATGAGTATGTACAGTTTCTGACCTGGGACTGGCTATGTTTTAGTCTGGAAGACACACACAGATAAAACAAAATAGTCTTTGAATTAATACAAGTTCAAGAAAAAACAATGTGTGAATGGCAAGAAATATATACTTAGTTGCAACTGGGAGGACTGAGAAAAAGGAGTTGGGTTTTTAGATGACATGAGGAACTACAGGGCATTCCACATGAAAGATTTTGAATCAGTAAGGAAATGACTTAAATGACACCAATGGATTTCCCAGATAATCATTGATGACTTACAGAATGGCAGATTCTGAACAAACAAGTACACCTATGATCTCTTCTTTTTTTTCAAGGATTTTTGCCATAAGGTGCATGTGTTCATGGGCATGAATTTCAAGCCACCTGTTCCAGGACTCAAAATGTGGTCAGCCGTGTGGGAGTGCCTTAACTGCAATGCTACCTGCTAACCTCAGGTATAAACTCTTTTCTAGAAACAGAAACAAAAAAAAAGGAAAAGAAAGAAAGAGAGAGAGAGAAAGACAAAGAAAAGGAAGAGAAAGAAAGAAGAAAAAAGCAAAGAGAAAAAGAAAGAAGAAAGAAAATGAGTGTCATTGACACTGCTTGAGCTCATTTCTCCTGTCTGTAGCAACAGTGGACCTCTCAGTGTCACATGGGGAGACGTAATAGCATTTAGAAAGGCTTTCAGTCTATTCCCTGCTCCTGTCACCAAGCTCTCAGTAGCTGGGATGACTCCGCAAGTGTACCGGATAAAATTCTCTCTCTCTCCTTTGTCATTCTGTTTCTCCAAGGTTAATCATGGAGAATAGGGTACTGACAGTCTATGCTGACTATCTTTCAAAACCAAAACTCTGTAACCATTTTAATATGGTTAAATGCCTAAGTGCCACATGTTAAGGTGGAGAGAGGAAACTTTTGCAAATTACAGAAGAAAGATTAGTAAATTATAGAAGAGAGAAAATATTTTTAAGCTATTAGAGAGAGCTGTATATTTCCTCTGGTGCTACATGACAAAATTGAAGATTTTGTTTAAAAAATGTTTCATTGAGATAGTAGTACTTATGGAATGGCAGAACAATGGCTTCCAAAAGTCCATTCCTCCACACAGTCAACAAATGACACTGAGAAAAATTGGTCATGTCACCCTCTACATAACAATAACCAAACCCTGGCAACAGTCTAAGAAGTGCTTACTCGACAAAAGTGCTGAGTCTCATAAGAACAGTGAAACTTGAGGTTTCTGATTTGTCCTCATTCTTCCCTCTTCATGTCCACAGTGGACCTGAAAAACAGTGATCTGGCACCATGGTAGCTGCAAGACCAGCATCCTAGCAGCCAGGAAAGAGGACTTACAGGGTTTGGGACTTCCCAAATAGCCTGCCCCTAAAGCGTTGCCATTATGTGACCTCGCTGGCACCTCCCTTGGAAAGCCCCATTTTCAGGTTACTGTTATTCGACCTGACTTAGTTTTCCTCCATAAACAAGGCCCTATGGCCAAGGCCTTTGCTGTGAAAAACCAGGAGTGACTGTCTGACCTCTGAGGTACCTACAGTTGTGCTATCAGCTGGAGCAAACAAGACTCTGGCAAAAAGCTGAAAAGGAGATCTAGGATAAAGAGGTGGCTTTGAAAAATTCTGACACAATGCCAGGGACCTCAAAAATCATGCATGAATGCTAGACTGTGAATGTGCCAGGAAGAACTTGAGAAGATATAAGCTTATCTCATCTCTGGATGACCTTGAGACCCTGTGCAGAATGTAAAGCCCAAGCCAGATTTATGAACTGACACAGCTTTCAATGTTCATCAGGATCATCAGTGAATGTAAACTGGATGTTAATTTTTGTTTATATAAATGTGTGTGTGTGTGTGTGTGTGTGCATGTGTATGTTTTTGCCATGTGCATGTGTATGTTTTTGCCATAGGGCATGTGTGCTCTCCAGAGAGAGAAAGAGAGGAGAACAGTGAGAAAACACCCTCCAGGAGTAATGGCTATGCTACAACCCCTTCCCCTCCATTCTCCTCCTAGGACTTTGAGCAAGCATACATACACTTGATGTGAGTCTCAATTCGCCGGGTCCAGGACTCAAATCACCATTGACCAGATAGAAGTCCAGCACCTTAACCATTGTGCCACCTACTGACCCCAAGGAGTTATAATTCCTAAGAACTAAAAACACAGACTTAAAGTTTAGAAGGTGACAAGAAGTTCATTGAACAATAAATGCATTTAAAATTTTATTTAAAGAATTTAATAATTTAATAAATGCTTTGTACAAGTTGGTCAGAAAGACAAACAATGATAGATAAAAATGTCTAAGTAATAAAAATTTAAATTTCAAAGAATTTGAGTCTTTATTATAAAATCACAATGTGCTCTGGTGTGAGAGAGTGAAGCTGGGAAGGAAACGGTAGCAGCGTAGGGTCAGCCCTTTCATATCTGTGGCTCCCTACCCGAGACCTAAGCAACATGGATGGGAATGTGATGTTGTTGGTGACACAGACTATGCAGTTAGGCCTCCTATGGTTGCATCCGTATGGAACATATACAGACTTCTCCTCTGTGAGACTGTGCCCTAAACAATATAGTACTGTAGCATGTACAGTCCTAGATACTGTAAGTGACCAGGAGGAGGTACAGAGTACATGTTAGGATATGCACAGGCTATATGCAAATACCACTGCACCTTGTAGAAGAGGCTTCGGCATCTGCAGAGCTTGTTATCTGAAGCAAGTCCTGGAATCGACCCCCTGTGGATACCGAGACATAGCCATATAGCATCTAGGATACTGCTACTATCCACCCAAACCCTTTCCTCCATTCTCCTGTGCATATAATTATTACTGTACAGGTTTCAGCTTCCCTTGTAGATAGATACAGGCATGATCAAATCTGCAGTAAAATGCAAACACATGTGGTGCATGCCACTGCAATTCTAGGGGCTACCATTAGCAGTGTAAATCTTGCTTGTGTTGTCTCATCCTCTTCAACTGGCAATCACCAATCACCAATCACTCCTTGCTTCAGTCATGTTGATCATAGTAATGCCACTACTCAATGGTGAGTAGTGGCAGAATGTCCTGGAGAAAACCAAATCTTTGGGTGGCTTCACATGACAACAGAACACGGTCTATCTAGCTCTCCAGTCTAGAATGTCCAACTTACTATCATGTGATCTAAAAATAAACTCATTTTAAAGTCACTGTATCTTTGCACCATTTTATTGTGAAAATACAGTTTTACCCTAACTAGTAAAGAAAATGAAAAACATTCAATAGATCTAGCAACCAAACACAACAATGCATTATG
>NW_006159875.1:673159-683182 GCF_000334495.1 Tupaia belangeri chinensis | reverse complement strand
AAGAGTGTATTTTAGTAAAACAAAGTTCAAACAATTTCAGTCAATATAATTACCAATCTTTGCAAAGCATAGGAGAAAAAAAAATCTGATTGTATCTATTGGTGTAAATAGCTGTTTGACCAAATTCAATAGCCTTTGACCATAAATTTCTCAAGAAACACAGAATAGAAGAGAAATCTTGCAACTTTCTACATGGCAGCAGCAAAGAACCTATGACTAACAGCATACTTAATATGGAAAGACTGAGCACTGCACATTCTTCTGAAAATCAGAAACAGTCAAAAGGGTCTACTACAACTTCTCTTGTTCAGCATGGTACTAGAAGTCTTAGCAATTACGGAAAAGGAGAGAGAGAGAGAGAAAGTATATTGGTACACACACACACACACACACACACACACGCACATACATTCCATATAACAGATACCATGATCATCAGTATAAAGGCGTCTGTAAAGAATGGCCACAGGAGTGATGGGTGACAGTGCTAATTCATTCTCTGTGAGGCGGAGTCACAGGGCAGGTCCCCAGCTCCCTGGGCACACCTGGAGTCCCTGTGCCCACCATCCAAGACTGGGTAAGGCTGGAGTGGACTGCAACATAAAATCCCATTGGGTACTCCTTGCTTTGTGTCTCTCATTCATAAAATAAATAAATGAAAGAACTTGAAAAGAACTGCCAAAATAAGAGACTTTAGCAAAGTCACAGAATGCAGAAGAAAATACTTACATTTACTAGAAAAAGACAGTTGGAAAATTACATGAAAATGCCATGTACAGTAGCTCTGAAAAGATAAACTATTACAGATGATTTTTTTAAGAAAAATACAAACTATAGAATGTGGAAAACAGCCAAGGCAAATGAATCCTTAAGTAAATAAGCTTCTAAAACAAGTCAGGTAGCTCTGCAGTACCCCAAGACAGGTTAGGGGTATCCCAGACTAAGGAGTGCAAGAAGCAGTGGTGGCGGTTTGGGTGTTGAGTGTGGTGTTGGTTGTGTTCTCATGGGTTACCAAGGATCATCAGACTGTACACTCATAATGGATACTTTTTACTGACATAAACTTTACCTTGAAAATAAGTGAATCAGAAAATAAAACACATGAATAAAAAGGAAACATTAAAGAAATAGAAATGGTTAAAATAGATCTTTTCAAAGGCTCAGATTTGCAGGAGATGGCTACCAAACTTTAAGCCAAACATGTAATTCCTATTTTACATAGCAAATTAAAAAATATAGTAAGAGTAAAAATTAAATAAATGTGATCCCCAAATGATGGGGTAATACAAGAAAAGAAAACTATTGATCACTTCAGTTATGATTACAGATACACAAATCAATAATAAACTACCATTTAACCAAATCCAACAAAAATGTGCTTAAGACATAATCCAACATAAGTATAATAGGCTTCATCCTAACAATACAAGTACTCTATTATAACAAAGCCTGTCAGTGCACTTCATGGTAGTTATAGACTAAAGGAAAAATGGGGTTAAATTCTGCATTAGATGCTTGATATGCATTTAATAAATTGAAGGCCTATCATTTAAAGACACAAAATTAAAAATGTAAGATTCATCTACAAGCATTATATTGAGCTGAATATAAAATCAAAGTAAAGAGACAAACAAACCATGGAACAAGCACCAGGGAGCCATTCTCCCTCCCCTGAAAGAAGTCAGACAAAAGTAAAAGGGCCAGTTCATGATGCTAGAGGCCCAGCTCCTCTCCTGTTATTCTGACTTTGCCCTACACTGACGGGGAGCTTAGAAGTGGGCAGCGAGGGACCAGCAGGTGGCATAGTGGTTAAGGTGCTGAGCTCCCACATGGCCGACCATGATTCCAGTCCTGGACCTGAGGACTGAAAAATCATACCAGGTGTGTGTGTGCCCAAAATCCTGAAAGGAGAATGGAGAAGAGATTGTGGTGTGGCCATCCCCCCTGGTGGGTCATTTCTCACTTTCTCTCTACCTCTCTCTGTCTCTCTCTGGTGTGCTCAAGCACCCTATGGCAAAAACCTAAAAAAAAAAAAAAAAAATCAGGTGTGGAAGGATGAACTGTAGCCTCTGTTCTCTGCCCTCCATCTTACCCACATGGCCCACCCTCTTCTTTCTTCTTCTCACACACGGAACATGTGCATGCCCTTCCTGAGAGAAACCACAGTTCCCATCAGATTCTTGGTAAAATGGCCTGTATTTGCACATAAACTGCTAACAAGAAAACCTAACAGGTCACTCTTAAATTTTCACTTTTTTTTTTTTTTTAAAGATTTTTGCCATAGGGCACAGGCACTTGTTGGAGAGAGGCAGTGAAAGGCAAAGTGAGATATCACCCCCCACCCCGAGAGGAATGCTGTGTTGCAATCCCTTCTTCTCCATTCTCCTCCTGGGACCTTGGGCACCCACACAAGCCTGGCATTGAGTTTCAAGCCACTGAGTCCATGACTCCAAACCACATGGGAGTCCAGCGCCTTAGCTACTACATAACCAGCAGACCTCCACCCTTATATTTTCAAAATAAAACTCTCCTCTTCCTTAAAACTATCATGTTATTATGATAATGTGTTTTGTCTTGTTTGAGGTAATTTTATTTTTCTTTATGGTATTTAAAATGTAAAGGAAATAAACAACTCTGTGGGTGGGACTAACTCCAACTGCAAAAAGCATGCCAGTTATATGTGTGTATCTATCTATCTATCTATGTAATATATATGTGTGTGTGTACATATATATATTCCCCTTTTGTATAAATGCTAGACTGAAGTGATCTTGGAAAGCATATTACTGTTCTCTCTTATATTTATAGGTTAGGGATGACAACATTTTTTTCTCAGGTACTATGTAAGTTAATGGTAAATTCAGCACTTAGAATTCAATGCTTCATTTATTGCTCTTTCTCCTAAACTAAAAATATTTCTTTATAACACATAACAATTAATGTTCAGCAACATGAAGAATGAACAGATTCATTAAGTTTTTTGTTTGCTCTAATATTTCTAATTCTTACAAGTGATTTTTAGAAAGTTAGGTCAACATAATTTGCATGGTGAGCATTGAATAAGATTCTCCTTGCAATTTCATATCTGCATCTATACTTAAGCACATAGCTTTGCTTTGGTTCAGGGATATTTTTATTTCTCTGCTTTAGTTTTATAGAATAGAAGATTCTTGACTATCTTTATGAGCTGATCCTATATAAAAGTCATTCTTCTATAATAACCTGCAAGTGATTAATGCTAATCTGATATTAGGAATTGATAGCTCTAACAATTATATGGATAAGAGAGGGGTCAAGGTAAACACCACAAAAGTGCTTCAACATACTTCATTCCCCATAGGAAAAAAATAAAAAAGAGAGAGAGATTGTTACAGATTCCCTGGGGATGATCATAATAATTCTGAAAGGTTTGCAAATGTGCAGAACTGTGGGTTGTTGATTTTTCTCATGTGGGAGAAAAGAAGATGTTGGTATAGAAGATGTGCGTTTTTAATCAGACAGGCAGTCAGAGCCCCATCCTGCTGTCTAGTGGACACGTGATCCCGGGCTGCATGCCTGAGCTTCTACACCCCTACCCAGAGGTTGATATAATGCCATCCGTTCAAACTTGGAATGAGGATTATAAGAATTCAAAGTGCTTATTAGAGTGATCATCACAATTTTACCATTAAATTATATTAATTGAGTTCATGGCAGAGCAGTGATCCACATGTCATCAATACAGAAATGTTTCCTGGAAATGAATCACGAGCCAGGCATCATAAGAAAGAAAAGGAGGCATAGAAATGACAGAAATGGGGGCCAGCAAATGGTGGAGGTTGAGGTAGCTAGATCTCTTATTGCAGACCAAACAGTTCAAGTCCCAGACCCAAAGGCTTGAAAAACACACTGTGTACACGAGCATGGCCAAAATCCAAAGAGAATAGAGAAAAAGGAATGGCATGGCCATGGTCCCCGTGGGGAATGTTTTCTCACTTTTCTTCTCTCTAGATCATTCTCTGTATCTTTCCAGCGCACATATATGCCCTATAACAAAACAAAAAAATAGTAAAAGAAGAAATGACAGAAATCAGATTTTCTGCACCCACATGCTCACTGTGGAGTCCCTTCTTCAGCATGAATGGAAAAAAAGTAGAAAGTGCAGATATATGAGGAGATGTCCAGCAGATGAGATCAGGAATTATTCAGCTGGAGTTTTAAAGACCAAGTGACTTCTTCTGTTTTGTCCGCTCCTACTGCCTCTTGGGAAAACAAACTAAAAACAAGGAGCAAAACCATCTTCTAAGCCATTGCTCCCACCATCTTCCTGCTCCCACGAGAGAAGCAAGATGCCTTCTCTGGGCCTGGTTCTCCCTTCTCCCCAAGCCCTTTTACCTGTTGCCCTCTGGGGGACGGGATCTCCAGCTTGGTGCTCTGAGTATCCACAACCTACCAATCCTGATCAGAAGCAAATCACTTTAGTAACTGCAGTGCACTGATGAAAACGACAGCAGGTTTACATCCCAATTTCCAGGTCAGTTTTACTCGATTGTTGTTCTAGGCCCAGGCATGGGTGCTGACAACCCCGCAGTGGCCACCATGGCCCTGGGTCTTGAGCTCGAACACTTGGTCTGACCCTAAGCTTCAGAATCAAGCAGACAGGAGTTCACATTTTGCTTTCTAGTCCAACAGTTTTGTGATTCTAAGTGACTTTGTCATAATAGGTCTTCACTGCATCATTTCAAAGTGTATTTGAGGGACTTAGGGTACTGTATAGAATGCCCTGCTTGACATATTGTAGGTGCTCAATAAGTATAAACCACTACCGAAAGCTGTGTGGCTGTCTGCAATGTCTGCATGTGTGCCTCTTCATTTCTTTTTGAAATGCTTCATCAGCTTGCTGTAAAGCCAATAACCCTTTTTGACAAGCTAATGTCAAATTTGATCTATCCTGTTTTCCCTGTCTTGAGTCCCTGACGCTCTGGTTTCCCTCTGTGATTTGAGGCCAGCTTCCCTCGGTTGCAGCCCCTTCTCACAGAGGACCACCTCAGCAAACCTGTTTCTACCTGGCAGTGAGTGTCACAAAATAAGTACAAGGTATTTCCTCAAAATCCCACCCATATTATAGTTATTGGTTCTTATTTTGCCTTTGTTTCCCTTTACTCCAAAATTCTCCACGTCTGTGTCAGAGTGTTCCGCCGTGCTGAGAAGAGCATACTCACCAGCTTCTCTGCAGCCTTTGCAATTAAATGGTGACGTTTTCTAAGATATAAAGACACATTTCCTTAGGTGGAAAATGTTTATTAATAGCATTCTTTTGTGTGTGTGTGTGTGTGTGTGTGTGTGTGTGTGTGTGTGTGTGATAGGACATGTGCACTCACAGGAGAGAAACAAAGAGAGGGAAATGAGAAATCACCCCCAGGGGGCTGGCCATGTTGCAGCCTCTTCTACTCCATTCTCCTCTTGGGATTCTGAGCATGCATGTGCAGGCACCCACCCAGTGTGATTTTCAAGCTGCCGGATCCTAGTCTTAAACCACAATCAACTATGTGGGAGTTCAGTGTGTTAACTGCCATATCACCTGTCTTTGTGATAATGTTCTCTTTTGATGATCATGTATAATCTGGCACATAAAATAGTCTAGACTGTATTACTAGCACTGGTTTTTCACCCTGTCCAGCGTCTATGCCCTTTATGTGTTACTCGTGGTTTCTCCCATGAAAGTGACATTATTCTCTGCCTTTGGGTTGGCTCTGTCTAGGACTTGCTTTGATCAGGAGAATGAGGGAGGAATGACAGTGAATCAACTCTAAGCTGAGATGTTAAGAAGGCTTGTAGATTTTCACTTGCCTTCTCACACTTCTGCATCCTATGGGATGACTACATCTGGGCTAGTCTGCTCATCTCAGGAGCATGATTGCAAACACCTGGAGGAACACTAGCTGGGAAGACATGCCCAACCATGCCATCATGGGTCACTCATTCTCTACCCAACCCACAATAACAGCATCATGGGAAAAAGTCTTAGCATGGCTAATTTCATAACAGAAGTAAACTGATGCAGAAAGATGACAGTAGTTAGAGATAGACAGATAGATAAATAGATAGATATAGATAGATAGTTATGAGCATATTCAATATAATGTTAATTACACAGAAATGTTGTACACTTTGTATTTGTGGTGGTGGTTGATACTAATTTGGAACTTATCTACAAATTCTGCAAATATAGTTTGGTTTGATTGATCAATGGAAACATAAATCAGATTCCCACACTCCTTTTTAGCAGAAAATACTTTTCTAAATAGTTGAGTCCTTCTGTGTGTTCTTCCGTCTTTTCTTCTCTCGCCTCTTTTCTGTCTACTTATATCTCCTATCTCATTTTGTTTCATGAACATCAGCTGGGGCTACATCTTCAGAACAGATTGAGTTTTGAAGTGCTCTCCTAGGAAACAGACGTTTTTCAAAATGCCCACCTGATAGAATTGCTGAAAGTAGAAATGGGCTAGGTAGGTGTTCCCTGCCTGTCTCTGCCTTACTTGTCTGTGACTGTGGAACAATGAGGGAAATTGCTACATCTGCAATTTCATTCAGTGCACAATCTTTTCCTGAGGTTACAGTGATATCCAGGTTTCAGCATTTCGTGCTTGCAATAGTACACATTCAAAGTGAATTCTAAATGACCAAAAGCTACTTGATCAGAAGAATTCAATTTACAACAAGATTCACCACTTCAAAGTCAATTCTATCCCTTTTATTATCCAGAGGCTGCAGGAAGAATCATTTTATGTTCATAGTCTGGATACTTAGAGGGTTGAAATTACTAAGAAGCAGAGTCTGAAACAATCACGACTCCAACCACATTTTATTTTCCTCCATGCTGCTGTCATGCTCTCAAAATGGGAGCTTCCTTTAATTTAAATATTAAGTACTAAAATTTGGAGCCACTCCCTTGTTCATCAACATTCAGCTCTGAAACAGGACTTCTCAGACCTGTTTATCACATTACTTTCCACTTTCATGTGCCCCATTTATTTTGTAGCCAATTCCCATAGTACTTCTGACCTGCAGCACTACAACAAATTTGCTCCTGTTATGCAAACCATGGTGTCTAGGCTGTATGTTTTAGCAGAACCCAGCTGGGAATCCCTGAGGCTCAAACCACTTTCCTGCAAGCCCTTGGCCTCACTTTACTCACAGGCTTGGCTGTAAACCAAAGGCATGAAAGAAGGTAGAAAATACAGAATGGAACAAGAAACCTCTGAATCAATTGAAATTGCCTTATTTGATGCTTATTAAATTCCAGGCAATTGGATAAAATGTCTATCGTGATGCCTATTAAATTCAATTACATCTAAAGTGAATCTTTTTCCACATTGGCTTTGATGCTTGAGACTTCCGTACTCACTAAACTCGTGGCTTCAATGATAATATCCTGGTATCAATGCTATTAAATTGAAATGCATGTTTGGTTAAAGCAGCATTTTTAAAAAGGAGGTAAATATATAGTAACCAAGAAAGATTTCTTTGTCTTGAAAAATAAATGGAAAGTCTTCATATGCTGGTGTGAGTAAAGAAGAGTTTAAGCAGGGGAAGTACCATGCACATATGTAGAAAAGAAGGGAAGTCACATATTCTGAAAATGACTAGGATGTTGGCACAATGGGAGAGTAATTTTCCCCTGTATTATCCCTTCCTCTTTGCCATGGGAAGAGCTGGAGCAAGAGTATTTCTTGTAACTTATTGATGATATGTTTTTAAAGGCAGTAAAGAAAAATATTCTGGGAAATGTAAACATTATGTTATCAGAGCAATATCCGACATGCCAGTACCTACAAATAAGTTTTTTTTCCATCTTAGAATAGGCAAGGAATCATTATCCTTCTTATGAGAGTTTTTTTTTTTTTAAAGTGCAAATGATTAAGAACTATGGCATGATTCTCAATATTTATAAAATTTATAAAATATTGAGAATCTAAAGACCATTTTATACTCTTAGAAGTTATTGAGTGCTCTCCAAGTCCCACTGGCTAACAAAGTTGGATTTCAGTGTCAGCTCTGACCTGGGTGCATTTGCCACCCCACCCCCACCCCCAGCTTGCCTTAGGACCTGGAGCCCTCCAGTGTGCTCACCAGCATGTGAATTTGCCCTGCAACTTGACTCACTCCTTTATGTCATACCACTATAGCTCATTCCTAACTCAACAGAACCTAACCATTTAGAAGGGCCAAGCACCCTGAGTCAGCCACATAGACACTGCTCTAAACTTGGAAAGGTGGTCTCTTCCAGGAACACACCTGGGGTATAGAGCTGATATTGCCCCTTCTGACATTACAGAATCTACTCCAATAAGTAGGAACAAGAGAAAACTTTATCGGGTAACCAGAAACAAGTGAAGAGACAGAAGAAATATTTTTTTAAAAAGGGGAATATTTCTCCCCAAAGGGAACACAATAAACCCTCTCCAACAATAGGTAGCACAAAAGAATTAAAAGAAATGTCTGAAAAAGAATTCTGCATATTCATTTTGACAAAACTCAAAGAGATGCAAAAAACTGATGATCAATTTCAGAAGATGAGAAAATCACTTCATAATATGAAAGAGGAATTTCGTAAAGAGTTAGACATCCTACAAAGAAATCAAACAAAACTGAAAATGAATAAAACAATATGAGAAATCAAAACTTCTCTTGAAAGCATTAACAGCAGATTGGATCATGCAGAAGAAAGACTTTCTGATCTTGAAAATAAAGTCTCTAAACTTTATCTTCCACTTAGACCAAACCATTTTTTTTAAAAAAAAAGTGAAGATAACATACAGAAAATTCTGGACACCATTAAACACATAAATATATGTATAATGGATATTACAGAAGGTCAAAAAGGAGAAAAAGGCATAGAAAAACCTCTTTCATGAAATACTATCTGAACACTTTCTGAATCTGGAGAAACAAGTAGAAATTCAGACTCAGGAAATAAAAAGAACTTCAAATAGAATCAACATAAGAATATCCTCTCCCACGGCCCATGATAGACAGATTAATAAAAAATTAATATTGGGAACCAGCAGTTAGCATAATGGCTATGTCGCTGGACTCCCATGTAGTAGACCACAGTTTGTGTCCCAGACCCGGTGGCTTAAAACTCACGCCGGGTGTGTGTGCGTGCGTGCCCAAGATCCCGAGAGGAGAATGGAGGAGAAGGGATTGTGGTGTGGCCATCTCCCCTGGGGGGTGATTTTCACTTTCTCTCTCTATGTCTCTCTCTGTCTGGCGAGCGCATGCGCCCTATAGCGAAAAATACCTATCAAAAAAATATTAAAGAGAAAGACAAGATTCTAAAAATGGCAACAGAGAAGCATCAAGTTACAAAGATCATACTATTAGGTTAATGTCAGACCTCTCAACTGGAATGATGCTGGCAAGAAAAAAATGGAAAGACATATTCAAAACATTAGAAGAAAACCAATCTCAACTAAGAACGCTATAACCAACAAGATTATCTTTCAAATGAAAACAAATAATCTTATCAGATAAACAAAACCTGAAAGAATTCACTATCATTAGAACAACTTTTTAAGAAGTATTATATCAGGAAAACTAAAGAAAGACAAACAGAATAAGAGAGCACAAAATAACCAAGAAAATGGCTAACAAAATGGCAGTGATACGTCCATAAATATTGATAACATTGAGTGTCAACAGATTAAATTCACCAATTAGAAGACACAGACTGACTGAATGGATTAAAAAATGGCATCCCCAGACATGCTGCTTGTAAGAAATGCACCTCACTGATAAAGACATACATAGATTGAGATGAAAGGCTGGAGAAAGGCAGCCCATACTGATGGAAATCAAATAAAGACTGGGGTCATAATACTGATATCAGACAAAATAGACTTTAAAACAAAATCTCTAAAAAGAGACACTATACAGCACTAAAAGAGCTATTCCGCCAGGAAGATATAACACTCATTAGTATATATGCATTTAACACTGGAGCACCCGAATGTGTGAAAGACTGCTAGATCTAAAGGGAAA
>NW_006159875.1:626373-673148 GCF_000334495.1 Tupaia belangeri chinensis | reverse complement strand
GAGAAAGCAGCATACTAATTATTGAAGATCTCAACACCCCATTGTCTCCTCTGGGCAGAACATCTAGACAAAAACTAAGCAGAAATATATAATATCTAGATGATGCCCTAAGTCAAATGGACTTGACAGACATCTGTAGAGCTTTTCACCAAACAGCCACAAAATACACATTATTCTCATCCCCACATAGAACATTTTAGAAGATAGACGCAGGAAAAGACACAACGCAAGCCTTTACAAATTCACAGATAAAGAAACTATATTCAGCATTTTTTTCTGACCACAATGGAATTAAACTTGAAATAAACTATAGAAAGAACCTTCAAAAATACACACACATGTGGAAATTAAAAGCCCACTCCTGAATGACTTCACAGCTGCTGAAGAAATTAAGAATAAAATCAAAAGATCTATTGAAACCAATGATAGTGGTTTCATAATGCATGGGACACAGCAAAAGCAGTCTTAAGGGGGAAGTTTGTAGCAATGAGAACTCACCGGAAAAAAGTGAAAACAAGTGAAAAGTAGCAAAGAGACACCCTAGCAATACACCTCAGGAAGTGAAAACCCACAACAAAAACCCTGAAAAATATTGGAAAAAAAGAAATAATAAAGATTATAGCACAAATAAATGAAATAAAGTATCAAAGAACTATACTGAAAATGAAATAAGCCCAAGCTGATTCTTTGAGAAGTTAAACAAAATTGACACACTAACTAGACTAATTAAGAAGAAAAGAGAAAGGAACTAGACAAAATTAACAATGAAACAGGAAATATTACAACAGACATAACAGAAATACAAAAGATCACCAGAAAATACTATGAGCAACCATACACCAACAAACAAGAAATCTTAGATGAGATGGGAAAATTTCTGGACACATATAGTCTACCATGATCAAATCAGAAAGAAATAGAATGCCTAAGTAGGCTCATAACAAGCAATGAGATTGAATCAGTAATGAAGTCTCCCAAGAAAGATAAGTCCAGGTCCTGATGGCTTCACTTCTGAATTCCACAAGACTTTTAAAAACGAGATCACTTCAGTTCTACACAAACTATTTTAGAGATCCAAAAGGAAGGAGCCCTCCCAGACTCATGTTATGAAACCTCCATCATCCTGATCACCCATATTAACAAGGACATAGCTACAACAAAAAACGATAACAATACTCTGATGAACACAGATGCAAAACTTCTCAACAACATACTAGCAAACTGCATCCAGGAACACATAAAGATCAGACACCATGACCACATAGGCTTTATTCTAGGGATACAAGAGTGGTTCAACATATGCAAAACAATACATTTAATATATCACATTAACAGAAAGAAACATTTTTAAAAATAACTATATCAGTCAATGCAGATGAAACATTTGATAAAATACATCATACCTTCAGGAGTAAGACTTAGCAAAATGGCACAGAAGGGCCATTTCTCAAAATAATAAAAGCCGTATATGAAAAACACATAGTTATACCATATAGATTGCAGGATAACAGAAAGTTTTTCCACTGAAATCTGGAGCAAGACAAGTCTGTGCACTCTTTCAGTCCTTTCAACCCAGTACTGGAAGTCTTAGTCAATACACTCATACAAAAGAATAAGGTAAAAGGCATTTAAATAGAAAAAGAAGAAGTGAAATAATCTCTATTTGTAGATGACATAGTTACATAAATATAATCCAAAATAATACATTAAAAAACACCTGAAAGTGATAAATGAATACAGTAAAGTGGCAGGATACAAAATCAACATACAAAAATCTACATCATTTTTATACAGTTAAAAAGAAACAGAATAAAGTAGAATTAAAGAAAACAATTCTATTTACAATAGCCGCTAAATAAATAAATACATACATGCATGCATACATACATACATAAAATAAATAAAAAGATACCTAAAAATAAACTTAACCAAAAAAGTCAAAGACCTGCACAAGGAAAACTATGAAAACTGAAAAAAGAAATTGAAAATGATACATAAAAGGAGAAAGACATCCCATGTTTCTGAATTGGAAGAATTTATATAATCAAAATGTCAGTTCTCCCTATATTAATTTACAAACTTAATCCAATTTCAATCAAACTACCAGAGATATTTTTCACAGAAATGCAAAAAGCAATCATAAAATTTGTCTGGAATTATAAACAGCTCTGTATCACTAAAGTAATACTGTGTAAAATAATAAAATAAGAGGCATCTAATTTCCTGATATCAAAATATATTACATAGCTTGTGATAACCAACGCAGCATGATACTGGCAGAGAAAGAAGGACATGTAGGTCTATGGAATCAAATAAAGAACCCAGACATAAGCCCCAAAACATACAGATTTTTGACGAAGGGGTAGGAAAAAGAAAATCTCTTCAAGAAATAATGCTGAAAACTAGATATCCATCTGCATAAAAATGAAACTGGACTCCCATCTCTCACCATTAAAAAATCAACTCCAGGGACTAGTAGATAACATAATGATAACATGGCTGGACTCCAACATGGCTGACTGTGGTTTAAGTCCCAGGCCAGGCAGCTTGAAAATCAAGCTGTGGCATAGCTATCCCCTCAGGGGAGTGATTTCTCACTTTTTTTCTCTCTTTCTCTCTCCTTCTCTCTGGCAAGAACATGTACCCTGTGGCAAAGAATTTCTCTTAAAAAATAATAAACTCAAAAGAGTTAAAGATCTAAACGTAAAATTTCAAAGTATAAAATCTCTAGTCAATGTGATCAGAAAAGAGAAGGAAATAAAAGGCATTCTAATAGGAAAAAAAGAAGAGCTGAAATTATCTATTTCCAAATGACTTGCTTTTATACATAGACACAATAGTATCCATGAAGAAATTTCTTGAAATAATAAATAAATACAATAAAGTGGCAGGATACAAAAATGACTTAAAAAAACTATAGCATTTCTATATGTAAATAACAAGCAAGCAGAAACAGAGCTGAAGAGAGTAATAGTGTTTACTACAGCTATAAGAAATATAAGATAACTAAGAATAAAACTAACCAAGAAAGTCAAAGACCTCTATAAGCAAAACTATGAAAACCTTCAAAAGGAAATCAAAAAGGACACAAAAAAATTGAAAGGACATTCCATGTTCCTGGATTGGGAGAATTAACATATTCAAAATGGCAATCCTACTCAAATTAATCTACATCTTTAATGCAATCTCTATAAAATTACAAGAGACATTCTTCACAGATCTAGAAATGGCAATCATAGAATTTGTCTGGAAACATAAAAGACCCCATATTGCCAAGATCATTCTGCAAAAGAAGAGTGGAGTGGGTGACATCTCACTTCTTGACCTCAAAATATATTACAAACCTGTTATAATCAAAAGAGTATGGTATTCGTACAAAAACAGACATGAGGACCAATGGAACAGAGCAGAGACTCCAGAAATAAACCCCCAAACATACAGCCAACTCATGTTTGTCAAAGGGTACCAGTCAATCCAGTGGGAAAAGGAAAACCTCTTTAGTAAATGGTGCTGGAAAAACTGAGTATCCATCTGGAGAAAGATGAATCTGAACCCCCATCTGTCTCCATTAACAAAAATCAATGCAAAGTGGATCCAAGATTTAAACCTAAGACCACAAACTATAAAACTACTGGTGGAAAACCTATGACCACAAACTATAAAACTTTTGGGGAGATTCTGGGAGACATTTGGGTAGGAAAGAACCACAAAGCACAGGCGATAATCTCCAAAATAGACAGGGAGGATTACATCAGATTAAGAAATTTCTGCACAGCGAAGGACACCGTAATTAGTGTGAATCAGCAATCCTTGGAATGGAAGAGAATCTTTCTTAAGTGTGCCTCAGAAAAGAGACGGATGACCAGAAAACACAGGAAACTCAAGTGACTTACCCAGAAGAAAATGATAAATCCAATTAAAAGATGGGGAAATGAGCTGAATAAACAACTCTCTAAGGAACATAAATGACAGCCAAAAAGCATATGAAAAAATGCTAAACATCCCTCATCATAAAGAAGATGCAAATCAAAACCACAATGATACCATCTAACCCCAGCAAGAATGGTGAAGATAAAAAACAAAACAAACAAACAAAAAAACCAGAAATGGAAGTGTTGGAGGGAATGTGGTGAAAGGGGAACACTCCTATTTTGTTGATAGGGAATGTAAATTGGTCCAACCATTGTGGAGAACAATATGGAGGTTCCTCAAAGACCTTTAAATAGAACTACCATAGGATCCATCAATTCCACTCCTGGGTATCCACCCAAAGGACAGGAGAATGTTCAGTCAGAAAAGAACTTGCCCAACTATATTTATTGTAGCATTATTCAAGATTGCTAAAACATAGAACCAACCCAAATGTTCACGAACAGATGAATGGATTGAAAAATTGTAACACATATACTCCATGGAATATTGTTCAGTCATTAAAAAAAAGGCTCTGGAATTTGATAGAAAGTGGATGAATATGGAAGATTTGTTGATGAGGGAAGCAAGTCAGGCTATGAAAGAGAGACATTGTATGTCTCCACTTTATATATACACTGACTCTATGGTAGAAATTGAAAGACTGGAGAACATAAAAGCATGAAAAATTGTTGTGGACACTAGAGACAAAGTGGAAAGAGAGATTGGAGGGGAAGAGTGTAGAAAAGGAAATTTGGGGAGAAAATAGAGAGGTAAGACATTGGTGAAACACAGATATGGTTTATTATCTCTTTTTTTTTTTTTTGGAGAGGTTTTTGCTATAGAGCACGTGTGCTCACCAGACAGACAGAGAGAGACAGAGAGACAGAAAGTGAGAAATCACCCCCTGGGGGGGCTGACCACGCTGCAATCTCTTCTCTTCCGTTCTCCTCTTGGGATCTTGGGCATGCACGCACACGTGCCTGGTGTGAGTTTTAAGTCACCGGGTCCAGGATGCAAACCACGGTCAACTACGTGGGAATCCAGTGACATAGCCATTACGCTAACTGCTGGTCCCTGGTTTATTGACTTTTGATGAGGATGTATATAGTATTCTCAACTGGGCTGGACTGGTGTATATAATGCTAGATAAACTCTCTTTACAATCTAAATGATGTATAGTGGCTGAATGTAGAAATAATAATAATAATAATAAACTACTTATGGAAAACACTGGGGAAACGCTTGGAGACACTGGAGTTGACAAAGACTTCTTAAATAAGATCTCCAAAGAACAGACAATAATATCAATAAATAGATAAGTTGGACTCAGGCTGGACAGCTTCGGCACAGTAAAATTAATAATAGAGTGAATAGACAACCCTCCAAATAAAATAATATATTTGCAAACTGTGCCTCAGATAAGGAACTGATAACCAGAATATACAGGGAACTCAAGAAGCTTGAGTTCAAGCAAAAAATAATATTAATAATAATGATCCAGTGTCAAAATGGGTAAATGAGTTGAACAGACAATTCTCCAAGGAAGACAACTGTACAGCCCCAAAGCATCTGAAAACATCCTCAACATGTCTTATTACAAGGGAAATGCAACCCAAAACCACAATGAAATATCACCTAACCTCAGTCAGAATGGTTAACATTTAAAAAACTAAAGAATGATAAGTGTTGGTGAGGCTTTTGGGAAAAGGGAACCTTCTTACACTATTTATGGGAATGTAAATTAGTACAGTCACTGTGTAGAACAATATGGAAATTCCTCAAAAACCTGCAAATGGAACTACTTTATGATCCAAAAATTCTGCTCCTGGGTATCTGCCCAAAGAATAAAAAAACACTCAGTTGGAAAAACACTTTCACATCCATGTTTATTCCAGCACTATTCACAATTGCTAAGACATGGAATCAACCCAACTTTCCAAGAGCAGATGAATAGATTGAAAATATGGGGCACATATACAGTATAGAATATTACTCAGCCATCAAAAACAATGAGATCCTGAAATTTGATACAAAGTGGACAAAAATAGATTTAATGCTGAGCGAAGCAAGCCTGGTTATAAAAGAGAGGCTTTGCATGTCCCTGTTTAATATATATGGAATGTCTGCACTCTGGGCAGAAACTGAGACTGGATGGTATAAAAGCAGGGAGGACAGATATAGACACTAGAGATAGTATGGGCGGATGGTGGGCAATGAAGGATGAGAGAGAAGTAATTGGGCAGGGGAAAGAAGCAAAATATTTAACAGACACAAAAATGGATAACTATCTATTGATAATAATGTACATGGTAATATCTCTAGACTGATATCCAATGTATTCATGCTAGAAAATCATTTTGTATGCTGCTATAAAGATGTACAGTGATTAAATGTAAAATAGTTCTTTTCTTAAAGTATTGATTTGCTCTTAGTGAAAAGGAGCCATACTGCAAATGGTTCTTATTTATGTTTTGATAACTTACCTAAGAAACAGATATCTAAATGCTTTATATTTGTGTTTATTGAGCTTTAATTACTTAGAAAACTGAGCTTTAAAAGGTTAAATTTTCAACTACATCATTTTTATATTTGATGTTAAAACATTTTAATTATCACATTGGTTAAATAATTATTATTTCTCAGTTATCTATGATCCTATTTTGATCAAATGATATACTTTTTCTTTGCTATAGGGCACATGTGCTCACCAGAAAGAGAGAGACCAAGAGACAGAAAGCGAGAAATTACCCCCCAGGGGGGATGGACATGCCACAATCCCTTCTCCTCCATTCTCCTCTCGGATCTTAGGCATGCACGCACACACGCCTGGTGTGAGTTTAAGCCACTGGGTCTGGGACTTGAACCGTGGTTGACTACATGGGAGTTCAGTGACATAGCCATTATGCCAACTGCTGGTCCCAACTTTTTTTGACATCTCTAACAGGTTTCTTCATGAGCAAATTCTAAATTAAATACTTTTTACCTAAAATTTGACTTTTGGGATTTTAATTTGATCTCTGGAAAACTTCAAAGGAGCTACCTCTCATTTTATAAATACTTTCCTGACATATCAATTTATATGAGAATAATCATCAATTAAGAAAGAAATACTAAATCTCTTTTAGGGTTATATTTATATAAAATGTAATTAAGGTCATGTACCATTAATAAAAATTTAATCCTGATATCACACTGTCAGTCATAATTCTGGTTATCTTTAAATGCTGTATACAACAGAAATAATTGAATTGTTTTCTCAGTTACATTATTATTTTAACAAACTGTGATCAAGTTATTAATTAAAGTAATGTTAAAATTTTATTATCCGTAGATCCAAAGTTTCTTCCCATGAAAATACTAATAAAAACTCTGTAATACAGGTTCCTTCAGCTTTAAGATCACTGAACTTGGGACCAATGGTTAGTGTAATGGCTATGGTGCTGGAATCCCATGTTGCCAGCCATGGTTTGAGTCCCAACCTTGTGGCTTAAACTCACACTGAGCACGTGTGCGTATGTGCCCAAGATCCCAAGAGGAGAATGGAGGAGAAGGAACTGCGGCATGCCCATCTATTTCTGGCGAGTGCACACACCCTATAGCAAAAAAAAAAAAAAAAAATCTTAAAAAAAAAATCAATGAACTTAAGGTAGACTTAACCTGAGAACCACTAACTTCAAGCCTCCTTTGTTTCTCAAATACCGCCAAAAGGGTCTTTTGACTTGGAGTCCTAGTCATCAATCATTTTCTCTCCAATAAATGATCAGAAAAGCCACAAAGACAGGTCTATTTTTGGCCCCAAGAAACAATTAAAGCCCCCATAAGATGTTAGATGAGTGATGCTTACAGAAAAGAAGCTGGTCAATGGGGAAATTAAAAAAAATTTTTTTTCAATATTGAAATGGAGTCATTAGTTCCAGTCCTGACTACACTTAGCTGGAAAGGCTAGGGAAGTATGTTCTCACACTAACATGCCTGATAACACAAACTGCTGTTGAAAAACTCTGCTCTTCGGATCAGCAGGTGGTGTGGAGCTTATGTCACTGGACTCCTACATGGCCAAGTACAGTTCTAGTCTTGGACTTGGTGGCCTAAAATTCACATGAAGTGTGTGTATTCATGTCCCAAATTCCAGGAGGAGAATGGAGGAGAAGGGACTGTGACATGTCCATCACTCCTGGGGGTGAGTTGTCTCTTTCTCTCTTACCATCTCTCTCTGTTTCTCTCCAGCAAACAACCATCCCCAATGGCAAAACCAAAATCAATAAATATTTAAATAAATAAACAAAACCAACTTCTGCCCTGTTCATGGGTTTTGTCTTTAAAATCTGTCAAAGTTTTAAAAAACATTGATTAACTTGCTTGGAAATTATGTTTGCATTCCTCAAATTTATACCTAACTTAATTACTTTTTACATGAAAAAAAAAAAGTAGGTGAACACTCCCAAGAAGATTTTGTTTATGTAGATAATAACTGATAATGTTTACACCATTTAAGTTAAAACACATTACAAAATAAAACTTTAAAAATTTGGTGTTATACTGTGGCAAGATATTTGAGGAAATTGGCACCCATATGACTGACTATGTGGTTAAGTCCCAGATCCTGTGGCATGAGAGACATGCTGGGTGTGCGCATGCACATGCTCTTAACTCCAAAAAAAGGACTGCATGAAGAAGGGGTTGTGGCGTATATCATTACCTATAGGAAGTACTCTCTCACTTTCACCCTCTCTCTTATTCTCTTCTTGACAAGCATATGTGACCTCTGGCATGTTAAAAAAAAGAAACATTAAAAAAGTTTATTAACTTGAATTAATAATAATATGCCTATTATTAACAAATGAAATGTTTTAATAAAAATAAGTATTTTTCAAACATAAAAAAACGGTGAAAATGTTCACATACATTGTTTTATACTTTTGCAAATATCTTTAATATCTAGCTTTATAGAAGATAATTGGTTTTCTTTTTTTAATTTTTTTCTTTTTTTTGAGAGGTTTTTGCTATAGGGCACATGCACTCACCAGACAGAGAGAGAAAGACAGAGAGATAGAAAGCGAGAAATCACCCCCCAGGGGGGATAGCCACGCTGCAATCCCTTCTCCTCCATTTTCCTCTCAGGATCTTGGGCATGCACGCACATGCACCCGGTGTGAGTTTAAGCCACCAGGTCTGGGACTTGAATCATGGTCGACTACGTGGGAGTCCAGCGACATAGCCATTACACTAACTGCTGGTCCCAATAATTGGTTTTCATATATGCATTTTTATGGTAAGGTATTTTGGTTCAAGTACATAAAACTTAAGCTCATACAAAATGCACAAAGGAAGGGGCACTTTGAGTCTTTTCTGATAATTGTGGATATTCTTTAAAACCATATCTAAATTTGACAAGTATGATTTAAATGTGTCCCCCCCTCCCAATTAATGTGTTGAAATTTGGTTGCCATCATGACCCTACTAAGAGAGTGATAAATTAATCTGACTGTGGTATGAAGAGATGGGATTTTTAAGAGTTGATTAAGAATAGACACAGTAATCATGGTGGGGACCCCATGACTGAGTGCCCAGGGCTGTATAAGAAGCAAATGAGACCTAAGACATACACACCCTTGTCCTCCTTGCAGATGATGCCCTATGTCATTTCAATATCTTGCAGGAAGCCCCCACCAGCTATACATCCCCTTACTAGATAGAGCCCCTCAACCTTGGACTTCACACATCATGAGATGGGTCAACTTTTATTCTTCATAAATTAGTGTGTGGTATTGAGTTACAACAGAAAAATGGACTGCAACATTTACATTAAGCTCCACTGGTATATTTTTCACTTTTAATTGATTTTGTCCACTTTTGATTTGGCGAATATTGGTTTATACAGGGTTTTTCAAGTGTTAGCTAATACCATTCTAATATTAAAAGGCATATATGTTAATGCACCATTGATCTCATCAGAAAAGTCCTTAAAATTCAGGAAGCTATTAAATTCATAGTGACAGATTTAAGCAATATTGCAAAATTCTATTTGTTTTTCAGAGATTAAGTTTTATTATCTACAATAAATACTGTAAGGTACTTTTCTTTTTTAAAAAAAAGAATTATTTTATGTTAACTTTTTATTTATTTTAATTTGACCAGAGAGAGAGAGAAAGTGAGAAAGCCACAAGGTCTGGGACTCGAACCGCCGTCGGCCATGTGGGAGTCCAGCGCCCTTAACCACCGTGCTACCTGTCTGCCCCAAGGTACTTTTCTTGAAATGACAGGCTTACTCCATTTATTTTGGAGGACATGTCTTCCAATGCTCCAGGTTTAATAATTCATGTTTTTAATTTATTTTTCTCTCACGTGAAAATTGCGTCTGTGTAAATAGTACATAGTTTAGCTTGCAACTCAGACAACTGCCCACATATTTTTTCTTGAGAAAGTTACAATTGTTCCATTCAGTATTGAGCCCATGGAGGGAGCCTTTTATACCACTGTACTCTATATGGTCCTGACATGTTATCTTTAATGACTTAGTATGGTAAAGTGCATGAGAAGTGACATCTGTTCTATTTCTTCCTATTTTTCTCCTTTTCACTTAAAAGTAGGTGGAAGAGAAAAAAAGAATAATTTCAATCTGACATTATTAGTCATGACACTGAGTAACATACTTAATAATAGTGTTGACTAGAAATGGCATCATTGGCAATATGTTAACCCCAGAAGTTCTGTCTCCTCTGCATGGGAAACTGTTCTTGTTTCACGAATTCAGTTGTTGATCATAGATGTTAGTATATCCAATATTATTCAAAAGATCTTTGACATTCTTTTTTTAAACTCATTTTAGAGAGGTTTGTTATTTTTATTTTCAGAGAGTTAATTTTGTCCCATTTAATTGTTAGGAAAATTTTCTCCTTATTAGGTTTCTGCATTTGCCTTCTGCTTCATAAGGTACCTTGAATAGATCTTTCTCCTTTTCAGATCCATCTCCAGTTTCTACATAAGCCTCAAATCTTGTACTTGTCTTCAGTCTAGTTTAGATTTAAATTTTCTGTGCAGTTTGGGGCCATCATTTGTTAGAGGCATTCTACTTTTTTCTGTTTTATTTATTCATTTCTAAATTTATTTTTACAGTCACTCATTGTACACCACTTTGCTTGTAAAGAGAATTTATCCAACACAGCTGAGGATACTATACGCTTTATCAAGAGACAACAATCTTTTTTTTTTTTTTTTTTTTTGGAGAGGTTTTTGCTATATGGCGCGTGCTCTCGCCAGAAAAACAAAGAGAGACAGAGAGACAGAAAGCAAGAAATCACCCCCCAGGGGAGATGGCCACACTGCAATCCCTTCTCCTCCATTCTCCTCTCGGGATCTTGGGCACGCATGCACATGCACCCAGTGTGAGTTAAAGCCACTGGATCTGGGACTTGAAACACGGTCGACTACATGGGAGTCCAGCAACATATTCATCATGCTAACTGCTGGTCCCAAGAACAATCCATTTTTGTGTCCCATAAATGTCTTGCTTCTCTATTTTTCTCCTGAGTTTCTTTCATCACATTCTCCACCTTCTCCCACCCTCTTCTCACACTGTCTGCAGTATCTATAACAATTTATCAGGTTTCTATATTCTCTAATCCTTCAGTTTCTGCCATAGAGTGTGGACATTTATATATATATATATTAAGTGGTGACATACATTGTTTCTCTTTCATAGCCTGGCTTGCTTCACCCAGTAATAAACCTTTCCTATTTGTCCACTTTCTATCAAATGTCAGGATCTTGTTTAAGAATGGAGTAAGGGTGCAGGTTGGATTACTTGCAATGAGGACAGCTCTTCTCACTAAGCAGGCAGCTCATTAACAGCTGCCCTAGTGGTTACAACTATTTCCAGCCTTAATTTAGGACTGAGAAAGTCAATCCACTGACCATTAAACCAGAGAGCTGGATACATGTTCTATTCATTTGAGAGACCTACAGACCTACTTTGGTTGGCTTCCTGGTCACATTGACAGGTTCTTGTTTCCACTCTCAAGGCCCATAAGCCCAGATCTACAGACCAATCTTATGAGTTGGTTTTCATTCTTTTCTCAGCTGGGAAGAGGTGAATAATTTTATTGTTGTTTTGTATAAATATAAATGGACACACGCATTATTAAAATATTTTATTAATATTTATTTTACATCTAGGGTGTGGTAGAGGTGTATCTTCCTTGTAAATTTATACTGTATTGACTAGACTTTTTCTAAATACTTTATTTTCTTTAGTGTTTACTAAAGGAAACTTTGAAATAAGTAATAACCTATTCCTTTGATGAATGAAAAACGCAAGTCTAAAACAGGTTATGTAACTTTTCTGGAATTACAATGCTTGTTTTTGCTAGACCCACTATTTAAAACTTAATAAATTTTAATCTAATGTCTAAGGTTTTTCTATTTTGCGATGCTGGGCAGAAGACTGGACATGATATTAAAATTAATATGCATTTTACTTTGAAAATATCTTTTACATTTTTATTTTTTTCTTTATACTATACATGTAGAATATTTTGAATCCAATATTACAGAAGATGCATTTTCCTATACAGGTAAAAGTGATATTGCAGATCTAATTTTTCACACATTGTTTCACTCATAGTTTATTTTCTTTTATTAGATAATATGTGTAACTCTCTGCACAAGGAAGGAAAAGCCAGAATTGCCTACTTAATAACTGAAGAAGATGAATAAAATTAAATAATTGTCTATAGTCTAGTGAAGCTTAGTTTTAATTGCTACAGAAAAGACAAAGATTCCAAAGAAAAGGCTCAGTATTAGTAACTGCCAGAGGCACAGAAGCAACCATGTGAACAGCACAAGCTGTATCTCACTTGCACAATGCATGCACTGTTGACTCGCAGGATTCATGCTCTGCTACAGGCCTCCAATTCTATACCCACATGGCATCAGCATTAAACCTAAGTGAAGATGGTACAGAATTTTAAAAACACAATCAAACTCATTCGTTTAGAGATTCACCTTAGAAATAACCCAAATCTCTAGTTTAATCAAAATATTAAAATCAAGGACACGTGGGGAGCCTAGATTCTGGGCATTTAAACATTCCCGATGTGAGGCGAGGTGGCCAGGTGTGGGTCTCTCGCCAGGTTGCTGTGATCCAGTCTCAAGGGAAGATGGCATTCTACAGAACTCTGAGGAGACAGCTTTTGCCAAGCACCTGCTGTGTAGCTGAGAAATGGTGATCTGAGTCCAGATGCTGCCAGTTATCAGCTATGGACAGGAGATGAGAGGGAAACTGCTCACCCTCAGCTCCCTTACCCGAGAGAGGACAGCATCTTTTCACTGAGAAGACTGATGGGTCCACACTCTGTACCAGGATGTGGCAGCTCTCACAGGGTGACTATTCACACAGATTTCTCCTTCAGTACTCTTGTCCCCAAATATTTTGTGGAAAAAGGATAAGCCTTGTTTATTAATCTGTCAAATAATGTCAAAGATATTCTGCTTGTTGTTTTCATGACTCGTCTAATATAAATGGAAGTTTAAAAAAAGTCACCTCATTGCTGTTCTTAAAAAGCATAGATTCTGAGGGAGAGAGAAAAATATATCGAGAACCCAGAACACACACATAGACATACACAAACACACACACACACACACACACACACACACACACAGATGAACACAAGTTAAAGCGACTTCATGGAAAAGGATCCTCCCAGTAGATGATCTAATTGGCTTCTATGGGTCATGTCTGTGTTTGTTTAAAGGTAACAATTCCGGCCGGCCCTTAGCCTAGTGGTTAGGGAGTGGGATGCCACATGACCAACCAAGTCAAACCAGGGTTTGACTCCTAACCAGGGTAGCAGAAAACAAACAAACAGAACACTGGGTGTGCGTGTGCATGTGCGTGTGTGTGCCTAAATCCTGACAGGGTGGACAAATGGAGGAGCCAGGACAGCAGCCTGACCATTCCTCATCAGGAAGTGCTCTTGCCCTATCTCTTACTGCCCTCCAGCAATTAAAAAAAAATGGTAATAACTTTTGGTTTTGGATGCTTTAAGGGTCATTATGTTACTTTCTTCTGAGAGGATGAAATGTGCCTATTAGGTAAATATTCCCCAACAGAGTGGTTATTGGCTTCAGGTTAAATTCAAGAAAACAGTTCAGGGAGCTGTTGCGCAGTGGTCAGAGCCAGCCGTACTCCAGTCACAAGATCTGAATCCGTGCAGGCAAGGCCTGAGAACCAGCCCACTCACTAATTCCTACAGACACCCCGTGGGCAGTACCTGGACCTCCTCTTGGAGAGACACTCCAGGATGCAGAATATGTAGTTGGAACCCTCCAACAGGAAGAAAATTCTGCCCAAATTCTTGCTCCTTGCCTAGCCCCTCCCAGGTACTCTGCTGTAAGGATTTCATGTCACTAGGAGTCCTTAACTGCAGTGAGAAAGGCTGTTTTTTTCTGTGCCCTGCCACAACCCATCATAAATACTGCAGTGTTTTAACATCAAAACTAACATGCTATTTTTTAAAAAAAAAATCTGTATCTTTCTCTTTCACAGATATACAAATTTCAGCACTGTAGATTTTACTTGGATAAAAAAATAATAATAACCGGGAATTAATTTGGAAATCGAGAGACAAACAACACTAATGCAAGCTCTCTAGGCGAAAAGAATTTGGCCGGAATACAGATTGTTTCTCCATTTCCATGGGCTGCTTTCTCGGTTTTTAGAGTGCAATGAGCAAAAAGGTTTTAAATATCATCTAAATAACAACACACCACATGGCACCCTCCCCCATTCTCAACAGACAGCACTTTTTGCACAAGTGCTTGTCAATCAAATGCTACCAGGAGATTAGTCTGAGTAACAGCAGTTTCTATAGACCAGGTTTTCACAACTCACACCATTTTATGATTACATATCAGAGGCATTCATGATGCCAACCAATCTGTCAGCACTTAAATGAGGCATTTTGAGAAAAAAACAAAAGACACAGAGTAAATGCGTCCGGTGCTCCAGTGCTGCAGCATTATAAATGATGCTCTGAGAAATTCAGTGTACATGAGTCCTTCCACACATACTTGACCTCTTCCTTGTGTACCCGTGTCCTTCCTCTGTACCCGTGTCCTCCCTCGTGTACCCGTGTCCTTCCTCGTGTACCAGTGTCCTTCCTCGTGTACCCGTGTCCTCCCTCGTGTACCCGTGTCCTTCCTTGTGTACCTGTGTCCTTCCTCTGTACCCATGTCCTCCCTCGTGTACCCGTGTCCTTTCTCGTGTATCCGTGTCCTTCTTCGTGTACCTGTGTCCTCCCTCGTGTACCCGTGTCCTTCCTCGTGTATCCGTGTCCTTCTTCTTGTACCTGTGTCCTCCCTCGTGTACCCGTGTCCTTCCTTGTGTACCCGTGTCCTCCCTCATGTATCCGAGTCCTCCCTCGTTACCTGTGTCCTTCCTCATGTACCCGAGTCCTCCCTCATGTACCCGAGTCCTCCCTCGTGTACCCGAGTCCTTCCTCTGTACCTGTGTCCTCCCTCGTGTACCTGTGTCCTTCCTCTGTACCCGTGTCCTCCCTCGTGTACCCGAGTCCTCCCTCGTGTACCCGTGTCCTTCCTCATGTACCCATGTCCTCCCTCGTGTACCCGAGTCCTCCCTCGTGTACCCAAGTCCTTCCTCTGTACCTGTGGCCTTTCTCGTGTACGCGAGTCCTTCCTCTGTACCTGTGGCCTTCCTCGTGTACACATGTCCTCCCTCATGTACCCGAGTCCTCTCTCGTGTACCTGTGTCCTTCCTCGTGTACCCGAGTCCTCCCTCATGGACCCGAGTCCTCCCTCATGTACCCGAGTCCTCCCTCGTGTACCCGTGTCCTTCCTTGTGTGCCCGTGTCCTCCCTCGTGTATCCGAGTCCTCCCTCGTGTACTTGTGTCTTTCCTCATGTACCCGAGTCCTCCCTCATGTACCTGAGTCCTCCCTCGTGTATCTGTGTCCTTCCTCATGTACCCGAGTACTCCCTCGTGTACCCGAGTCCTTCTTCATGTACTTGTGGCCTTCCTCTGTACCCATGTCCTTCCTCGTGTACCCATGTCCTTCCTTGTGTATCTGAGTCCTTCCTCTGTACCTGTGTCCTCCCTCGTCTACCCATGTCCTTCCTCGTGTACCCATGTCCTTCCTTGTGTACCCATGTCCTTCCTCTGTACCTGTGTCCTTCCTCATGTACCTGTGGCCTCCTCACCTGCCTAGTTTACACTGAAACTTTTGTTGAACAAGAATCATTTTTCAGAATCAATGAATAGGATAAATTAGAAAAACCTCCCAGATCTAGCTCTCCCCTCTCCTTTTTCTGTACCTATATCTAGGCTTGCTTGGGCAAATCTGTGATGAGGACTGGTTTTACTTCCTGTACTATTTTGAAAGCAAGTGGCATAGTGTTTAGGGAAGAATTTTGGAGCAAGACTGACCTGGGCTTGAGTTTTGTGGTCTGCCAAATACACACTGTTAGGCTGCTTACCTGAGTTCTCAAAGTCTCCATTTGGCACTCTGTAAAGTGAAAATAATTATATCCCCCATGGCTGACTGCGGTTAGCCTGAGTCGCGACCCTGGTAGGTTGAAAATCATGCCAGGCGTTTGTGTAGGCATGCTCAAAATCCTAGGAGGAGAACAGCAAAGGGACTGTGATATGGCCATCTCCCCTGGTGGGAAATTTCTCACTTCCTCTCTGTCACTCTATCTCTTCTTGGAAAGCACACACACACACCCTGTGATGAAAACCAAAGAAAAGAAAAAGAAAACAATTGCACAAATTCACTGTGTAGACATGCCTGATTTCTTCTGCCTAGTTATTCTTTGTATAAGATTCTAAAAAAGAGAATACAACACACACAGGCCTTTTTCAGGTAGCAACCTAAACCATGTGAGCCACTTTTATCAACACTTTCCACATTTTTAAGTGTATTATTTTTCTTTTTACTTTCATCACATTTTATTGTGGCTTCATCAAATTCACAAGGAAAAGGAAGAATGAATAAATAAAAGGAAAGAAATGCCCATAAGCCCTTTATTCTCTTAATAGCATAAAGAGTCCGTCGCAAATGCTGTGCTGGGTCTGAAGGGATACCCGTTTTCACTGCCCATTACACCTAAGGAATAAGGCTCTTCTGGTGAAACTTCAGGCAAAATTAGGAAACACAAAATCAAATGGACATGTGGGTAGGAAGTGAAGCCAGGAAAGGCATTTGGTCATTTCTGGTGCCTCTGAAATCATACCATATGGGGGGACGTTTGCTCTGTCCTAGAGTCAGATTGGTCTTGCCAATACATGATACTGAAACTACTGAGATTTCATCTGCCCAGTTGAATCAAAATTGAAAGGATCAATTCAAACCAGATGGACCAGGAAGCTTCGGCAACTGTCTCTGAGCATCTCAGCTTGAATTTAAAGAGCCCTACACCACCAGGATTTGAGAGTCAGTGGATCCCTGAATGTCCTCTAGCCCACCAGTCACCACCAAGAACTTGAGCTCCTCTGCAAAGCCTGCCTGTGCCCTGAGGTGCTGAGGCTGCACTCACAGTGGCAGAGCAGGACTTAGAGTTTGTTGCAGGGCTGGAGCAGGAACAGGGAGGTATGGGGTGTGATGAAAACTCTGGGGGCAGCTGAGTCAAATGCAGTCATGAGTCACTTGACAGTGGGGACATATTCTGAGAAATGTGCTGTTAGGTTATTTCTGCATTGTGAGAACATAGAATGTGTTTAGGAACCTACATGGTATAGCCTCCCGTACACCCAGTGCATGTAGTGTAGGCTATTATCATCTGCTATGGGATCACCCTCCTGGTTATAGTCTATATTGACTGAAACATCAGTTGTATAATTTCTATAAAATGGGAGACTCAGATATTGGAGAGACTAAGCGCAAATACTAAGTTGATCGACCAGAGAAGCAAGATGTTGAATTTGGTGTATGACATCACTCAGAGTGCTGGTATGTCAGGCACTTGGGAGGCATACCCAACACCATTGGTGCCGTGCTCACTCCTGGAAGTTGTAGCATCTTGGGGGGCAGGGGTTGAGCTGATGTAGAAGGTGTAAATCAGTGCAGGTGCATACTGCCTGGTCTCCTGCTCTATGCACAGGTAGGATGGAGTGTGGCCTGTGAGAACTGGAGGTCTGAGTCAGCAAAACTAGCTCATTGCTACAAAGTCATGAGGGGTGAGTATTTTGAAATTCCAGGGACAGGACCAAAGCATTGTGTCCAGGGACCGGCATCCGAAATGGCTGGAGAGTCAATGAAAAAGAGTATCCTAGACAGGACTGTGGGCTTGAGGCTTGGGACCAACGAGCCTGGAAAGTACAGGCTCCCTGAACCTCCCATGGGGGGGCGGGGCGGTGCATGAGCAATAGGAGATGCACCTTTGAGGTGCACAGTGGCAAGTCCATGCACAGGGCTCAGCAGCAGGGAAGGCTTGTTCACTTCCTCTGGGGGGAGTTCATTGGGCAAGGATGAGATGCCAGAGGCAAAGGGAGGATCTAAATAGACTGAAGTGAAGACTATAAAGAGATATGCAAGATGAAGAAAGAGGTTCCTTCTGAGCAGGAGACTGAGTGAAATTAAGCCATGCTGGCTGTGCCAAGGATAAAGTGGAAGGAGAAGCTACTCTAGTGACATGAAAGAAAGCAGGACCTCACCATGATGCAGAGAAGGCCAGTGTGAGGCCTTGCATATGTCAAAGCCTACGACCACATGTAGAATACCCAAGAAGGACAAGCAAGGAGGCAGTGTGGCTCCTGGGAGTGAGGGCTCAGCACCTAGGAAAGAGAGCAGAAGGTGCCCAAGGAGTCAGGGGCATGCCAGATTGAGTGGCCAGGCTGAGGGGGTGGCAGTGGTCATGCCTGCAGTGCTGAACCCACATGGGAGGCTTTCAGGTTTGCATCCCAAGGGTTCCTTGTCCACTGTAGGCATGTGTGTGTGCCAGTGATCTGAGGCTGAAGGGAGGTCATGGCATGACGGCTGTGCTAGGAATACCTCTCTCTATCCCCCTCTCTTCCTCTCTTTTTTTTCATGTTTGGTCTGTCTCTCTCATGAAAGAAATAAATAAACTTTACAAACAAAGAAGGAAGAGAAAGGTGAAGACGAGAGGCACTTGCTGGGATAGACACACCTAGTTAGAACTAGGACTTGTACTGAACAGAACACTTAATAAGCACATTGAATCAGGATTATTTTATGTTTGAGCTGGCTCCGTGACCTGGTGGTTAAAGGGGCCAGATCCCACATGGCTGACCACACAGTTCAAATCCTGGTCAGGAAGCTTGAAAATCACTCTAGGCATGTGTGCATATGTGCTCCAAATTCAAAAAAAATGGAGAAAATGGAGGACAAAGGATTGCGGCATGACCATACCCTGCTGGGGGTGCTTTCTCCCGCTGGCTTTCTCTTGGTCTCCCAGTTTCTCTCCAGGGAGCATAGGCACCCTCTGGCAAACACAATTTTTTTTTTAACTCTATTTTGGTGAAAATTTTTTATTAGATTAGACTTTTTTGAAAAATGTAAATAGGGTTCACCAAATTCTATATTTAATAAAATGATCCAAACAGACAAGCTATTTCAAAGTATAAGTCTATTTAGTGGAAGGAATAGCATATTTATTTATTTATTTATTTGTGGTCAGTATTTATAAAAAATTGCTTCTAGTTTATTCAAATACATTCATCTTTTGTTGTGGATCTTTTTATATACTTAATCATAATACATTTATAAGCATTTTCTTTGCTTTAAAAATGTATCTTTAGGGACTAGCAGTTAGCGTAATGGCTATGTCACTGGACTCCCATGTAGTCAACTGTGGTTCACGTACCAGACCCAGTGGCTTAAAACTCATGCCAGACGCGTGTGCGTGTGTGCCCAAGATCTCAAGAGGGAAATGGAAGAGATGGGATTGCGGCATGGCCATCCCCCCTGCCAGGCGATTTCTCGCTTTCTGTCTCTGTCTCTCTCTGTCTTTCTTGCGAGCACACGCGCCCTATAAATAAAACCTCTCCAAAAAAAAAAAAAAGTATCTTTATATCAGTCTTACTAAAGTAAGCTTTTTCAACCTTAAGTTATTTCATTTTAAACTTCTAGGTTCTTCTGCAATGCATCCCATTACTAGTACATAAATTTAGTAAATTTTTTTAGTGTAGTGAAAGGCAGAAATCAGTAAAACCCTGAGTGATAAAGAGTAGTGGAATGCATTTATTGTAAATCATGTTATCCAAATCAAGTATCTAGTTTCATATGTTAAACCACATACCATGATCATAAATTTAAGAGTGATAAATTTTATTACCTTGTTTTAGAGATATCAGTTAAAACAACATTCTTCATGTGACTGGATTTTCCTTTATTAAATCAATCTCAATATTTAGTCTCTCGGGTATATAGCATTTCAAAAGTGGTGTTGCATTCTTCTGGTTATTGTCAAAGGCAGGTTTTCAAATAGCTTTGCTGGGTCAAATAAGCTAGATGACATCAATACAAAACCCGTGTCATATAATTTCATTCTCGTCTCATGTCTGAAAACATGACTATGTATGCAAGACTCTCTTAAAGCTTGGAGGAGAATGACTCTGACTCCTAGGTCCTGCTGGGGCTGACTGTCAACATCGCTGCCTCTTTCACACAGATCCCCATGAATTCATCCCCCATACCCACCTTAGTGAAGTGGTTTCTAACAGCTACTTATGCCTAAGGATGCAGGCCCCATTTGCAAGACCAGATGAGCCTAGTAGCATCTCTATCAAAAGTAGTTCAACAGCGGGTAATCGAGATATGCAGTCATATGGTGCTTACCAGAATTTCAGCCCGAGAGACAATGGCAGTCCTGTGAGATTATAACAGAGCCGGACAATTTCTTGTGACATGCAACCTCCCGTCCTGCAAGCTTTATATGTGGGTAAGTGCCTTATACAAGCGTAAGAGTTTTAATCTTGTTATAGCTTGTTTTCACTGTACCTTTTCTACTTTAGCTATTTGGTACACAAATACATCAGGTTACAAGTGCCTATAGTGTTTAGTGTATTGACAGGCTCTCTCGGCGTACGGCCTGGAAACAGTAATCTATGCCAAAAAGCCCAGACGTGCAGTAGTAGGCTACACAACCCTGGTATGTGTAAGTACACTGGGGTATTGTGCAACAACAAAGCCACCCAGAAACACTTTTCCCAGAACCCATCCCCATCACTAAGCATAGGACTGTAAAAACACTACAAAGGTAGGAGGCCAAAACTAAAATACCCCGCATTATGTCAGAAGTATGGTATGAGGACAAAACACGGAGAAAGGGATTTCAAAGCTCCATGGCTTTGGAGGCTGGAGGTCGGAGGATAGAGTGGAGGGAAGCAGGCGGGAGCCATGTAAGCCTGCAGCTGGAAACTGGAAACGACAACATTCGCACCACTGGCATAACTTGCTTGATTCCATGTTGCTTGAATATATAATACGTTGTCAGGCTATGTTGTCTTATTTCTTGTTTGGAAAAATTTACCACATTTTAGGCCACACCAGCTGCGTTCTGCACCCTCATACAATTTTACTCAATGACAGGGAGTCCTCCTCACAGAGGAGAAAATTCTTTTCCAGAAGGACTCTCTGTTTTCTTTACCTTATTTATTTATTTTTATTCACAATATAGTGCATGTGCACACATGGGAGAGAGAGAGGTACCCTCCAAAGGGTCCAGTCATGCCATGAGCATCTTCTTCCAGTCCTCCGGCATGCTGCATTCTGAGCATACATACGTGTGCTTGGCATGTTTGAGGGATCTCAACCCCAGTTGTCATGTGGAATCTGGCTTCTTTGGGCTGAACTTTACCACTGTACCACAGAGCTTGTCCTAATTTCCCTTCTATCATGGACCAGAGCCAGGGTCCTCAACACGCCTTACTACAGAGTGTGGGAAAGGAAGCCTCTAGCTCTTTTAGTCTCAGTCCTAGGAGGACGTTTCTACCAGGAGGAAGAAGGCAAAGGCTATTGATCAGAGGCTAAAAGTGTCTTTCACACCCTAAGGATGACCTTGTGGAACAGAAATGAATGAAATTTCTCCAGTAGAAGGAGCAGCAAATAGAAAACAGATGGGTAAAAGCACTGGAATTATGACTCAGAAAGAGAGAGGCAGAGCCAGGGAAGCCAGGGAAGTGTCTTTTGCTGGCAAAGACACCACTCTTTACTTCTTTCTTTTACTCTACCTCCGCAGACACCTCTAGAAATACTACAAATTTATTCACTACCTCGACGTTCCAGAAAATGTAATTGCTTCACTTCTCCATTATTTATCTGCTCTTCCTTGTGAGCCCCCTGCTATGCTTTGAACGTGTCTCTAAAATTCATGTGATGGAAACGTAATCCCCACTGTAAGTGTTGGAAGGTGAGACCTTAGGAGGCAGGGCCTTCCTAGATGGACTACTGCACTGTCGTGGGAGTGGGTTAGTCACCATGGAGGTGACCTTGTCGGAAAGCGAGCTCCCCTGGTTTTCCTGTTCCTTCCCAAGTGATGCCTTCCGCCGTGTTATGACGTAGCAGGAAGCCCTCGCCAGGTGCCAATGTCTTGAACCTCCAGCCTCCAGAATCATGAACTAGACAAACTTCTCTTCTATCCATTTCCCAGTCTGTGATACGCTGTTTCAGTGACAGGAAGTGAACTACGGTGCTTCAGCCCTGGTGAGCCGCATGAGGGATTAGAAAGTTTAACCCCGTTCAGACTTCCATCTTTGTGTCATTGGCATCATTCTATCAGGGGTTCTCCATTCAGATGAAGTTTCAGTCTGTTGGACCACTCCCTGCCTCTGCTCTCCAGGAAGCTGTCAGATGCCCAGCTAATGCTTCGTGCCTGACTCTCTCAATGCCACTCTCTTACTGATCAGAACTCTCTCTTGTTCCTGATCTTGAATGTTACCCTACATTCACACCTCAGTCTCAGGAAGTCTAAAAGTGTTCTCTCTTTACCTCACATATTGTATGTAAACTTTTGTTTTCTTTGCCCCCTCACAGCAGAGAAAAAACTTTAACTTTCAGTGAATTATTTTTTTCAGAGAGATTTTTGCTACAGGGTGCATGCAATCAACAGAGAGAGGGAAAGTGAAACATCCCTCCCCAGGGGGAATAGCCATGCCAAAATCCCTTCTCCTCCATCATCCTCTCAGGATTTGGACATCTCATACTCATCCCTGGTGTGAGTTTCAAGCCACTGGGTCTAGAACTCAAACCATGGTGAGTCTTGTCTAGTACCTTAACTGCTATGCCATCTGCTGGCCCCTAGTGAATTTTACTAAGGATCTATGTATTGGAGGCTGAATGGGGTGAATGTGAAGCTTAACCTTGTCCCTTGAGGGAAGGTTCCCAGTTTGCATCCAGATACCTCCTGGAGCGTTCTGGGCTCATACATCCCCATAACCCAGGGCTGTCTAAAGCTGGGGGTGAATCTCACCATTGAGACCCCATTGGAGTGCTGTCAGAAATAAATGAACTTTAAAAAGATGTATGCACAGTAGATTCAAGAATTAAAGAAAATTAATTTGCATTTCTTTCTTGGATCTAAATCTTTTTCCTCATTTCTTACTGAATTCTGTTCTAGCTCACTGTTCACCTCATTGATGCAGCAGAGGGTGACTTATAACCCATGTCACAACGTCCCTGTCCTCCATGCCTCAAAGTCCAGGTAGAACTACTTTCCCTAGAAACAGAAGGGAGGATTCATTTCACTCCCCCCGCCCTCCCACCATACACACACACACACACACACTCCTCTGAGACAGCCTGCCCTTCCAAGCTCTAGATTCTGCTTCAGGTCAATTTTTCAGGATAACTGATGCTAGAACATCAGAAGAAGCATATTCTTGTGCATGAAGTCTAGTCTGTCTTTCAGCCTAGGCCCAGAGAGACTAGGATGCAAGTTTGAGTCCCCGTTGAAGCTCTGATAAAGATTGGATTACCCTGAAAGACATGAGTGTGGGAACTGCTTGCAAGATGAAGTGAAGAGGCAGGCAGGGGCAGCCTTCAGACCCTGACTCAGGCTTGGCACCTGCAATGGGAAAGAGAGGAGGATTGTATGGGATGAGCCTCCTAGCATGGTGGAGTTCTGAGACAGTCTCACCCACATCAGCGTAAGGTTTCCACATTCAATTTGCCTTTAGAGGAACCCTTCTTCACCATGGCACATCAGCAGGAGGGGACTGCAAGGCCCACAGCTCAGCACAAACAGGCAGTGGTAGGAGCCTTCCATCAGCTCTCGCCCCATGGTGGGTTTTCCTGACATTTCCCCAAGTCCAAGTTAGTCGGCCTCAAGTCGTATCACACAGAGGCTCTCGGCAGCTTGGTCTTGGTTCACTGTGTCAAACTCATTTACGTATTTTTTAATCTCCCTTGAGAATGCATGTTGATCAGGAGATGTATGGTAAGAGATGAACCCAGCAATCTCAGTGGGCTTACCAAATTAATTTTACCTTTGATTTAACAAGTTAACATTGGTCCAGGTAGCACCCCAGGCCAGTTGTCCTCCAGATGGGGGCTCTGTGGTCAGACTGTGTTGCTTGTGACCCCTTATTCTTAATCCATGCCCCAGATACCATGAGAGAACCAGGGAAGGGGAGGTGGTCAGCTGAGAGCTGACACACGGAGCTGTCATTCCAGGGGCTCCCTCTAGGACTTGATGGACACGTGGGCAGGTCCACCTCTTCCCTTGGAGGTGATGGGGGGCTGATATGGCTGAGCCCGTGGGGGTCTTGACCACTGGACTTGGACAGCTACAAGTTCCAGTTTATCCTCAGGATACTAAGGAGACCTCAACAGGAGTCATTAAAAATCAGCCCTGCCCACTGTCATGGTTCTAGCCTTTCCTGAGAACTTCTGTAACTTTATAGAAATATCTGTCCTGGTGGTGCTGGGAGAGTTATCTGGAGGCTCTCTGGGGCAAACAATGTGCACTTGCAGTAATCTGGAGAGCGCGGTCATCCTTCCCTGTTCCTGGGGGATTCACTCCAGGAAGCCCCAAATCCACAGACGCTCAAGTCTCTTACACAAAACGATGTGGCATTTCTGTGTCACGTATGCACATCATCCCATGTACTTTCAAAAATCTCGAGATCACATATAATACTCGATGTAAACCAAACCCTGCTTCTTCTTTTATTTATTTATTTTTTTGAGAGTTATTTTTGCTATAGGGCACGTGTGCTCACCAGAAAGACAGAGAGAAACAGAGAGATAGAAAGCAAGAAATCACTCCCAGGGGGGATGGCCATGCCGCAATCCCTTCTCCTCCATTCTCCTTTGGGGACACATACACATGCACCCTGCATTTATTTATTTATTTATTTATATTTTCAATCCACAACTGTTTGAATCCATGGATATGGAAGTCCCAGGTACAGAGAGCTGAATCTATTGTGAAAAATGCTATTGGAAAACCAAGAGGAACAAAGATTTTCACTCTAAATGCTTCATATATACAAATACATTTTTGCAAATATGTCCTGTTTTTCACTTTGAGATGGTCAACTGGTAATTCTGGAGTTAAAGAATTTCTAAAAAGAGTTCCACTCATAATGGTGATATAAAGTGGAAAAAAGTTCTCTATATTAGGACCTTTCCTGAGAACTTCTGTAACTTTATAGAAATATCTGTCCTGGTGGTGCTGGGAGAGTTATCTGGAGGCTCTCTGGGGCAAACAATGTGCACTTGCAGTAATCTGGAGAGCGCGGTCATCCTTCCCTGTTCCTGGGGGATTCACTCCAGGAAGCCCCAAATCCACAGACGCTCAAGTCTCTTACACAAAACGATGTGGCATTTCTGTGTCACGTATGCACATCATCCCATGTACTTTCAAAAATCTCGAGATCACATATAATACTCGATGTAAACCAAACCCTGCTTCTTCTTTTATTTATTTATTTTTTTGAGAGTTATTTTTGCTATAGGGCACGTGTGCTCACCAGAAAGACAGAGAGAAACAGAGAGATAGAAAGCAAGAAATCACTCCCAGGGGGGATGGCCATGCCGCAATCCCTTCTCCTCCATTCTCCTTTGGGGACACATACACATGCACCCTGCATTTATTTATTTATTTATTTATATTTTCAATCCACAACTGTTTGAATCCATGGATATGGAAGTCCCAGGTACAGAGAGCTGAATCTATTGTGAAAAATGCTATTGGAAAACCAAGAGGAACAAAGATTTTCACTCTAAATGCTTCATATATACAAATACATTTTTGCAAATATGTCCTGTTTTTCACTTTGAGATGGTCAACTGGTAATTCTGGAGTTAAAGAATTTCTAAAAAGAGTTCCACTCATAATGGTGATATAAAGTGGAAAAAAGTTCTCTATATTAGAAAAATTAGCCATATGTTTTATATTTAAAAAAAAAAAAAAAACAAGCCTAAATATACCTCTTTCCATTCCCTGAACCCCAGTCCCCAAAGACCAGAGGTGAGAAAACTAATAATGTGGCAGTTAATAGCCTGTTGCATGGGCTCTCCACGTGCCCTGTGAGGGCCTACGCTGAGCCCAGCTGAAAACGCCCCTGGTTGGTTTTCCACGCTGTCTCCACTCTGCCCCCCCATATCGGCACCTCCTTCTGGCCACCTCCAAGCCATCCTCGGCACCCACAGCACCTATTTCCTAACTGCTTTACAAGCTGCTCTCAGGAATTTCGTACCTTGAGGCTGACTTTGACACCTTTCTTTCATGTTTTATGTTTTTTCCAGGTTTATAGTCATGGCACAGCTGAAAATGGTGGGGATGGGGAGCCCCTGACTAGCCATGCAGTTTTCTCAAAAACAGTCAACTATTTATTAAAGCAATAAGTAACATTTTGGCCTGAAGTAGGATGCATGTTCTCTTTTCTCTGCTGACTGGATTGTATACAAAACAAATGGTTCTTCCCTCATGTGTTTGGAGGGGAGCCATAACACGTGGCCTGCCCGGGTCCTGCTTGCTCCAGGTGAAGACAGGTGGCCTCCCAGGGTTATTTACAGGGACAGGCTCTGGCTGAGAACACACCTTCCCTCTTCCTCGATGCTTGGTTCCCTTAACAAACACATTCCTCAGAGCAGCTATTCAACATTTCCACCTAAATATTGGCAAGAATCTTACCCTCCGAAAATTCAAACATTCTCATTCCAGCATTTTAACTATATTGTGTCTAAAATCCTTTGTCTTATTGTAGTTATTCTTTTTAATTTCTATAGGGTGAGTGTACTTGTTGGAAAGAGACAGAGAGAGAGAGAGTGTAAAGCACCCCCACTACCATCACAGGGCCTGATTACACTGTATTCTCTTCTCCATCTTTGCAGAATTTAGGCAAATTCTTTTCAGAATTTAAGACACACATACACAGGTGTCTGACAGGTTTTTCAAGCTGTCAGGTCATGCCAGGACTTGAACCAGGTAGTCAGCCATATGGAATCCTACTTCTTTAACCACCACACTACCAGCTGTCCCCCTAAAACCCTTTTAGAAGTAAATGGAGTTTGTACACAGCGAAACATACAAGGAGCTGAGTAGCTGGCTCCACAGGGCTTCTTGCCAGGAGGATTTAAGAGCTTCTAAGAAAAAATCCTGAAAGAAGAAGGGGTCAGACATAAACTATCCTGAAGGAGAGGGTGGTGCTGAGTTTAGCATGGTCTAGACCCTGGATTTATAACTCTGCCAGACTCTGCCTGAAATTGCTGGATGTACAAAATATCCAGAGTTGCTTTCATCAAATATATAACAACATGGTGCTTCATGAGAAGACAGGAAAGAGGGGACTGAGGATGCAAGCAGCACCCTGGGTCCGTCAGTGCAAGAGCATTAGAGTGGAGAGTGTTTCTCTCCACACCAGGAGGGCTTAGTTCTTCCAAGAAGAGCAAAGGCTCCCAGAGGATCCTCTGCATCTAGTGCCAAAGCCAAGGAAACTCTCAGGTAAATACTTGGGAGGTAGCCTTTAGGAGCTCCAAGAAACACTGCAGTGGTGAGGGTGTAGGGCGTATCGAGAGTGCACAGGTCACACAGGTGGATCCTTTGGGAGTCACTTACTCACTCTTTACCATCATTTATTTATTCACCAAATGCATACAGAAAGTCTGCATGTGCACAGTGCTGGCTACAGAGGAATAAACCAAATAGACACAGTACCACCATCCACAGAGCTGTGGCCCAGATGGGAAAGCATGCAAGCAGAGGGAAATGCAGTCATGACTGCAGGTTACCTAGATGCTGTAAGTGCTTCACTAAGAAGAGAGGACAGGATGCGTGAAGAGGCTGTGTTCACAGTGCCGTTCTGGAGATGTGAACCCCAGTGAATGTTGGAGAGCCAGGAAAGGACTCTGGAGACGGATATCTGTATCAAGACTTGTGGATGAGAAGTCTGCAGAGTGGAGGTAAGAGAAGAGATTTGGGGGCAGACAGGATAGAATCTGCAATGTCCCAGGGTCAGAAAAGGCCTTCAATGTGGTCAGGCTGAAGGGTCGTCTTTCCTCTCTCTCTCTCGCTCCGCATTGTCTTCCAGTAGGAACCCACTGGAAGGTGTGAGCAGGACAGAGGCATAGAGAAGCTGCAGCGCTTCCCCATCTCAAGGTCCCTGCAGTGAAGCATGGGAAACTCAGGCATTAGACATGCACATTATTGACTGTGGTAACAAGTTATCACACATCAAACAACGTAAATGTGTTTTTAAAGTTCTGGAAATCAGAAGTCTACATTCGAAGTGACAGGAGAGCTGTGTTCCTTCTGTAGGCTTTTAAAAAAATCTTACACTGTGGGACCAGCAGTTAGCGTAATGGCTATGTTGCTGGACTCCCATGTAGATGACTGTGGTTCACGTCCTGGACCGGGTAGCTTAAACTCACGCCGGGCGCATGTGCGTGCATGCCCAAGATCCCAAGAGGAGAATGGAGGAGAAGGGATTGCGGTATGGCAATCCTCCCTGGGGGGGTGATTTCTCACTTTCTATCCCTCTGTCTCTCTCTGTCTGGCTGGCAAGTGCACACACCCTATAGCAAAAACCTCTCAAAAAATTAAAAAAAAAAAACTTACACTGTGTAAAGTCTTCTAAAAGTTTACGGAAAATGTGTATTTTGAAAACATAAAGAATGGATGTCAAAATTTTGTTACTCCAAAATGAACTCTTACTTCAAGTTTTTCTCCAGACTTTTCAAGGTACCCTTATATTTTAGAAAAACACACATATTACATGAAACCTTGTAAGTAATATAGTTAACATTTACATAACATTTGCTCAATTGTTATACCCAACACTGTATTTTCTCAGTTCATCTCCACAGCTTCTGGCAGTCAGGTAACACAGAACAACATTTCTTCAATGATGAACAACGTAGATGGAGGTGATTCCTTAAGATTATACCATGTGACTTGGGTAGAAGAGGCTACACCATCCACGTGTTTGTAAGCATGCTCTGTGATGTTTGTGCAATGGCAAAGTTGACTAAAGAAAAAATTCTCAGAAAGCATTCTGATCACAGTACCCACAGATGGTATAATGGTTATGCCACTGGACTCCCACATAGTCGACCATGGTTTGAGTCGCACACCCAGAGGCTTAAAACTCATGCCAGGCATGTGTGCATGCGTGCCTAAAATCCCAAGAAAAGAATGGAGGAGAAGGGATTGTGGTGTGGCCATCCCCCCCGGGGGGGGGGGGAGCGTGATTTCTTGCTATCTCTCTGATGAGTGCACACGCCCTATATAAGAATCTCTAGAAGAGGAAAAGAAAGTATTACAATCATTACACAGCGAAAGACTGTGGTTATAGATTGTCGCTTCATATTATGTCTCATAATACAAATACTCTACAATTTACTTCTCTATTCTATATTTAAAGGACATTTGTGTGGTTGCTTTCCAAGTTTTTGCTACATCTGGAATATTCTTTCACATTTCTTCTTTATTCTCATGAAGTAGTTTCCCTAGAGTGTGTGTAAGTATAAGTAAAATTTCTGTACGTTAGACATGCAAACCTTCAGGTTTACTATAGAACTGAAGAGGGAATAATTTGTACTTCCATGGTAAGAGATGAGAATTCCTCTGCTCCAAATCTCACCAACACTTGATATTATCACACTATAGGTTTCCCCAGTCTCTTGAGTGTTAAATAGTAACACATTTTAAGTTTTAATTAGCATTCATATGGTTACTAATGTGATAGAATATCTTTTCATACATTTATTCATAGTTTTTGTTTACATTTTTATGAGATGACTGTATCTTTTGCCTATTTTTGACTTCTGTCTTCTTATTGATTCATAGAAATCTTTATTAATAAACATTTTCATTATGAATTTCACATCATGTCTTCCCACTTTATGGCTCCTCTTCTCACTCTATCTCTATGGAGATAAAATGTATTGTTGGGTAAAAAAGGGAAAGAAAAAGGCCTACATGAATTTCATTTATATAAAGGACAAGACCCTGAAAAATTAACAATTTCTTTTCTTTTTTTTGAAAGGTTTTTGCCTTAGAGCATGTGTACTCGTCAGAGAAAGAGAGACAGACACAGTGAGAGGGAAAGTGAGAAATCGCCTCCTGTGGGGATGACCACACCTCAATCCCTTCTCCTCCATTCTCCTCCCAGGATCTTGGGCATGCATGCACACATGCCTGGCATGAGTCTGAAGTCACCAGGTCCAGGATTTGAACTGCGATCAACCATGTGGGAGTTCAGCAACGTAGCCACTACACCATCTGCTGGTCACAACAATATATTTTCTTGTTATCTACATGTGTGTAATAATAGGAAAAATAAGAGAGTGAACAACACAAAATAGAAAGTAGTAATTATTTCAAGTTTTGAGGGAGGAAGAGAAATAATGGGAAGTGAAAATAAGGGATTAAAACAAACTGATGAAACTGAAAGACTTGAAGATATGAGAGTCATGTATTTGTCATGAAATACATACATATTGAAAATCCATATTGTGTACCTTAGAGATGGACAATGATGGGATGTAAATTAAAAAATAAAAATAAGTGAAATTATAAAAAACAAATTAAAATAGACTAAAGGTTGATGGTGAGCTCATAGGTATTGATTTTAATATTACTATGTAAATGTTAACTGCTTTTTAGCATTTATGCACTTTGCATAATTGTTTTTCTAAAATACATGGATACTTTTAAAAGTTTGTGAAAAATGGAATAAAATATGAGTTTATATGTAGTAAAAGATAATTTTTATTCCTTTTATGGCTTAATGTTATAAAGACTTTACTCCAAAGTTTTTAACAGTTTTTTATCTTTCACAATGAAAGTTTCATCTGTCTGGAATTGAATTGTGTGTGTGGTGTGAAGTAGGGACACAATTTTATTTTACTTATAGCTATTTATTTTGAGAACTCCAAGTAGTGAACTACATCACAGAGAATGCTTTTGGTAGCAAGATATTACCAAAAAAATTCATGATGTCAGAAGGACATGGTTTGAAATCGATTTTTTTCATTGACTCCTGTATGGGTAATGTTGGAAAGTTTAATGAAATCACTAAATTTGGGGCTAGTAGGTGACGTGGTGGTTAAGGTGCTGGATTCCACATAGTTGACTCCATGGTTTGAGTACAGGCCCCACAGCTTGAAAAACACTCCAGGCACATGTATGTGAGTGCCCAAAATCCTGAAAAGAGGATGGAGAAGAAGAGATTGTGATATGGCTATCTTCTCCATTGAATGATTTCTCACTGTCCTTCTCTCCAACAAACTCACACTCATTATAGAAAACCTAAAATATTTTGTTAAATAAAATTTAAAAATCAGATTTCAGTATTTCTTCCACCACAAAATGAGCAAACCATGCTTACCTATCTAGAAGTAAAGATGCAAAACGTCTAGTGCATTGTGCTTATACTATGACAATTCAGGAACTGGCAATTAGTGCAATGACTATGTCGCTGGACTCCCATGTAGTTGACCACAGTTCGAGTCCCGGACCCCGTGACTTGAACTCACGCTTGGCGCATGTGTGTGCATGACCAAGATTCCGAGAGGAAAATGGAGAAGAGATTGCGGCGTGGCCATCCCTCCTGGGGGTGATTCCTCACTTTCTGTCTCTGTCTCTCTCTTTCTGGCGAGCACACACACCCTGTAGCAAATACCTCCCCCAAAAAGAAGAAAAAATAATATGACAATTCATTTTTCCTTCTCTCTTAGATGTCGTATTTTTCTACCCATGAAAACATATGATGCCATAATGTCATGATGGATAATAATGAACCAGGCCTGGAAACAGATATAAATATGAGTTTCACCGAGCCATGTTCATAGAATAAGCAAGGCCCTTGTTGGAATTCTTCTTGAGAAGTTGTGTTCTTTTTTTTCAGTCCTTTGCCTGCATGCTATCACTTAGGTTTTTTTTTATTATTCTACTTTTATTTTATGCATTCAGTCATTGCACATCACTACAGCTTGTTAAATGAATTATCCAACATGAATACTCTTCACACCAGTCCAGTTCACATCACTACATCTTGTTAAATTAATTACTCAACATGAATATGCTTGAGGCCAGTCCAATTCACATCACTACAGCTTGTTAAATGAATTATCCAACATGAATACTCTTCACACCAGTCCAGTTCACATCACTACATCTTGTTAAATTAATTACTCAACATGAATATGCTTGAGGCCAGTCCAATTCACATCACTACAGCTTGTTAAATGAATTATCCAACATGAATACTCTTCACACCAGTCCAGTTCACATCACTACATCTTGTTAAATTAATTACTCAACATGAATATGCTTGAGGCCAGTCCAATTCACATCACTACAGCTTGTTAAATGAATTATCCAACATGAATACTCTTCACACCAGTCCAGTTCACATCACTACATCTTGTTAAATTAATTACTCAACATGAATATGCTTCACACCAGTCCAATTCACATCACTACAGCTTGTTAAATGAATTACCCAACATGAATACTCTTCACACCAGTCCAATTGATGATCTCATATTCGTTAACATCCACAGCCGTGAACGTGGAACCAACCTAATAGGAGGCATTTAGGTAATAAAATACACAAGGATCCTCTATTTTTCAGAAAGACCGAATCCTTTTGCAATTATTTCATTATTTTTTCAGGAAAGTAAAATTATTATGGATCAAAATAGGATGAAAAACATGATAGCAGACATATTCTTGCCATGAATTTTGGGTTACAAACTATTACTGAGAAATATACGACACATGCGAATTTGAGAATGGAGTGAATATTTACTACCGAGTCCACGTTTACAAAAATAGAGGTACTTGTTATTCTTATTATCTTCACAGATGGTGAGTGGGTTGTTGTAAACCCATACAGGAAACCTCTCCCCACACATAGGAATATAGTGTTGCTCTACACAGCCTCTCCACTTCCGCTGTCTGTAGGCTGCAGAGAGAGAATATTCATTGCCTCAGAATCTACGATAAGAATAGTATGAAACCCTCTATCTGTGTTATTTCCTCTCCATAACTGCCATGTTTCTTTATTGCCATTTAAAAGATGATCAAAAGTAGGTTTGGAAAAGTTAGCGTGCCCAAGTCCCATAGTTAATTCATTCAAATCCTAGAGCTTCCGTAACAAACTCCCACCAACTCAGAGGAACTAAGCTCTACAAATGTATTCTTTTATAGTTTTGGAGTCCAAAAGTCTGCCATCAGGGTGTTGACAGAGCCACGCTCCCTCCACAACCTGGAGAGGAGGACCCGTCCTTGAGTGTCCCCGTCTCTGGGATGTCCTGCAGTCCTTGGTGTTCCTTGCACCACAGATGCTTCCCTCCAGTCTCTCATGTCAGCATGTAGTGCACTCTTGTGTGTCCAGCCTCCCTCCTCTATCACAATCCAGTGAGCTGGTGCCCACCCTAAGCCAGTATGACCGCGTCTCTCCTTGATTACCTCACGTGCGCCTCCACAGGCCCGATGACCACATGGGTCACATTCATAGATACCACCATTGGGTTTCGAAAATGTATCTAAGGGAAACAAAATTAAAATAATATTAGTTCATACATAGCAAGCATTTTTTGTCTGTGTGCATATTTAGTCAGAGTGGTCCAGAGATGTTTAACTGTTTGCAGTGAACTATGAGATACTGGACATTCATTTCCTCATTTCTTTTAGAAGTAGGAAGAAAGAGTAGTTAAACCCAAATAGTCAATCATTCTACTAAAATGATTAATATGAGAATTACCGAATGTCAATTTACAGACATCTGAAAACGCCCTGATAGTAGAGACGGTCGCACATAGCAGTAACCTTCAATGAGCAGTCATGTGCATTTTAGTCGACAAAGCTTAGTAGGGGTCAGTAGTGTAATATAATCTCCTCACACAGTGGGTGCAATGTTAGCCTCAATATAATAGCACAATATTCTAGAACTCAAGCAGACAGTGTTCTGCTCTGCTCTGCCCTGAGTAAACCGTATCAGTAGTGATAGGTTTACTTAAGCATGTACTATGTAGAATTAGGCTAAGTTGCTAATAAGCAGATGCAAACACATGGCATCTCAAACAGAAGTTCCTGTCATTTAAGTCAGAATATTATGGACTGAATGCTGGTATTCTCCCAAAATTCATGTGTTAAGGCCTTATACCCTTACCAGCAGATGGCATAATGGCTATGTTGCTCAAGTCCTGGACTCGGTGGCTTAAAACACCCCAGGCACATGTGCATGAGTGCCCAGAATCCTGAGAGAATGGAAGAGAAGGGGTTGGGGTGTGGACATTGCCCCTGGGGGGTGATTTATCATTTTCTGTCTCTGTCTCTCCAGCGAGCGCATGCATTCTGTATAGCAAAAACCTTCCTCTGAAGAAAATTTTAAAAAGCCTTACCCCCTAATGAGATGGGGCTTTTGAGAGGTAATTAGGTTTAGATGAAGTTATAGTTTGGAGTTTTCATGAGGGAACTTGTGTTCTTATACATAAAGGAAGTAACCAGAGGATTCACGTGTACCACGTGAGGGTGTAAGAAGGAGGCTCTGTGTAGGTGGGGTAGAAAGCTCTCACCAGAAACCAGTCCCTGCTGGACCCTAATCTTGGATGTCTAAACCTCCAGGACAGTGAAGAAATACATTTCGGCTGTTACAGACACATAGTCTGCGTTGTTTTACTCTAACAGCCTGAGCAAACTAAAACACAGATAAGACAATGCTCAGGACGGACAGGCAACTCTGCTGCACATGGTGTGTGTATTCCCAGGTCTGTTCCTTGCCATGTCCAATCATGATGCCAGAGCAGAGCTTTTAATTATTCTTCAGCATCAATTCTGTCCTTATTCCTTTTAGTAATATAATCCTACACATTTCAGCCGAACAATGATCATTCAGTGACAGACTTGGTTTCCAAGCCTGTGAGCCAGATGATTGAATTTACACCAATGGAATCTGAACAGAAGGGATGTGGGCAGCATCTGCTTCTCCTTCTTAAAAATAAAGTTCCTGCCCTTTCTCTGTTGGAACACAGATCTGGTGTTGGTCTGCTAGCTTTGACCACGCAAAGCACAATACATTAAAAATACATTAAGAGCAATTAAGTGTGGTTGGGACAGCATGGTGTCACCTTTCAGAAAAAAAGGGCAACAGAAAATTGACCACCAAAAGCTCTCAGAAAAGAAATGTGTATTTTCAAGTTCTTTCAAAGACAGGCTGTAACTGGTTTCCTATTTGACTGGCTTTCTCTTTTATGTTATCATTTTACATTGTGCTCTAGATCATCTTTCCCCTTTTATTAAAATCTTTGAAAAAAGAACAGATCAGTTGATGGCTGAATAATTGGGTTTTATGGCCCAGCCATGGTGGTACAGCAGTAACATACACCTCTGCAAATTTGGGGAACATTTGGGAGATTGGGATTCAGTTCCTGTGGCAACTTGTACATGTTGGGCATGTGTGTGCATATCTGTGATTCATGCATGTCCATACCTGAGCAAGGCAGGAGGGATAGCTGTAGTATGAGACCCTACTGAGTATGCTTATTTGTCTGTCTCTTGCTCATGAAATCAATCAATAAATAATTTAAAGAATATAATAATAAAGATTTTATACCTCCTCTACCCTTCTTCCACAAAGTTATTTTTTATTTTTTATTTTTGCTGTAGGGTGCACAGGCTCTTACTAGAGACAGATCTAGACACACACACACACACAGAGAGAGAGAGATGAGAGACAGAGAGAGAGAGAGGAAACACCCTCTGGTGGGGACCTCATAGTGTTTTTCAAACTACCAGGTCTAGGATTTAAACCATGCTCTTGGCCATATGAGATTGAGTCACTTTAACCACCATGTCACCTTCTGGTTATTTTAAAAATGAACATTTAATTCCACATTCAGATAAACCAATATAATTTATTTTAAAAATAAATAAAATAAGAATAAAATTTTACCATTTCTATGTATTTATGAAAAATTATTTATACAAAAATTATTAAAAGAGAAAAAGAGAAATAATCCAACCTTAGCTGCACATATAGAAATGCTACCTGTGACCAGGCAAAGAGCCAGGAATGAATGTTGTGACTGCACCTTCCTCAAGTGAGGAATATTCTGGGAAACCTCACTCCTGTTTTCCCTCCAGGGCAGAAGTCTAGTTATTAGATTAGAGTGTCCATAATTGGTTCTATATTAGCAAAGATAGCAAGCATAGTGTCCAGCATGAGGAAAGGTGGATCTTTGGAATTATTTCTAACTTCAGAGCTAGGAATTGCTCAGTCCAGCTTCCCTGCACTGCCAGTCCAGGGAGACCACGAGGACACTGCTCCTGGACTCAGCAATGAGGCTGTCTCCCACCATGCTCAGTTCAGAAGGGAGAATTTGACACCTGATGCTGACGGAGTCCTGGCCGAAAACCTACTCCCTACCTTCCACCTCAACTCTCTACACCTGGATAAAATGAAGGAGTGGAATCCTAGTTCCACCAAGGAGACGTATCTGCAGCTCTTCTGTTCTATGAGGCTCTCTGCTATCTGTACATACTGTGACACGAGTTTCAGGACATGAAATTTCAGTGAAACAATGACTAGGAGAGGAGGCATCTAAATATGACCATGCATGAAATTATACTTTCCCATTTTCCATGATAGCTGCCCTTCAGATGTTTGTCACAAAGAGGCAAACTAGTCAACCGTGTCCATATTAGTCTAGTATGAGAGCTAAGATGATAACCACTGTTTGAGCTGCTATTCCCCCATGTGAAATTCCTACCCAAACTTAGTGCTTAGAACACCCACTTTATGACCCTTTTGTAGTTCCTAAGTGTGACGATTGGGTGTCTGTGCCTCCTTCGATCTTTGTTATCAGCACAATACTTGTGTGACATGAAAAACAAACAAACAAAAATCTAAACGGCCATTTTATTTTGTTCCCAATTTTGACAAGGGCCTTGGCTGGGCTGCTTTTACAAGAGAACTTTCATGTACTGCCAGCCAAATTCAAGGGGAGGGCCTACCAGTCTGCCTCTCAATGGGATCGAGGTCAAAGGATTTGTTGACCTTCTTTTTATTAGTATTAGATTTTTGCAATAGGGCATGTGCACTCCCTGGAGAGAGACACAAAGAGAAACAGAGAGCAGGAAAGTGAGAAACCTTCCCCCTAAACCCCCGCCAGGGAGGATGGACACACAGCAATCTCTTCTCTGTTCTCCTCTTAGGACCTCAGGGTCTGGGGCATGCACACACTCACACCTGGTGTGTTTTTCAAGTTGCCACATGGATTGGCCATGTTGGATCCAGAGCCTTAACCATTACACCTGGTTAAGTCTACATGCTGACCCATAGCCTTCTTTTAAAGCCACACATTATTTTCTATGAGCCTTTTAAGAAATAAACCTTCCATCTTCGCCTATGTTTCGCTACATTTTTCGTTTAAGTCATTTGGTCTTATCCCCAAAAAAGACGGTGTTATCTTATCAGAAACACATATGTCTTCCCAAATTTTACTTCTCTTTGTAGGCATATGTCTTTTATAACAACTCTTTCATAAATTAGAAAAAGAAAATAGCTTGCAATGAGCAAATAAAGTAAAATTCACTAATTTTGTTTTCATTTCTTTGTGTTTTATATAAATAACTGTGATGTGATATCTCTCAGGTTAAAATGACCTAAGCTAGCATCTGATTTTTCTCTTTCCAGAGTTTATTCTAGCTGAGACCAGCAAGAGGAGAAAACACACTAAGAATGTTGGTGTGTTTGCTAAAGTTCATCTCTAACAGCAGCTTAAAATTCAAGATCTCGATTGACTGTATATCAGCCTCCCTGGGTCTTTCCCACACCAGAGTTGAGACTCTCGCTCTGTCACAGGATACTTAGGAGAACAGACCAATGTTCTACAGGGGAGTAGGCCCTGTCCAAAGAAATGATCCATTAATTTCCCTTGTTAATGAGAGTTTACAGAAACATACTTTGATTTTTGAGTGCATTCTCACTTCACCAAATATTAAATAAATAAATAAATAAATAAATAAATAAATAAATAAAGATAAGTAAAAGAATTGTTTCTTTATATTTCTTAAAATTTATTATTATTATTGTTTACACATTCAATCACTATGCATCATTTAGATTATAAAGAAGAGACTTTACCCAGCATGATACACACCTCAGTCCAGCCCAGTTGAAAATACATTTCCTCATCAATAGGAATACGCCATATCTGTGTCCCATAAATGTCTTACCTCTCTATTGTCCCCCAAATTTTCCTTCCTATGCTCTTCCCCTCTCCCACTCTCCTTCCACTTTGTCCCCAGTGTCCATAACAATTTTCGAAGCTTTTATGTCCTATAATCTTTCAGTCTCTGTCTCAGAGTGCCGACAGTTGGTCTGTGTTAAGTGGAGACATACAGTGTCTCTGTTTTATAGCCTGGCTTGCTTCACTCAGCAATAAACATTCCACGTTCATCCACTTTCTAGCCAATGCCAGGGGCTTGTTTTTTATGGTGGAGTACATGTGCCACACGAAAGTGTGGAATCCCTTCTGAGACTTCATCTTCCCAACCCCATGACTCTCTCTTTAGAAAAGCGTGAGTAAAAAGGAGTTAGTGTTATCGAGCTCTGGGTATGTGCAGTCTATCACACCACGTACGCACAGCTCTGCAGGAGCTTCTCCGCTGCACAGACCGGAGACCGAGACTGAGGCTGGCTTGGTAGCTTGTCCATGTCCTCAGGCTACCGAGAGGCGGCACCAAGTCTCACTGTTTCTGGTTACGAGCCCCAAACCTTCAATCAGTACCACTCTTTTTAGTACCCTGATACCAGACTGGGCTTCTTCATATATCTTGAGAGACTGGAGAAAAGATTCATAAAAAAAATAAAAAATAAAAAATAGCACACACTGGTAATAGATACAAAATGTGCATCCCTTTCCTTATCATTATTAACTAAATATCGCCATGTTAGTAATATCATAAAAAAGTTACCTTTGGCCCAGCCTCCATAGCACAGCTGACAGGACACCAGACTGTGGAGCTGGAAGCCTCACACCAGCTCTGATCTGAGTCCCTGGCCTAGTCATCCTGAAACACGCCAGGCATGTGCGTGCTTTCCCTGGGCCCTGGTGGGTGGGAGGACTGGCACTAGGGACGTGTGCTGTGATGGCCTGTGGAGGGCGTCCCTCTGTCTCCTTCTGTCCCTTTCATGTGCACATGGCTGCACTCTCTCATAAATTGTTTTAAAATTAATTTTTAATTCCCACCAGCAGTGTAAGAGTTCCCCTTTCACCACACCCCTGCCAACAGTTACCATTTTTCTGGTTTTTTCCAACAGTTTCCATTTTTTTGTTTTTTTTTTTTTTTTTTTTTAATCTTAGACATTCTGACTGGGGTTAGGTGGTATCTCATTGTTGTTTTGGAAAATAATCAATAAAATATATTTAAAAAGTAATTTGGCTTTGAAGATAAGCCTGAGAGAAGCTTGGGTGGAAGGAAAGTGGCTCTCCACCCTGCCGCCTGCCTTTACCAGAGCACTGTAGGGAGAAGTGGGCAACTCAGGCCTTGTTTTTCAGAAGTGGGCCCCAGAGAGGTGAGAGAATGGAGCCATGCAAACTGTTCTGTGAGATAGGCACAAGCCCTAGCATCTCATAACACAGGCAGCCACATCTGGGGGATCCAAGAGGTGGAGCCTGAGTGAGCATTAAGAAATAAGCAGGAGTTAAGAAGGTGAAGGGTGTTCCTTGTGTGGTGTGGTGTGTAATGTGACATGGCAACGTGTCTTGTAGCACAGTGCAGTATGTAGTATGATGTGGTGTGGCATGGCTGGTATGGCACGGTGCAGCATGACATTGTGTGGTGTGGTGTGGAGTGCCATAGTATGGTGTGGCATGGTGTGGTGTGACACAGTGCCATGTGGTGTGGTGTAAGTGGGCAGGTGTGGTGCAGTGTGGCATGGTGTGATAGGGCGTGGTGTGGTACAGTATTGTTTGGTGTGGTGTGACATAGCGTGGTGAAGCATGGCATTGCGTTGTGTGGCATGGTGTGACAGGGCACAATGTAGTACAGTATTGTGTGACGTGGTGTGGCATAGCGTGGTGAAGCATGGCATTGCGTTGTGTGGCATGGTGTGACAGGGCACAATGTAGTACAGTATTGTGTGACGTGGTGTGGCATAGCGTGGTGAAGCATGGCATTGCATTGTGTGGTGTGGTGTGACAGGGGACAATGTGGTACAGTATTGTGTGACGTGGTGTGACATAGCGTGGTGAAGCATGGCATTGCGTTGCGTGGTGTGGTGTGACAGGGGACAATGTGGTACAGTATTGTGTGACATGGTGTGACATAGCGTGGTGAAGCATGGCATTGCATAGCGTGGTGTGGTGTGACGGGGGACAATGCGGTACAGTATTGTTTGGTGTGGTGTGGCATGGTGTGAGACATGGTGTAGGGTGGTATTGTGTGGTGTAGAGTGGTGTGGTGTGGTGTGACATGGTAAGGTGCAGCATGGTATTGTGTGGTGTAGCGTAGTGTGACATGACATGGTGTAGCATGTTATCGTGTGGTGTAGTCTGACATAGCATGGTACAGGATGGTACTATGTGGTGTGGTGTGGTGTGACATGGTGAGGTGCAGCATGGTATTGTGTGGTGTAGTGTAGTGTAGTGTGACATGACATGGTGTAGCATGTTTTCGTGTGGTATGGTGTGACATGGCATGGTACAGGATGGTACTATGTGGTGTGGTATGGTGTGACATGGAGAGGTGCAGCATGGTATTGTGTGGTGTGGTATGAGGTGGGGTGAGGTTGTGTTTTGGCATGGTGTGGCATGCTGTGACGTGGCATGGTGTAGTATGGCATTGCATGGTGTGGTGTAGGATGGCATGGCGTCATGAGGGGTGACGTGGTATGGGATGCACAGTGTGGAGTGGCGTGATGTGGTGGGGTGACATGGTGTGACATAATGTGATGCAGCACAGTATTGTATGGTGTGGAATGTCATGGTATAGTGTGGGGCGGCAGGTGTGACATGGCATTGTGCAGCATGGCACTGTGTGGTGTGGGGTGGTGCAGTGAGGCATGGTATTGTGTAGTATAATGTGATGTGTGGTGTGACACGGCATGGTGCAGCATGGCACTGTGTGGTGTGGTATGGGGTGGGGTGAGGTTGTGTTTTGGTATGGTGTGGCATGTTGTGATATGTGGTGCAGCATGGCATTGTGTGGTGTAAGTGGGTGGCATGGTGTGGGGTGGCACAGCATGGTGTGAGGCAGCGTGTCATGTGGCAGAAGAGATGGGTGGGGTAAGGATCATGATGGTTTCTGTTTAGTTCCATCTTCTCAATAAGGAATAAAATGTACATAACCCCACAAAACAGAACACTAATGGCAACAAAACTTGCTATCTAAATAATGATGCATTATTTACAATTTTTCATTAATATTCATTTGCAACTTGTTCATTCATTTGTCATCTGCTAGCACAGAAAATAGTAGCAGGTGCCATGATTAAAAACATATTATGAGCTGAAAAACTAGAAGTGAGAAAATTATTTCCATTCATTAAATTTTTTTCAGCCTGTTGGAAGACAAAAGTTAAAGCTGCTCCATTTCAGCAGTGTAACACCTTTGTGGAACTCATGGGGGGAGACAGCAGATGACCGTGGCCCTTCCTCATCAAATGCTACTTCACCCTATTGCCTCTCCTGGTCGACGAGGCTGTTGGTAGTGCGTGCATCCTTCTTCAGAGCACTCATCAGACCCAGACCAGTGTAACCACTTCTTTGATGTCTATCTGGCCCACTAAAATGTGAACTGCAGACTTGTGCTCATCGTCTAATGCAGAGAATTTCACATTGTGCCTGAGAATTCAATAAACAGTTTGCAATGAAATAAATCAAGAGTAGACTTTTGATTTGACTTCTGATAACTGCCAGTGTTATCTACGCACACGTGCATCTCTGGACACCCTAGTTAGTGCTTACTAATTATCTCAGAAATGTCCTCTGCTCCCAGGTTCTCTCTAGCAAGTCTAGCCATCTCAGAAATGTCCTCTGCTCCTAGTTCCTCTCTAGCAAGTCTACCCATCCCTCCAGGTTCAGTTGAACCACCAGCACGAGCCTCATGGTGCTCTGCTGCCTTTGGTAGTGGATGCTCCTTTGGAATCTGGTTCTCCTACCTGATCCTTGCTTCCTGTGGACTCACTCTCTGACTCCAACAATTGGCCAGTTTGGATCTCTTTTTCAAAATTGTAGCCAGATTTCTCTGGCCTTCCAGCCCCAGTGAGAAAAAGAACTGCACTACACATCCTAATTTGGATATTGGTTCCACTTTGTGATCTTCGGGAAGACCCATTACTTCTCTGAGCCTCAGTTTCTTTAGTTATTAACCAAGGGTAATAACAGATAACTGTCCAGGGCTCTTCAGAGAAATAGGACCCCTGGGCTTGGGTGAGTATGTACCTGTAGAGGAAGAGAGAGAAATATTTCAGGGCTTCCTCACGTGATTGTGGGGTTGGCAAGTCTGGGATCTGTAGGACAGGCTGGAGATCCAGGGAGAAGCCGATGCTGCTCTCAAGCCCGCAGGCGGCCTGGAGGTGGGCTTTCTTCTTCTTCAGGGGACCTTTCACTCCAGCCTTCAAGTGACTGGATGAGACCCATTCACACTATGGAGGGAAATATGCTTTATGCAGTCAGCAGCTTTAAATACCCATCTCACCTAAAACACACCTTCATAGTAGCATCTAGACTGGTGTTTGACTTTAGCCAAGCTGAGTTGTAAAAAAAAAATAAAAATTAACAACTCACTGGATGATTATGGAAACTAAATTATGTGATGGAAGAAAAATCAGGGATCATGTGTTAGGTGCCTAGAGCATGAGGCACCCCCATTCCTTTCCTCTACTAGCTGGTCACTGGCTCTCACGTCACTGGCCACCTCTGAGTAGACTAGGAGAGAAGCTTTTGTACTAATGGAGTTTCAACAAAACCAGAAGACTTGTTCAATCTATTATAACCATACTAACACAAGCTTTCACCTCCTCTGGACAAGACCTACTTCCCATAAAAAGTGTTCTTACGAACTCTTCAGTTGGCATGCAGATGGTTGTATCTATCCGGAGTTTCTCTATGCCATGACCTTACGTGCTGTCTACATGATAGGTCATAAACCACGTTACAGCCTGAAGCCACAAGGCAGCACAATCAGTTTCTCCCCTCAGATGGTTAATGTCAGTGTGCCGAGAACCTCTCTGTGCTTTTACTAAAAATTACCATAAGCACATATGTATCTTAAGTCAGAATTAGGGATACAAATTGTGGTCCCATTTTTTTTCCATACACAATTGCTAATTTCAATTACAGAAAGTAATCTTGGATTAATTTTCCTGGACCTGAAGATGAGTGGCTGCTGAAACCTAGCAACAATGTGGAAAAATGGACTTCTAATTGTCAAGTGTCACTTGGCTCTTATTCACCACATGCACTATAGTAGATTTTTGTGAAAACGTGTGAGTAATTTGAGCTCCTAGTGGCCTGCTTAGCTATTTATCCTTCTATGCAGTTTAGCTATTTGGTTCTTAGAATTACAGATTTTTTATGTCAGTGAAAGGCAATTCTCAAACATCTGCTGTCACATGGTGGGACCATACATGATGGTGCCTGTTCGTGTGCTTCATACCACAGTAAACCTTTGCAAAGCCGCTGGTGTGAATTCACTCCAGATATCCGCTAAGCATAGTGCTGAGTTATGATGGAAATGAATGACTAGTAAACATACATGTGGTCTAATCAAACAATAGGAATTATTCCAAAGAAAGATGTTAGATTGTGAAGGAGGGACTCCAGCTAGCGGCTTAGGTTTTTGCCCACTGTTTCCCCTGTTGATCTCCTGACATGGGACTCCTGTCTTACTTAAACTTTTTACGTTGACATTGCCTCTAGTCCCTGCTCAAGGTTCAAGCTGCATCCACCAGAAACCAAAACTGTTTTGAGGAAGAAGTTGGCACCTGATACAATGAATTTAAAGGCAGATCCTATTTGTTGATTCAAAAAGTGGTGTGAAAATATCAACATCTATGTTTTTGACCATTACTAGAATACATAAGTGGAATTTTTTTTCCTACAATCAACACAACTAAAGATGTCCCTGGAAATATGTTCTTCCCAGAAAGGACTCTCTTCTGCACACATCGTCTTACTCACATTTGAAGTCACACCACCCCAAGTATTCCAAGGCTGAAGCTTGAGAAGAAAAACTGATACCTGATAAAAGTATAATTCGGCAAATCTTCAAATACCCTTTGCAATTATGTTCAGTATGTTTCTATTAAAATTACCTGCCAGAACCAGCAGATGGCATAACAATTACATCGCTGGACTCTCATATGGCAGACCATGGTTTGAATCCTGGACCCAGTGGCTTGAAACTCAAGTCAGTTGCGCATATTTGTATGTGTGGGCCCAAGATTCTGGAAGGAGAACGGAGAAAGAATTAAAGCATGGCCATCCTCCCTGGGAGGTGAATTCTTGCTTTCTCTCTTACTATCTCTGTCAAGTGCCCATGCCCTAAGGCAAAAATCTCTCATTAAAAAATAAAGAACATGCCACAGTACATAAAGATAAGTATTGGAAACAGCAGTTGGCGTAATGGCTATGTCACTGGACTCCCACGTAGTCGACCACGGTTCAAATCTCAGACCTGGTGGCTTAAACTCACGTCAGGCGTGTGTGTGTGCATGCCCAAGATCTCAAGAGGAGAATGGAGGAGAAGGGATTGTGGCATGGCCATTTCCCCTGGGGGGTGATTTCTCGCTTTCTGTCTCTCTGTTTTTCTCTGTCTTTCTGGCAAGCGCACGTGTGCCCTATAGTAAAATCATCTCAAAAAACAAAACAAAACAAAGACAAGTGTTGCATGAGCTCCTTTATACGTGGAATCTAAAAAGTAAATTCAATATACAGTGAGAGAGAACAAAACTGGCTACCAGAGGCAGGGTGGGAGGATTATGGGGAATGGGGAGATAGAAAGACCAAAGGATGTGAAGGGGCAGTTACACAGGGTGAGCAGGTGGACAAGGCTGGACACCTCAGGTACAGCACAAAGGCCACAGATGATGACCTTGCCCTGCATTTGGGGTTCATGCAGAATTGGCAGAGTTCAGCTGCTCTTGCCACACAAATAAAACCAAGTCAAACCCGTGTAACTATGTGAGATAATGAATATGATCATTTGTTTCACTCTAGTAACCTTTTCACTATTGATATGCATTCCATAACCAGGTTAAATCAAAACAAAATTGTTTTTGAACAATTATTTAAGGCATATGCTATGAGTGTTAGTTGTCTAGGAAGGTTTCCAGGCAGCATCTTAATTCTTATCTGGAACAACCATTCTCTCCCTCGTAATGTCTCTCGTTCACCCACAGGAGGGTTCAGTCTTAGTTTTGTGATGACGATGGCTTTTCAAGACAGTAAGCAGAAGTATGCAAGGTCAACAGTGTCACCTTGGCTGTATTGTTTTCATAAGAACAAGTCACAAGAACAGTCTAGATGCAAGAAGCAGAAAGAAGCTATCTTGTTGATGATGTTGCTGTTGATTTTATTGCATTTAAAACATTTTTTGATGAAGAAACTAATAAGAGCATGGAAAACCTATTCCATGAAATCTTGGAAGAAAATTTCCCAAGCATAGAGAGGCACTCAAACATCCAGACCCAAGAAATACAAAGGACACCAAATAGAATCAACCCAAGAAGATCTTCCCCAAGGCATATTATAGCCAGACTGGCTAAGACCACAGATAAAGATAAGATATTAAAACTGGCAAGAGAGAAACGACAAGTGACTTACAAAGGTCACCCCATCAGGATAACACCGGACTTCTCAATGGAAACAATGCAAGCAAAGAAAGAATGGGAAGATGTATTGAAAGTGTTACGAGAGAAACAATTTCAACCAAGATTATTGTATCCTGCAAGATTATCCTTCATATGAGAAAAAAAGATTAAAATCTTCTCAGACAAACAAAACCTGAAAGAATTTGCCAGCACCAGGCCAGCTCTCCATGAAACCCTGAAGAAAGTACTGTTCCAGGAAAACTAAGGAAGTAACAGCCAGAAACAAAAGAGTAAAAGGCAACTAAGATAATGGCCAACTTAAACGTCGGGATAAATCCATTAATATCGATAATAACATTGAATGTTGATGGATTAAATTCTCCGATCAAGAGACACAGACTGGCTGAATGGATTAAAAAACAAAAACCCTCTTTCTGTTGCCTACGGGAAACCCACTTCATGGATAAAGATATATAGACTGAAGGTGAAGGGTTGGAAAAAGATTTTCCATGCAAATGGGAAACAAAAAAGAGCTGGAGTTGCAATACTAATCTCTGACAAAATAGGCTTTAAAACAAAAACTGTTCAAAGAGACAAAGAAGGGCACTATATTG
>NW_006159875.1:619851-623167 GCF_000334495.1 Tupaia belangeri chinensis | reverse complement strand
ATTATCTTTAAAATTCACTATTTTGAAATTTTGAAAGTTGTTTGTAAACTGTCAAGAATTATGGAGTATGAGCTAAAATTTTTTGCTATGTAAAGTAAATGTTTGTGGAAAAATGTAAAAATAAATAAATGAAAGAAAAAAATAACAAACCACAAAAAACATTTTTTAAAGATTATAATCTGTGTATTCTTTCAAAATTAATTTGGCATCATTTTATTTTAATTTTATATTTTTAAAATTTGTGTTCATTCTATACATCTACATCGTACACAGAATGGTTTTTCCCAGCATGAATACAATGGATATTAATCAAGTCAAAGGTATTACCACCCACATCATCATCAACAGATAACTTTTATTTTCGTGTCTGTTAAATTAAAAAGCCACCTTTTTCAGAAGGACTTGCAGAGTCGCATTGCACTAGTTGTGGATATTCTTACAGAAATGAAGAACTGAGGCTGCTTCTACAATCAAACCACCACACTGCATGCAACAACTGTAGAATTATGGAAATCCAAATTGACAAATGGATGTAAAGGATTATTTCTTGGTTAAGAGAAAAGACATTGAGAATACTGTAGCAGAAAACAAAGTACTATTTTGGAGATGATAGTTTTGAATAAGTCATGGTCTACATGAGAATCTGGGGAAAGCGAAAAAATGAGAATAAAGGTGATCAGTGAATGGCCAAAACCACTCATAGATTTATGAGTTCACCTGGCTCCTGTAAGCCCTTCTGTTTCCACACTGAGCATGTGAATCAACAGACTATTTAATGATCCACACTTCCAGGTAAAACTGTCTTCAATGCTTAGGAAATATTATTTGTTTAATTAGCTACTTCCCTTTCTCATGTTGTGTCTATCATTGCATTTCACAGAACTAAAACACATTTCTCCTCATAGTGGTACATCAGTCAGAATGCTCTAGTCTATGTTTGGTAACAAATAAATAAACAAATCTTTTAATTAATTTATTTATTTATTATTTTAATTTGCCAGAGGATGTAGTCACTCACCAAAGACAGAGAGACAGACAGGAAAACCGAGAAAGTATTCTCTATGAGGGATTGTCACGCCATAATCCTTTCTCCATTTCTCCCTCTTTTGAGATCTGGGGCATACATACACATATGTGTGGTATCATTTTCTACATGTAGGATCCAGGACTTAAACCACAGAACCATGTAGGACCCAGTTGCCTTAACCGCCATGCATTGGCCAGCTTCCTCAAATCTTAATATGAGAATATAATAGATGTTTTTATTGCTTCCATTAAGTCCGGCAGACAGATGGTCCTCCTCCACCTGGTAACTGTGACTCCTGGTCTCAACAGTGCTGAAACAGCGGGCAAGAGGACCAGAAAATGGCACGGAATGAAACGAAACAGACATAAAGGACACTGCAGACCATGCCCCTTATATTCTTATCATAAAATTTTGTTTTCTCATGTCTGTGTTCTTGCAAGACGTGAAGTGTAAAGGTAACTCAGCCAGGTTCTTTTAGCTAGAGCATTTACTGGATGGGTTCTAACAATGAACTTCTGAGTGTTACAAACAATGAAGGCAATTTGGGGAAGTATTGCTTTCCTCCAAATTTCACATGTTCTTGTTCACATTGCACATGGCATAGCATCACCTCTGGGCCAGGTAAGCAAGGGCAAGGGCAGAGGGGAGGTTCCCTGCTGCTGCATTATCTCCACCTTTGCCTGAATTGAGCCTGTCTCCTTTCAGTTTAGAAGACACCCATCTGCTAGAATGCAATCTCCTCCACGGCATCCCCCCGATCACAGCTAGCCAGTGACTGGGTCCAAAATGAGTGTGCAGGCCAACTGACTCATGCCTGCGGTATTTGTGACAGTAAGAATTGATGTGCACAAGACAAGAGCAAGATTTATGGATCTCCTTACTCACATGATTTACCGAAAGCTGACTTTTATTACCTAAGAGTCAGTCACAGACATGTGCTGGGTGTGCTCCGGATAAATGCCTGGGGTGCAGCTCTGTGGGCGGCTGCCAGGAACAAGGAAGAGGAAAAGGGGAAAATAGAGAAATGATTTTACAGATGAGATACTTGTCGAAAATGCAGGGGCTACGGTGCTCCAGGAACAGCTGGCGATGATGAGCTAAAAAAAACTGCACCATTTGCAGGCAATGGACAGCTGGAGGCCCCGCCACGCTAACTACTGAGTGGGCAAGACAGATTTATGGATGGGCCGATAATGGCAAAGAAATAAAGATTGATTTGTACTAGAGCATGTGTGGAGAGTTGTGGCAGCAGTGGAGAGAGAAGAAAGGAAGGAGAGGCAGACCCTGACAAAAGTCTCTTCAGAAGGTACACACAGGCCACATAGGAAAATAAGAACATTATTGTGCAGACATTGCTTTAATTCACAAATCTCCATCACTTGGCTGTGGACACAGTGCCAGCAATGCTGTGGCTCCTACCTACCAAAGAACCAGGAGGCGGCTGGGTTCACCTGTCTTCAGGCCTGGGACCCTCACTGCTTCCTGCTTCCTGCTTCCTGCTTCCTGAGTGCCTTCTCTGTGGCCAGCCCTGTATTAGCTACCCCAATGGGAGAGAGAAGCTGAAATTCCAGCCTTGGTCCCAGGAGACAGGAGAGACGTATTACTTGTCTGGAGAAATAAGACATGCAAAGCTAGCAAGCACAAAGCAACCTGAGGCAGGATACTCACCTCTGAAGCATCCTGGATCCCCTCTTCCCTCTGATTCCCATTCACCCTTGAGGATTTAGTACAATCAGCACCTCCTTTGAGATCCTGGCAAGGCCTTATCCCAACTCATAGAGTTCCTTCACATTGTGTGCTGCTCTTCCACAAACCACACAAGTGTTATTTCACACAGTTCACGGTGCTGCGTGTTTATCCTCTCCACTCCATCACACAAGCACTGGAAACTCATTTAGAGCAAGATATTTGAATCAGTGGTATCTTGTACATAGTAGATGCCTTCTAACAGTACATGGTCTGTTCTTTTCATTCATTCATTCACTGAAAATAGTTACTAGGGCCAGCCAATGGTGTGGTAGCTAAAGCGGCTTCATTCCTCATGGCTGACCACATGGTTCAAGTCCCCGATGTGGCAGCTTGAAAACACATCAGGGGCCTGTGTGTGCCCACAACTGTAAGAGGAAAATGGACAAGAAAGGATTTCAGCACGGCCATCTCCCACCCCCACCCCCAGGAAGTGTTTTCTATCTCTCTTTCTCAGGCCAGTGCATGTGCCCTCTGGCAAATTAAAAAAAAAAAAAAAAAAAAAAAAAAAAAAAAAAAAAGCCTAAAAAACTCCCCCCGGGT
>NW_006159875.1:601416-619810 GCF_000334495.1 Tupaia belangeri chinensis | reverse complement strand
AGGTAGCTAAAGCGGCTTCATTCCTCATGGCTGACCACATGGTTCAAGTCCCCGATGTGGCAGCTTGAAAACACATCAGGGGCCTGTGTGTGCCCACAACTGTAAGAGGAAAATGGACAAGAAAGGATTTCAGCACGGCCATCTCCCACCCCCACCCCCAGGAAGTGTTTTCTATCTCTCTTTCTCAGGCCAGTGCATGTGCCCTCTGGCAAATTAAAAAAAAAAAAAAAAAAAAGAAAGAAAAGAAAAAGTTCCTAAATGACTGCCCCTGAGTGCTAAATACGAGTATGTTTGGTGGTGACATGCCTGGTGCAAAGGAGCACAAGGGAGACGGAGCAAGTGAGGGGGCTGTTCTAGTCTGAGGACTGGGAAACGCCTGCAGTGTTCTAGCCAAGGTCATATAAGAAAATCCACTCATGCAAACATCAGGCGGCATGCTCCGGCAGTGGGAAGTGGTAACCGAGCACACTGCTTCAGGAGCAACTTGATCTGCTTGAGGTTTAAGAAATAGAAAAAGTGTAGTGCAGCTGAAGCTGCCTTTGCCCATTGGCTTCTTAGTTATTCATTTCTTCCCTTCCTTACCAGCTCACCCATTTGTTTGTAACATCAGGCCCTCTGCCAGGTGCTCAGAACTAAGTTACCCAGGATCAGCCCTGGTCTCGAGTCATTGGTAGCTCCCAGAGCAGAGACAACAAAGACAGAGACGATAAGAGCCTTTTGGAGGAGGGCTGAGATGAGATGAGTTTGTCTAAATTGAGTAAAGGAGGTAAAACCGGAGGGCCAAAGCACATTGCTGTAGGGTAGGGGTCCTTGTAAGGAGGCCTCCCGACCCCGCCAGCCCTGAGCCACATCCAAGTGTTCGGTAAGTCAAAGATGGTTTCTAACATGTATTGTATGCCTTTTCCACAGCGTGAAAGTCTGCACTCCTAGTTTCAAAGCACTGGGGGCTCAAAATGCTGGTGTTTCAGCCTAAATCAGGCATTTGCAACAAACTGTATTGCCACTGAAAAACAGTATCACTAAGAAATAAAAGTCATGGGGACCATCAGGTAGCCAGGTGGTTAAGGCCCTGGATTCCCACATAAATAACTGTAGTTCCTTCTGGACACGACAGCTTGAAAAGCATCTTAAGAAGGAAGTGGAGAAGAGATTGGGGCATGGCCATCTTCCTTGGGAGAGTGATTTCTCCTTGTCCCTCTCTTTCTCTGTAGAGTGCATATGCCCTATGGCAAAAAAATAAATAAATAAAAAATTTTAAAAATAACAGTTTAATTGAAGAATGATCCAGTTAATCAATAAAAAAACATTAATTTTATTGTATTTTTTTTGGAGAGGTTTTTGCTATAGGGTGCATGCACTCGCCAGATAGACAGAGAGAGACAGAGAGACAGAAAGCAAGAAATCACCCCCCAAGGGGGATGACCATGCTGCAATCCTTTCTCCTCCATTGTCTTCTCAGGATCTTGGACACACATGCACACGCACCTGGCGTGAGTTTTAAGCCACTGGGTCCAGTATGCAAACCACAGGTGACTACGTGGGAGTTCAGCAACATAGCCATTACACTAACTGCTGGTCCCAATTTTATTGTATTTCAACCCAATATCATATCTTCTAAGGCTTTTCTGTGAAGGAATGAGAAACCCTCAGAAAGACTTCTGCTACATACCTAAAGACAATAGTTTCCTCAAGGATATCATTGGCAAGACTGATCCTCAAGCTAAACTGGCTCCTTTTTCCATAGAACACCACATTTATTTGAAAGAAGCTTTGACAGCAGACAGCAATCTTCAGTCAGGTTTGAATGGCAAACATATTCATAAAAACAGAATCAGCCTGTCACTTTAAGAAAACTGACTGGAACCAGTAGAAGGCATAATGGTTACATCACTGGACTCTCACATAGTCAACCATGGTTCAAGTCCTGGACCCAATGGCTTGAAACTCATGCTGGGCAATGCTCATGTGTGTGCCCAAAATCCTAAGAGGATAATGGAGAAGGGACTGCACATGGCCATCCCTCATGGGGAGTGATTTCTCAACTTGGGTCTCTGTTTCTCTCTTTCTCTCTTGAGAGTGCATGGGCCCTATAGCAAAAAATCTCTCATTAAAAAAAAAAAAAAGACAAGAAAGCAGACTGGCAAATTCTGTTGCCAACTGTGGAGGGCATTGCATATGGAAGCCATCTTGGGAGCTTCTTGAGAGCTGTCCGCCATCTTAGAAACCATTAGGTTTCACTTCCTCATTGAGCAAACCATTTCTCAGAAATCTTGTGACCAACTGTTCTTCCTGGGGATGGTTGGGATCCACATACCTCAATGCTTGGCTCATACTTGTTTTATCTCATTCGCATTTCGGGCAACCAATCAGTGCCCACCAGCCTGTATATAAGCTTGCAATTCTCCCTGAATAAACTGAAGAATTGATCAGCACCTCATCTTGTCACCACTCTGTATGTGTGTGAAAGTTTTGTGTGGGTCCCCTTTTTCACTGACCTCACCCAGGTACCCATTTGACTGTCCTGCAGGTCGGGGCAGCCAACCACAAAATTCAAGCTCTTAAGAGAAAGTTGGAATTTTGAAAAGTTCAGATGTGTCACTGTGATCTAGACAGCTTCCAATAGTTTAGGACCTTTCTGATGAAGTTGGTGAATGTGATTTTTTTAATCACCTATAGTAAAATTTGTTATCATTTGCATAAGCTGTATAACTAAACAAGCCAACAGATTCTTTCTTTCTTTTTTTTTTTTTGAAGAGGTTTTTGCTATAGGGTGTTTGTGTTCACCAGACAGACAGAAAGAGACAGAGAGATAGAAAGTGAGAAATCACCCCCCAGGGGAGATGGCCACACCGGAATCCCTTCTCCTCCATTCTCCTCTCGGGATCTTGGGCACACACACACACGCGCCCAGCGTCAGTTTAAGCCACCAGGTCCGGGACTCGAACCATGGTCGGCTATGTGGGAGTCCAGTGACATACCATTACGCTAACTGCTGGTCCCTTTTTTATTTTTTTTTTAAGCCAACAGATTTTCAAATGACCAAAGCATAGTGCTGTGCAACCCTGCACAGGGAGAGATATTAGATGTGCAAGATTGGCCAATGGATTTCTCTTTTTTTGTAGATTATTTTTGCTATAGGGCACTTGAACTCACCAGAATCCCTTCTCCCTTCATTCTCTTCTAGGGATTTTGGGCATGCACACACACACATACACACACACGCACGTGGCTTGAGTTTCAAGCTACTAGGTCTGGGACTCGAACCTTAGTCAACTAAATGGGAGTCTGGTGATGCAATCATTTTGCCATCACTGGTCTCTGATCAATGGATTTTACTGTTCAATAGTATGAACATTTGCACAAAATAAAGGTTTTCACAATTACCTTGAAAAATTAGGAAAATATTCTTCCATCTTTCAATTACTCATGTATAAACTTCACACACATCAACTAAAGTAACACATTGGAGTACATTAAATGCAAAATTAAATAAGAGAATCCTGTTCTTTTCTGTGGAAAGAAAATTACAGAGACTTGTAATACCTAAAACTATGTTACTCTTCTTGCTGATTTTGTCTTGAGAAACTTGCCTTTTTCTTTTTTCCTCATTTTCTTACATTAAATCATTGTCTATCATTACAACATACATAAAAATATCATGTATTAACATGTGATAGGCTTGTTATTGCTATTTTTTAATAAATTCAGAAATACTTTTTAGAACTCAGTTTCAATTTCTAGTATGGTAAGTGGTAGTAGATATAATTCACATTTTGAAAAATCAAGGACTCTGGAGGCCACTGCTAGAGGGTATGTCTGGGAGCCACTGCCGGAGGTCTAGTGAGAGAGAAAATGGGAAAGGCATTAGGTTAAAAGCATAGAAGATTTTTATTTGATGTAAAGGTGAATATGATGGCAAAAATCACTCTCACTGATATCAATGTAGACAAAAAATAATGTGTTTTCTAAAGATAGCAAAAAAAAAAAAATCCCCATGAATTATACATACTATAGAAAGCTGGTTTACTAGCAGATGTATCATTCATTATTTTAGTAAAAAACTATGTGGCATTTGTGGGATGGCTAACTTGGAAGACCCTGTCTGAAGTGATTAATTTGTAATAACGTGTTTAATTCTCAAAACCAACTCTATGAGGTACATGCTATTGCTTTTTTTTTTTTTTCTTTTTTTTGGATTTAAAGTGAAAAGAGCAAATCAGTTTTCCCAGGGAACACACAGGGACCTAGCAGTAGGTGAACAAATGTGGTGACTTCCAGGGCCCGGAACCACATGACGACGGAGCTAACCACCTGCAGGGTGCAGGCAGCACAGGTACGGCACGTTGTTTGGTTTCTTCGCTTTTTTAAACATGCGGTTTCTTTCAGGCAGGTTAAAGTTCTGGTTACAGGCCAGCAGCCAGTCTGCTGATGCCCATGACGATTTCCTTTGCTTGCCGGGAACCTTCTCATGAGCTGCTTCATGGTATCCTCTTGGTGAGTCTCAACACTTCCGCGTGCTGGGAAGGGAAAGGAATCTCATCTTTTTCATTAAAACATTAAATTCATATATTTGTTATGTCTAATCTATTAGCCATTTCTCTATAAATGAGCGCGACTCTCTTCTCTAGGCCACAGCAGGGTTTTCCTTTAATCTCACTATGCCTTAGCTGTCTGACTAAGGAGCTCCTGAAGCATTTACAGTAACAGAATCAGGCATCTACAGAAAGGGAGGCGACGGCCAGACCGGGCCTTTCAGATCAGACTTCTCCCATCTAGAATCTGTCCAGTGATTGAACTCTGGGCCCCTTACCAGGCTCCCTTTGCCCTTTCAGCCCAAGTGCCTCCCATATGGCTTTGATTTGGAGGCACTCAATTTATCAAAACAGTTTGTTATGGTAAAAAACTATTTGATGTCAGCGAAACCATATGACCCTTTTTATGTGTCCTTTTCCTGGAATAAGAAATCGATTTACCCATTTTAAACAAAGTTGGGGCCTAAAGAGGCATGAACTAGTACTACATTCATAAACCACCAGGAACAAACGTAGTCGGCAAAGTGTATTCTCCAGTTCATGGTCTCATTGGTGGGGAGTAGAGGGAGCTGTGTCAGCACTCTACCCTATGCTGGGTCTCATTGTCAACTGCCTGGAGTTCCCAGGGGGATCCTGGCTTAAAAGACAGCTGGCCGAGCTCTGTCTCCATCCTTTCGGGGGCCCAGGAGCGTGCTATTACAACACACCTGTTGGTTCTGAGACAGGCCTTTAGACCACAACTTGAGAACAACGTCTTCCCCTTAGTGTTCTCTTCTGCATGTCGTGCTCTCTGCATGTCCCACCATTATCTTGCCTCTCCCTCAATCCCTCAATGGGAATTCTGCAGAGGATTCTGTGCTGGCTGACCCCGCCCTCAGCAACTGCACACCGAGCGTACACCAGTGCTGCCCAGCCCAGACTGCAGCCAGGGCCCTTCTGAACTTCCAGATGGCCAGCAGTGTGCTTGGCATGCCATGGACTGTTGTATGAATTGTGCAGTTTTTTCTCCACTGAGTTGAGAAGGAATTGGCCCTCTGTTCCCTAGAGCCATGCCTATTCTTTGGCTTTCTTAATCCCTTCTTGGGACAATTGCAACAATCTTATTCTTGGCTCCTCTGGATGATCATTTTCCAATCTCAGAGAACAGGACATTGTAAACTCATATTAATCATTAACTCAGATCATTCAATGCTTAGTGCTTCCTACTTTATGTCTAATTGCTATTTTTTTATTTCACTCTCATCATTACCAAGTGCTAATAGTCACAGAAAGCAAACAGATTCCTCAGTGATCTGGCCCTGCTGTATTCTAGGCCACTGAATTCACTGACGGTCTCCTTGTCTTCATTTCAGCTGGTTCCACCTGCCCTATTTAGATACCAGAATGTGTGCCCCTCAGGACTCCTTCAAATAAAAGTGCCCTCAGACAGCAAGAAATCTGTATCACTAATGTACAATGTATACAAAAGATTCATGTATGACCATGAAGCAGACAAGACTCCACACTCTGACTCATTGAGCCCAATTATTCCTGAGGTAGAGAGTTGGGTGTGCTGTGCATAAGACCTTCCCCACCAGCTACAGGGGCACATCTGAACCCCTGAGGCGTTTCTTTCACTACACATTTTGAGGTCCACTTCTTGGGGTCCCTAATTGAATCATTCAAGTCAGTGTCCAGCACAGGTATTTAGGAATAGGATGTGGTGGTCTGTAAGTGATCCCTCTGGCTCAGGAGTCCTGTCCAGGCAGAGCTGAGTGCCCCATGTGACAGAACCAACCTCTGTTTCAGAGACTGGAGAGCAATGAACAGGGCCTGCCACAAAGACGCTGGCATGATCCTCCTTCCTTCCTTCCTTGTTTCTTTCCTGCTTGCTTTCTTCCTTCTCTCTTTTTCAGTTGTCTGAGGGCGCATACACTTGCCAGAGAGAGAAAACAAGCATCACCCTTGGAACATGGTCATGCTGCATCTTCCCCTCCACTTCTCTATCCCACCAGGTACGGGGGGATACATACATGCACTCCTGGTGTGCTTTCTAAGCCATAAAGCTGAGATTCGAGCCATAGTTGGTCATGTGGGATTTGGCTTCCAATGCACAGCACCTAACCACTGGATGACAAGGCCAGTCTTTGGCATGATCTGTTATCAACAGTTCCAAACTACAGAGTCCTGAGAACTTACAGGACCTGTCATAACTCAGTTGGCAGGATTACTTGACCTCAAGTGACCTGGGTCTATTTGTAGTCCTTAACAGTCTCACTCCATGTGAATATTCATGTCTGGCTACAAAAAGAGAAATTGCACATTAAAACTTTTTAAAAATGAAATAAAATCTTGAATACAGAGTTCTGAACCAGAACCCAGGATAGGAGGTCTGGTCTCCAGGACTTTAGATATACAATTAGGGATTTGTGTAGGTTAGTTAAACGGGGCATTGGTATTTAGATTAATGGTGATCTAGTGTGTCTAAAATATCTGGCTAATCTTGAAAAAAATATATAGAGGTGTAGATAATTTCCCAGGAACCTCTGTTCTCTGAGAAAAATCTCAGTTAATGTTTGGGGGATATTTTTTCTCTTTTCCTTCTTTCCTCCTTTCCTTCCTTTCTTCTCTCTTTCTTCCTCCTTTTTTAAAATGTAAAAAAAAAAAAAAAAAAAAGAGAGAGAATTTCATATTCAGATGTCTAATAAAAACGGTTTCTATTTAAAATAAAGGTTTTGACTATGAAAAATCTGACCAAGTGTGCATTTGGGGATTCAAATAAATTATGTTTGTATACCTAACAAAGAAAAAATTCTTCCAAACTAATAAATTAAGATCTGTAAACAAGCGGAGACCAGAAGGAAATACGCAGCTGATGCTATTGGTCTAGACAATCCCCTCACCTTATTTTCTTCAATAGTCACTTGAGTATAGTGTGTACATCTATGATTTGAAAACTAATTAAACTGTGCAAAAGAGCACAGCACAATGATCAGCTGTGAGAAGCCTCCCATGCAGCTTCTTTTAAAACATCCTTTTAAAAATTCAAATGCAAATCTATATTGTATAATGCACATAAAACGTTCTCCTTTTCTTGGTGAAAGATAAAAATAAAATGAAACCCCAGGGGTGGCATTGCAGAAGATACTGATATAAGTTTTATGATTTGAAACATAATGAAAAGCAATTTGTTGAAGTTTCCTGGGGATACCATTTTATACCCACTCACACACACACACACACACACACACACACACACACATGCACATACTTACATTTATATGCATATTTACAAATCCAGAATATATGCATGCATATATTATATTATGTATATGCACTTGTCTGTGTGTATATGTGTTGTGCATACATAATGATTAAACTATAATGCAATTTCAACAAATTAATCAATTGAATGCCAGGAATAATTTAAATTATTCTATGCTTATATATATATCCTTTATTCCAGAGAGCATATACACTTTCCAGAGACAAAAAAAGTGGGAGAGAAACAGAGAGACAGAAAGCCCCCTCCACTAGGGCATGATCATACTGCAATTCTTTTTCCTACATTCCTCCATTCTGTCAAAATTTCAGGCATGCACATACACATGCACTTACATGTTTTTAAGCCACCAGGGCTAAAATCTGAACCACAGTCATCCATGTGGGATCCAGCTCCATTAACCACACTGTGCTACTGCATCAGCCCTTTGCTTGTATTTTTTTTTTTAATTAATAAGTAATGTGGCTCAGTTTTAAGACATCTTCAGGAACTGATCAAGAACATGATAAGTTTACACCTCAATTTTAGACACGCCTTGAGGGAGCTGGAAAACAAATATTAGAGAATCTTCTGGCAGACATGGTCCAGGTCAGCCCTCATAAGCAGGTGAGGAAGGTTAACCCGGTGGGGATATTGGCAAGATGCGTTTTCATCACCTGAGCCATATTCAGAGGACACTATCCCTCTGCACTTAAGTAAAGTACACAGGGCTTTATAAAATCACATACCCTCAGTCTTAAAAAGTCCTAATATAGCCACACTCTCCTGTGGAAATACAGCTTATAATGGAAGATGGTGCTGATACCCCACATGTGGATGGTGGGTAAGTGAAAACAAATGCACAGAAACAGTACTTTTTTTTCCTAGAAGGGAATTTTAAAAATTTTAAAGATGTCATTTATTATTTTTTACACTCAATCATGAACATACAAAATAAATTTTCCCAGCATAGATATGCCGTATATTAGTTAATTCAAAGATATTACCATACACATCATCAACAGATAGTTTTCCATTTTCATGCCCCTTAAATATTTTGCCTCTTTCTGGGGCTGGCAGGTGGCATGGTGGTTAGAGACTTTGGATTCCCGCATGACAGACCGCGGTTTGTGTCCCAGACCTGGCAGCTTGCTTTCTCACTATCCCTTTCTCTCTCTCTGTCTCTGTCTGGTCAAATTGAAAAATAATAATAATGACAAATGGAATTAAATAAAATTAATTGTTTAAAAATGTATATTGCTTCTTTCTTTTTCCCTTTGATTTCCTCCCTCTCACCCTCTATAATTTCCCACCCTCTTCTCAAACTGTCTCCAGTGTCCAAAGTTGTTCTCCATGCCTTTGTGCCTTTCAACCTTTAGTTTTTGCCATAGAGTGCAAGCATTCAGTAGATATTGAGTAGGGACATACAATGCCACCCTTTCACAGTCTTGTTTTACTTAGCAGTAAGACTTCCATATTCATCATGTTTTATCAAGTGCCAGAGTCTCATTTTTTATGGCCAAGTAGTATTCCATAATGTATATGGGTTGCAATTGTTCAATCCATTCATCTCTTCATGATCATTTGAGTTGGTTCCATGTCTTAGCAATAAACATAGATGTGCAAGTGTTTTTTCTGACTATTTTCCTGTTCTTTAGGTAGATACCCAGGAGTAGAATTGTCGAATCATATGGTAGTTCTATTTGTAGGACTTTGAGAAACCTTCATATTGTTCTCCATGGTGACTATATTAATTTACATTTCTGCCAACAGTATAAGAGAGTTCTTTTCACCAGCACTTATATCATTTTTTTTAATCTTAGTTTGACTGGAGTTAGGTGGCATCTCGTTGTGTTTTTGATTTGCATCTCCTTTCTGATAAGGGATATAGAGCATCTTTTCCCTATGCTTTCTGACTGTTCATATGTTTTCCTTGGAGAGTTATCTGTTCAACTCCTTTGCCCATCTTTTAATTGGGTTGATTGTGTTTTTTGGGGGTAGGAGTGGAGGGATTAAGTTGCTTGAGCTCCCTGTATATTCTGATTGTCAGTTCTTTATTTGAGAGAGAGTTTGCAAATATATTCTTCCATTCTGAAGGTTGTCAATTCACTCTAATTGTTTCTTTTGCTGTGAAGAAGCTTTTTAACCTGATGTAATCCCACTTGTCTATTTTTGGGATTATTGCCTATGCTTCAGAGGTCTTATTTAAGAAGTCTTTGCCTACTCCAAAAGTGTCCAATAGTTTCCTCTGTGCTATCCACCAGTAGTTTTATAGTTCTTAGTCTTACATTTTTATCTTTGATCCATTTTGAGTTGATTTTAGTTAGTGGTGAGAAATAAGGTTCCATTTTCATCTTTCTACACGTGAATATCCAGTTTTTTCAGTACCATTTGCTAAAGAGATTTTCTTTTCCCCAGTGGGTTGTGTGGTACACACAAATCAGTTGGCTCTATGTTTGGGTATTTATTTCTGTGTTCTCTACTCTGCTGTATTGGTCTACATACCTTTTTTTTGCCCAAATATCATGCTGTTTTAATTATCACAACTTTGTAATATATTTTAGAGTCAGGGAATCAGATGCTTCTTATTCTACTCTTCTTGCACAGTATTGCCTTGGAAATATGAGGTCTTTTATGATCCCAGAAAAATCCTATGATTGTTTTTCCTAAACCTATGAATAATTTCTCTGGTAATTTGATTGGGATTACATTCGATTTATAGATTAATTTGAATAGACTTGACAGAGTCAACATATAAAAATCTACAGCATTTCTATACATCAACAGTGAACAGACTGAGGTAGAATTACAGAGAGCAATTTTATTTACAATAGCCGAAAAAGAGATAAGATACCTAGAACGAAACTAACAGAAGTCAAAGGCCTCTACAAGGGAAACTATTAAAATCTTAAACAAGAAATGACAATGATGCAAAATAAGTGCAAGCACATCCCACGTTCCTTGATGGGAAGAATTAATATAATCAAAAGAGTGCTTTCAATATTGTTCCATTAAGATTCATTTTTTCGTTTTTTTAGTTCTTGCTTACCTTTTCCCTACCATCTTTTACTCTAGAAACTAACATCATGTACTTAACCTTAACTGCATAATAAATTCATCCAGGAAGTTTTTAAAAATACTGGTTCAGGACCCCACTGCAGAGCAAATGCATAGCAACCTCTGGTGTAGATGCTGGAAAGTATTTCTGAAGGCTCCCTGAGTGAGCCTAACCCAGATAAGGTGGGGAACCACTGGGATGTCACTGCTGTAAGGATTTATCAACCACTCCAAGGAGCAGACTGGGCCAGACACCAAGACACACATCTCTGCATGAAAAGCACATTAGCAAGGAAAAATAAATAGGAAGAAAACCTCAGCTTGGTTTATTACTGTTTGCAGATGCCTCTGTATGTTCAGAAAACTGAAAATAACCAAATCCAGGTCCTACCTGCAGATAAAAACTATAACTAGTAGAATTGTTATTGTTTATTGTCTTTTACTGTGTATGATCTTTTCATCTACATTAGAGATAGAGATACATTTTTTAAAAATTGCTATGGGGCATGCATGCTTGCCAGAGAGTGAGAGACAGAAAGAGAGTGAGAGCGGGAAAGTAAGAAAGCACCTCCAGGAGTTGGGGGATGGTCATGCTACAATCCCTTCTCCCCCACTCTCTCCTTGGGATTTGTGTACACACACACACACACACACACACACACACACACACACACACATGCCCATCATGTTTTTAAAAATATCCCCACTTGGCCATGTGGGATACAACTACCCTAACCTCCATGCACTGGCTGCCCAAGATACTTTCAAAAATTCATGACTCAAAATATTCTATGGCAAATACTAAAAATCAGGAGCTAGATGAAGGCACAGCAATAAATCATGATGTTATGAGAGGTTTACCCATGTGGGAAGGTTCCTTGTTCACCCCCAGTGACCTCACTGAGTACCAGGCATGTGCATGCCCATGATTAGACATGAACTGAACCTAGAGGAGGATTATGACATTGGGACCCTGCTGTGGGGACTGTCTCTCACTCATGAGAGAAGTACATAAAATAATTTTGTAAAAGACCACACACTTGTGTGTGTGTGTATATATATATATATTCATTTTGTACAAAGAAAGATGGTTTTCCTCACCATAAAACAAAAAGGAATCTAAATACCAGTAATTTTTTTACTAAAAAATATGTTATCTGACAATAGTTTTCTTTAATTGACCTAATCGACAGGTGAAAAAAATACTTCCTATTAATTTGAACAATTCTGTAATTTTAACTTAAATTATCCTGACATCAGGCTCATATCCTGAGTAGCAATATATTCACATGAAAAGCAAGTTGAAATATTGTTAATTGTATTCATTTTCTTTATGAAGATGATATTTATCCATATATGTAAATATATTTATACATCTGCCAATATATAGAAAATATTATATAGTTATATTTTATGTAAGTTAATATTATATGATATTATGGTTCAACCCATTTTTCATCCTTACTCATGGATATATCATTTTGTGAAAGGTTCTTCTATATTTGCTTTATCAGAGAAGTGAAATAAACTAGCATTTATCCAATTTTGAGGCTGTGCTAGATATTCTAAATAAAAATCCCAGTTAATATTTACTATAGTCCCATAAGGTAAGTATCATTATCCCCACGCACTGACGAAGACAATGACTCTCCAAAGAAGTGAGTGACTTCTCCAAAGCCACACACCATTCAGTGTGAGAGGATGGGGCCACACTGGCAGAGCTTTCAGGAGGGAATCTCATGATTAGTGTGATTTGTCACTGGAATGACAGCAGACGGTGAGGTCTTAGCACATGGGAGATATCCCAGCTGAGGTTTAATGTACATGTTTATTTGGGGGGAACCCTTTTCTTTCCTTCCCTGCCTGATAAACATCCTGTCAACCTTCAAAACTCACAGCACCTCCTCTATGAAAACATCCTTGACTTGCTCGTCCTCTTTTTCGTGTACTAAACAGTGTTCGTCTTCCCTTGGTGTCAGTTAAGCTGCAGGTGTTGATACAGTTGCCATTCCAGCTAGACTGCATGCCTGTCCTTGATTTCTGCTGTCTTAGTATGTGTTCTGCACTTGGGAAGGACTACTACGTTAGGGTTCTTCAGAGAAACAGAACCAACAGGAGGTGCAGAGAAAGACAATTATACAGGGAAGTGGATCACGTGACTACGGTGAGGAGCAAGTCCCACCTCTGTAATGTGGCAGTGAGCTGGAGACCTAGGAGATAAGGGGTACAGTTCCAGTCCAAAGGGGGCGGGCTCACCATCCAGGAAAAGACAGTATTTCAGTGTGAATCTGAGGGCAGGTAAACGCTGATGCCCCACTTCAAAGGTAGTCATGAAGTAGAATTCTCCCTATTCAGGGAAGAGCCAGCGTGTTTATTCTATTCAAGACGTCAGTTGATGGGATGAGACCCATCCACATTAGAAAGGACCATCTGCTTGTTTTACTCACTTTCCTGATCTACATGTTAATCCCATACATAAACACCCTCCCAAATATCAACTTCTGTTAGGTGCATGCAACAGAAAAGAATGTGAGTAGCTGTTTCTCTAAGTACCTAGTGAAAGCAATGCTATAGGAGACATTTTGGAAATACTCTTTAAACACAAGGAAGTAATTAACATGGCTATTTTTAAAGTATTATTTAAATTTTATTATTCCATTATAAAACACATGTATTTCCACATTCTTGCATTTCTGAAATCAGATTCTACGCTCTTTCTTTAGAAGTGATTTGAGGTTGTAGCATAGAGCTCTACGTATCCTTAATGAAGGACGCATGCGTTCATGTCATTCATTAGCACAAATGTTTCCTTTTAAAATGACTAAGGTAGGAATGTGATTAAAATAAGATAAATTATTTTCTAGCACAAATATTTATACTTAGTAGGTTCAGCGATTCAAAATTAAGAGGGTATAAACTCTAGAAGTTTGGAGAATTTTATATTATTTTAACATACTGTCTCCTAATTGTCAACATGAATAGCTCCGTTTTCAGTCTTCAGATGTTAGAATCTCATTTATTCTAAAGCTGTTATAATGACATATTTGTATTATTTTCAAGAGATTACAGTGCCTAATTTACAAGTTGACTAAAAAACTCTGTGTATATTTACCCCTTTCTAGAATGATTGAGTGATCCCTTGAACATATTCACATTTATTTAAGAAAAAAATCAAATGTATTTATTTCAAAAATGCCAGAAATAACTCTTCTCTATCTTCCCTTATCAACTTTCATAGGTCTTCCAGTGCAACACGGATATGATACTCCTAGATTATTTTAAATCCCTCAATACCGCCCAAATATGGGAACCTCAAATTATTCTTAGTAGGAATCATGAATTTCTCCTGGATATTTATCTCCCAGATTCAGGTTTTGACTTTTTGCCCCTTGGATTTGATTTCACCTCGAGGCCAACATGAGCTCAGAGTGGATGTATTTATCTTAGTTTGCCTAAAAGGCACTCTGGGATCTGCAGTTTGAACTTGATGATGGATTGATAATTGCAACTGGCTTTTAAAAGTGACATTTTGGTTAAAAGTCATTTCAACAAAGGAAAACAGCTTTTATAGAGTGTATATTCAATAAAATTCTAGATGTGGGCCCTTGATGGCTGTCACAAGTCTCGTACCAGCAACGTGTTTAAAACTCTGCAGACTGGGTAAGAGCTAAGTGGCTCCCTACAGCACAGGGGAGAGACTGCTCACAGCTCCTCTGGCTCCGATAGAAGGGGAGCAAATCACATGGCCAAACCCAGGTTTCAATTCAAAATAGGCACTCTTCTTGTGAAGATGACCTCTGTTGACTCATACTCTTCCTGTGTGGGATGCTTCCACAACGGATGAGTTTCTTTCTCCCCCATTTTCTTTTTCTTTCAGTCTTTTTTGTCATAGGGCATGTGCACTCGCCCAGAGAGAGGGAAAGTGAGAAATCACTCTCCGGGGGCATGGTCATATTGCAGTCCATTCTCCTCCAGTCTCCTCCTCGGGTGTGGGGCATGTATGCATATGTGCCCAGTATGATTTTCAAGCTGCCAGGTCACTTGGGAGGCCAGCACCTTAACCACCATGCCACTTGCTGGACCCCAGTTGATGAGTTTCAATCATCTCAAGCCTAAAAAGAAGCAGCCAAACTACAGAAGAAATTATTTTTCAGAGAGATGCCCTTCAGAATATAGCATTACCTCCAAAGAATAGCTCTAGGGACTTGAAACATTCTCAATTCTTTTTATAAATATATCTTTAGTTATATTAACTTTTGGAATTCCTCAAATGTAATTAATGAATATTTACTAAATTATAGTGAACAGGTCACTTTATAGAACATCCCTTTGATACAGACCCTATAACAACGTAGAACATGAGAAACTGCTCAGATGTACGGTAAGACCAGAATGTATGTGTGATCCAGAAGAGGAACTAAACTTAGAGAGAGGAAAGAAGAAAGATAAAATAGAACTGCTGGAAAAGAGTCTAAGTTTCAGAGGAAATTAAGAAGAGGCCAGATTGGGACCAGCAGATGGCATTGGGGTTACATCGCTGGACTCCCACATGGCCAACTGCAGTTTTAGTTCTAGGCCTGGTAGCTTCAAAATCATGCTGAGTGGTGTGAGTGTGTGCATCCCCAAGATCCTGGAAAGAGAATGGAGAAGAAGGGATTGCAGTGTGGCTTTCCCCTTTGTGGGATGATTCTCACTTTCCCTCTCATTGTCTCTCTCTCTGTGTCTCTCCAGAAAGTGCATACTCCCTAAGGCAAAAACCTCTAAATAAATAATAAATAAATAAAAGCTGAAGGCCAGATGGTATGCAGTGGTAAAATGTGGCATTCTGAGAGGCGATCACGTTTGTCAAGGTTCCTGGTTCAAGTCCAGAGACCTCCCTGAGAATCCAAGGCCCATACTTGCCCATTACATAGGGCTAATTGATAGCTGGAATTAGATCATGGTATTAAGACCCTGGTGGGAGTGATTTTCTCTCTCTCTCTCTTTCTATCTCTCTCATTCATGGATTAAATAAACAAATGAAATTTAAAATAAAAGGAAAGACAATAAATATGAAGGAAAAGGTAGAAAAAAGGGGAGATGAAGAGATTGAAAAAGGATAAAGTAAGTTTCCACTGGACTGTCAGTATCTCAATGGTGTAAGCTAGTTCCTTGTGCTTTGAAAAGTTAATTATCTGACCAAACACTGCTCACAGCTCTTAAATGGCTCTTCTCCTCTAACCTTTAGAGACTTTTATGACTAGAATAACCAGAGCAGCCCTCAGGGAGAACATGGTTTTCTATGCTGTAACATCAGTGACCAGAAATATGAGCACCTGGGGACCCAGCCGAAGGCTAGCCCGACTCACAGGTCAGCAGTTCAGCCCCTGGGCCCATTCTGCATTAGGGCAGGGTCATCGTAGTAGATGTGAGGGTCATGCTGAGCAACGCCTAACCTCTAGGACCAGTTACCACACGCATTGAAAAGCGACTCCCTATCTAAGAGAGAGGTATGGCTTTTCTCCGGTGCATTTGTTTTTAATGTTTAACAAGCTGACAGGAGCGATTACTCAAAGACTAACAGCCGACTTACTGGTTACTCCAACACAAACAAACCATCTCCAGACTGTCAGGGCCTTGACGGTGGCCATTCCACTCAGAACCCTTGGTATGTTTCTCACATTCACAATGACACACATTCACAGAGTTTCCCTTCCAAGTCTATCTTCTGAGCCCCCAAAACATTATTAATTATTTTCTGTGTTTTTGTTTTTGTTGTTGTTGTTGTTAAAAGGGGGGAAGGAAAGCTTTTCCTCAAAGATGGGGTGTGGGAAACAAATGAACAAGCAAACTCGGGGTAGTTCAGATGCCTCCTAACCAGGTCGCCATCTGCTTTCCTTCTTTAATCAGCTCATTGATCTTCCCTGAACATTTCTGCTCCCAGCTAAATTGTCTACAGAGCTGTTCCTGCCTGCAAGCACGAGGCACTAGGAAAAGCAAATCCAACTGCAGCGCCCGTTAGGAGACATCCTGGAATATGTCCCTGGGTCAACTGCTGCCTCTCCTGGGGGGAACATGATTTTTGAAGTGCTGATTGAAGTACAAGGCTAGTTCAGGTTTCAATTATTTAAGGTAGACCTTCCTTTTGGAACTGGAATGAGCTCTTAGCAGGTTTTGATGCCAAGACAAAAGAGTACATGAACAGTTGTGGCTTTCCTATTCTTAGAAGTCTCCATAGGGACATGTCATTTCTGACCAGGACGTGAGATCCTGCCTAGCCCTGCCCTCTCAGCCTCTTGCCTCCCTGTGTCCCCTGGCCCCTTGAGATTCTCACCAGAGTCACCAAGCACCTCTGAATGGGATGCAGAGCTCTGCCATCACAGCTGTCCCTGTACGCTCAGATTGTCACACAGTTTAGGACAGATTAGAGAAAGTCACTTCTGACCCGCCTATTAGGAGAGGTAGTCACGTTAGCACACTGAACTAGGGAGGCTTGGCCCTGCAAGTCCCCAGTGAGCCCCCCAGCCTAGTTTTCCCTCTGCTGATTAATGAATGCTATCATCAATTAAGAGAGCCTCCATGATGGACAGGCTGTGCCTTTCCAAGGCAGTGTTGTGTTTGCTCAGAGGTAATGAAGAGTAAACACGAAGTTCAGATAAACTCAGCCAGACAAGGATCAAGCGCCCCCAGTTCACCACCATTCTTCATTCCTGCAGTTCCGAGAGCTCAGCCCACCAAAGAACCAAACAGCCCAGCACTTGCAAGGGCTGATTAATAATTCTGCACTTTGACTCAGCTGAATGTCCTCCTTGCATTTGCCCAGGTATCTGTAGAAGATAACAATTAAATGACAGCTTAAAAGGTATTAACTAGACATATCCACAAACACAACCTGTCATACCTACCTTGCATGTCCTTCAGGTTGTCAGATGTCACAACGATCTAGGCAATAGATACAGTTTACATTTCAAAACATGTCCTGCAGTTATCTTGATCTGTTAGATGATTTCACTAAATTACTGCCCGTGACTTGGAGAAGGAAAGTAAAGATATAAAATATTAAATAAGGCCAGTTACCAGATGGGCATGCTTTGTCTTCAGGTTGTCCTGCAATTCGGAGTCACCTGATGAACTTCACCTCTCACTGTTAGGGTCAGACCCCTCTCTCTTGCAGTTCAATGTAACCAGTTCAATCCCATTACAATTTATGCTCAGGTATCTGTCTGCTTTCTCAGGTAGGCTGCTGGACAGGCAGGGACTTAATAATGTTTGTGTCATTACCAGCAATCACTACATCCTCAAGTGAGAACAGACTACAGAAAACATCAGACCTTGATGCTTTGGTGAAAATGAACTAAGAATGGAGACACAGTTATCTTTTTAGACATATAGTTTATTTCCAAGGGAAATGATATAAATGATAAAAATACCTGTCAATATATTTAAGAGAGGGAAAGAATAAAATGATTTTTATAAAGAATATATAGTGTCTACAAATCAATGAAGAAAATGTTTACAAGCTAACAGAACAAAATGAATGAATGAACAATGCACAAAAAAGAAATTTTGTGACCAGTTTACACAT
>NW_006159875.1:596097-600504 GCF_000334495.1 Tupaia belangeri chinensis | reverse complement strand
ATCATGTTAACAATCAAGTGAAAAAATTAATATTCAATATTATTTTTCATCCAGCAATTACAAAATATTTAAGCATTCATTGTTTGAAGGTAAAAAATAGATGGTTGTCGTATAGTTTGAGTGGGAGTAAGTGCCCAGTATTTAAGAAGTATATCAGCAAAGTTGGATAACAACATGCTAATAAGGTTACAATGGTCACTGCACTGTGTTGTTTTCTGTTTTTTGGGGTTTTTTTTGTATTTTATTGCTTTTCTTCAATAAAAGGAAAGGGATAAAGGTGGAGAAGGGTGTCACCTCTGGCTCCTTTAATGATTTTTACTACTGATAATGGTCCATAGGGGACATCTCATAAGATTGAGTCTTCTGCTTTTATTCTAAAATTCCTTTGGTATTAAATATTTCACCAAAGCAGGACTCCAAGCCTTCCTAGGTCTGGGAGCTTCAGCCACTGCAGCTGTCTTCTTCTTCTTCTTCTTCTTCTTCTTCTTCTTCTTCTTCTTCTTCTTCTTCTTCTTCTTCTTCTTCTTCTTCTTTTCTCCTCCTTCTCCTCCTCCTCCTCCTCCTCCTCCTCCTCCTCCTCTTCCTCCTCCTCCTTCTTCTTCTTTTAGAGAGAATTTTGCCACAGGGTGCACGTGCTCACTGGGGACACAGAGAGACAGTGAGGTGGAAAGTATGAAATCACCTCCTGGAGGTAGGGTCATGCCAAAATCCCTTCTCAATTCTCTCCTCAGGATAGTTTGGTCATACATGCACACTCAATCAGCATGAGTTTCAAGATATCAGATCCGAGATTTGAACCACAGTTGGCCATGTGGGAGTACAACACCTTAGCCACTACTCCACCTGCTGGTCTTGCTTCTGCCTTCCTTCATCATCCCTTCCTCCTTCAGCCTTCAGACAAACTACCCATCCTCTTCAGAATTCTAAAGAGAAAAATAAACAAACATCATTTACTTCTGAATAAAGCAACAAAGTCTGAAAAACAATCATCTCTAGTTTAGAAATGACTTGATCTTCATGATATTTTCCATAGCTTTTTAACTGGATTTCAAAAATAGCTTCTATCCTAGAAAACCATTAAGTCATCCCTATTATAGACAAAATTAAGGGGACAATATGCCAACTCTATGGCTAAGAGGAATTTTCCAGGAAAACCTAATATAGGCATCCTCCCCTATTGTCCTTCCTGATTTTGGATACACCAAAATTCTGCAGTGAGGTTATTGTGTACATGTGAATGCTAGCTGAGCAGTCTATACTACAGTAAGAATGACTTTCCATGTAGACTTTGGTTTGCCATTGGATTCATGCCTCATCTTTCTGTTGGCTTGGCTTCCATGCGTGTGTCACAAACTGCTCTCCAAATCTCCATGAAAACCTTTCCCAGCACATTCAACAATTCGGATGCTCTTTGACTTTCACCCTTCAGGCTTATATCTGGACTTGGCTATTACTCAGGGCCTGTGAACAGCTGTGGTCCTGGGATCTTCCAACCATATTATTCTAGAGCTTTCTTTCACCTCTCTTTTTTCTTTCTCTTTTTGTTTGTTTGTTTTTAAAAATTTGTTGCCAAGATTTCATGTGTGCTCACTGGAGAGAAAGACAGAGAGAGAGAGAGGGAGAGAAAGTAAGAAATCACCCTGAGGGGATGGATACACTGAAATCCCTTCTCCATTCTCCACTCAATATTTTGGGCACGCACACAAACATACTCAGCGTGATTTTCAAGCTGCTGGGTACAGGACTCGAACTGCCATTGGCATATGAAATTTCAGCAACTTAACCACTTTGCCATCTGCCAATCTCTAATTTTTTTCTTTTTTAATTGCTGGAGGATATGTGAGCCTGCCAGAGAGAGACACAGAGAGCGAAAGAGAAAAGCTACTCCCACAGTGGAGCATGGTCTCATCACGATCCCGTCTTCGTTTCTCCATGCTATTGGGATTTTATGCATGCACGCACAGGTATCCAGAGTATTTTTCAAACTTCTGTGGCTGGGATTTGAACCAGCAGTTGACCCTGTGGGATACAGCTCCTTAATCCTTAGGCTATGAGGTCAGCTCCTCTCCTTCACCTTTCTATCATGTGAAACATCTAGTTCTCAGGATGCATGTGATACTTTTACTTAGTCTGGATGTTTCTCTTATGTAGAAAGTAGAATTCTTTTCTCACACTTGATTAATGTGTTTCTGAGTATTGGATATAATTGAAAACTTTCATTTTTCTGAGAATCGTAAAAGCAATATTCCATTTTTCTTGAGCTTCTAAGGTGCTTGCCAAGTCAAAGCAGTATTCCTTACCTAAAGGTTTGGTAAATTACTTCATTTTTCTCAGGGAGGTTTTATGGTTGTTGCTATGACTTAGTGTGGATTTGTGTCTTCCATTGTGATAGACTCTGGGTGAGACACTCAATTTCAGAACTCATGTCACTTGTTTCCGAAAATGTCCGTCACACTTTTCATTAATTTTTTCTCCCCATTTTCTTTGCTTTCTCTGTCTGTAAGCTTTATTATTTGGATAATACTCTTATGGGCTCGGCCTTTAATTATTATTTATTTTTTGGCATAGGACACATGTACTTGCCATATGATGGACAGAGCAAGACAGAAAGGGATAGAGAGAAATAATCCCCCTGTGGGAGGGCCACGCTGCAGTCCCTTTTCCTCCACTCTTCTCTTGGGATTTTGGGCATTCATGCATATACACCCATTGTGATTTTCAGGCTACCATGTCTAGGACTCAAACTGTGCATGCTCGTGTGAAATACAGCACCTTAACCACCATGCCACCAGCTGGTCCTGCCTTTTATTTTATTAATTTTTCATATGATACACAATAATTGACGGTGAAATAAACAAATAAATTCAATGTCACTGGAGCTTTATTGGTACAAAATTCTAATAAAATTGGTCAAAAGAAAAATATTAACTTTTCTATTATATCTCCCTTGGTCTTTTTGTTCAATTTTCTGGAAAGTTTCCTCAAATTTGTGTTTCATCACTTCCATTGAATTCCTAAGTTTTTATTTTAAAGAGTTGCTCTTCATTTTTCTCTTGATGTCTCTGATTTATGGAAACAAATTCCAGTTCACTTAAGTATTAATATCCCTTCTCACATTCCCAAAAAGTTCTTTTTTTTCTTCCCTGTCATTTAGTTGTTAACTGTCTTAAGTATTATGGTGACATCATTTACAAACCCGTGTTGATGGCGTATCTCCTCTACTTTAACCTTTATATTACCTGGGAAATGCACCATTGCCAATGCTCATGTAGCATTTCTACAGTTTCTATGGGGTTTTGGGCAGTTGTTAAAAACAATTCTAAAATATAACAGCCTGACTTAGAGAATAAAGAACTCAAAGGTGAAATTTAACTTGCTACTAAATCTCATCATGCTGACTTACAAAAGCATCTGACCTTACAAACCATTTTTCAAATATGTAAAGTGTTACATGTTCTTTAGTTGATAGTATGCACAAACTACACTAAAATGTCTTTCAGTAAGTAAAAAGCAGTGTTTCAGACATAGGAAAATCCAATTAGATTGGCATAGTTAAGACCAGAATTATAAAGCAGACCTCACTATCTTCAGCCATCTTCAGCCATTGCCTTTTACGGGCTAATGAGCACAAAACATAGGTGAGTCTGCTTGGTTTTAAGAAGTGAAGCGAATTCTCTAGCATTTATATTTGGTTGTCACAAAAGTCATGATGCATTTCTGCATAGGAAATCAGAAAATTACATCATGACTTTTTCAATGACTATATATATATATATTCATATAAACAGTTACATATAAGCCTACATAAAAAATGTCCAGTAAATTTTAAAATTGCACCACCTTTGTAGAAAGATGAGCATTATTAATGAATTACCAATTATATCTTTGGAAAGGGTAAAAGGTCATAGCATTTACTGAACCATAATTACTATCAAAATTTAAAAACCAGAAGTATTCATTTAACCACAAGACAGTCTTGCTTAAATCAGTACTGCCCAACAAAAATATCCTGTCAGCCATTCATGATCTGAGTTCTGGTGTAGGAGGTCAGTTAAATTATGATACACATAAAAAGGTGAGACATTTTTGTTTTGTCACAAATAAGGCAGTGGCCAACTATTTTGAGATAAGCAATCAACTCTGTTTTTTTCTGACTTCTTTTTAATGCCAGCAAAGATCATTTTTGTTTGAGGGATGTCCTTCTTGGGATTCTCCAAATCCTCCATAAGTATATCCTCTCCCCAGGTGAAGCTTTTGTTCTTGTTGGCATCCATGTAAGAGAATCCAGGGGCCTGACCTTTGGTTGGTGCCCAACCAAACCATGGAGATTTGTCTCAATCCTGTGCTCGACTCCCTTTTCCATGGTGTGGCACTGGATGCACTTCTGAACAACAATCTTCTTGACTT
>NW_006159875.1:568159-596066 GCF_000334495.1 Tupaia belangeri chinensis | reverse complement strand
CCCTACATAACCCAATTTTTAATTCTTTCTTTTGCTGTTTGCTCTACAGAGATTCTTGGCCAGAAGTCCAACATCTGATGTGCCCAGCAAGACCTTGGACCTTGACTAATCTTCCAGGTGTTTCTTGGTGTTGCCTGAGTCAAACAAGGCAGAAAGTTCGACAGCCAGCACATTAGGTACACCCTTTTCTGAGGGGGTCTACCTGACGACGTATGCATTCAGCTAAATCCTGCCCAAAGCCAGAATGAATGCCAGCAAGAGTAGAGTTCATCTCCTATTATTGAATTGCATACTTTGATCAAAAGGGTCACATATCATAGATATGTCTAATTCCTTCAGTGAGATTCATGCTAAATGCCTTGGCTAAAGCTATCTTATTTCACCTCTCTAGATAAAGTGAGATATATCAAGTAGAATAGATCTACTAGAAATGGATCTAGAAATAGATCTGGCTATATAGACTGCTCAGGAATTACTTCTAGAACTGGGAATCTCGGATGCTCACTGCTGACCTATGTGTGAAGACTGAGAAGGAGGACCTACAGCAGTTAAGGGAAGAAACATTTCTTCAGCAAGAGCAAAACCCTTAGGCAGCAGAGATTGCCCAGTGGGTTCATGGTTAGGCCAGGAAAGGAGTGCCAGCATGTCTCCTCTCCTGAATTCCACCTCTTGGATCCCCGGGTTCTCGTCAGGCGGGGTGACCTGGCTGACCTCAGGAAATAAAGTAAGCCTGATTCATCAAGTCATTTGACCTCATTCTCTAGCTATTCAGGGGAGAAAGAGAAAGAGTGAGAAAGCATCTCTCGGGGGCATGGACACGCTACAATTTCTTCTCCCCAATTTCTCCTTTTGAGATTATGGACACGCATAATATCCGGCATGTTTGTTCAAGTTAGTGGGTCTGAGATTCAAACCGCTCAGTTGGCCACGTGGAATCCAGCCACCTTAACTTGTGCACCATCAGCTGACCTGTCGGGGCTCTTCATAGTGCAGAAAATACATCATCATCATAGTAATGTATCAACTTGATTACTTAGAATATTTCAGGCACCATACTTACAGAATTTTAGTTAATTCAGAAAATAATCGAGCTGAGGTAAGAGATCTTCTATCTATAGGATAAACAACAAACTGATGCTGGGAGGGCTTAAATGACTTAAGCATTGTCACATACTCGCTTATGTTTTCTGTACATTACACATCTCCTTTGTTTCTACTTCCAAATCTTCAGCTCTGCCTATAATTGAAAGCTAACAAAATAGAAGATTAATGAGAAACAAGGCACCCAGAGCAGTTAAAAAAAAATGCCAAGGAAGCAGGAAGGTTTTTTATTTTTCTTTTTCCCAGATTGCAATTTACTGATTTCTGTGCTTCAGCCTAGATTTCACTGGGTCTGAACCTCATTTCATGTGGCTTTCGCTGGAGTAAAGAGCAGAGAATTGGCATTGCAGATTAGTCAAGATGATAGCTCCCCATAGACATGAAAGCCTCCTTTATTGGAAGAAATAAAAGGAAAACGACCCAAAATCACAACCCTAGAATTATAACCTTATTCAAAAGCTATAAAGCAGTACCAGTTATCTGTTAAATTCACGCATACTTAAAAATTCAATAATGACCGTGTTGTGAATACTAACTTTGAAAAATGATCAGACTCGTATATAATGAACACTTTTTCCTACAAAAGGCAAAAATACATTGTGCTTTTTTGCAATAGATTAAAGATTTATTTTCATCAGGATTTTCCACAATATTCCTGATTTAAAACAGCTTATCCTCCTATCAGAATATATATATTCCAATTTTCAGATTAAAAAATATGTATCTGCTTACTACGGCTTTAACAATTAGAGATATTTTCATTTGTGAGCACAGAGTAACCCCATCAAGGAGAAGGGACCCTATTGCCACTTTCATTTTGATGTATAAAAGGGCAGACAGAAGGAAGATAAATTGCTCATTGAGGTCACTGGCCAGGAGCAACAGAAGAGGTGGGCCCAGATTTCCTACTGGCCTCCCAGGGTTTTCTCCACCAGAGCACAACTGTACACAAAATGGAATGTGCAATAACAAAATGAGATATTGATTGTGGGTCATGGAATTGATATTATTGCCTTATCCTCACATTGAGCATAAAAATGATCAAAAACATACTTGGAGATGCCTCCTTGACTCGGCTCTCCCCTCCGCTTCTCGGCCTCTCGGGAGATGCAATCAGACTACAGAGAGAAAAGGAGAAAGCGGGCACAACAGCAGGTCATGACTGAGCAGGTTCTCAAGAAGCCCCGTACATGGACATGTTCAATTGCATGGCTATGCAGCGAAAAAATCTGATTGAAATTTGGTATGAAATGTTACCATTATTACTTCTGGCTTAAAATTTTAATGAGGGGAGGGTTAATCCACAGAAAACCACAGCTGAGAAAGGTCAGAACAGGCTTTAAGTGGCAAGAGATTCCCCAAAGGCACATGCACCACGCAGGGCTGACCTCACGGGGAGGGTGCACAGGCTATTTAGAGCATCGTGGCAGTGTGTTCCACTCCTTCAGCAATGCAAAGCCAGGACACAGAGGGACTGCATTAGTGCCCGGATACAGACAAGTTAGAAATTAATGCATTTGTCATTTGAAATTTTTAATAACTGATAAGCTACACAGTTATCTTTCATGTTGCATTTGGGGAAAATGAGCATTAGAAGTCAACTCGTGAACACCAGCTGTTTCAGTGTCTGCGACTCATCTTTGCCTTACTTATATTGGGTTGTCAGAAAAATCATGATGTGTTTTTGCATAAAAATGTCATGACTTTTCCAACAGCCCAATAATACGATTATGTCTTTTAAGAACTCAGGGTTTTGTTTTGTTTTGTTTGTGTTTCTTTTGTTTGTTTGTTTTTTAATTATGAACCCACAAACCCAAACAATCTATACTTGGAAACCGATCTTCAACACGCACATAAAGGAGCTATTGAGGTGGGAATTTGCAAAGCTAAAGCCATTGTTCCATTTGGACAAATATAAGAATATGAGTGGGGTTCCATGGGGCAGAATATTTGACATCAGGACTCGGCAAGGAAAACTGAAATTCACCATGGGATCATGGAAATCCAAAGTCTCTGCAATCTTTGCATCACAGGTTCTTCCCAATTTCGAAATTCAAAACAGGCTGTTTCTTTGGCTTTGACTATGATTGAAGCATGACACGTCAGAATTACTGGTAATTGGCACTACAGGCTTTCTGTGCACAAGACGAAACGATATAGAAACATGCAAATCTCTGACTCTGCAGCTCCGATCTCGTCCCTGCCAGAGAAAATACATGGCTGCACCAGGACTGTTTTTCTTTGAGAGTGTTTGATTAAATATTCACATGGCATTTGCCCAAGCCTGCTGTCATTTCCCTTGATATCGAAAAACATATAGGCGGTCTTCGTTGCTTTCTCACTTTCTCTTTTTCTCTTCCTTTCTTCCTCCCTCCCTCCCCCTTCTCTTTCTGTCTCCTTTTTTTTTCGTTCTTAAGCAGGTGATGTTTTATATTCAGGCAAGAGTCTGGTATTCTAAGGCATTCTGTACCAGAGAGCACAAGACCCAAAGGTATCAGCTAAAAAAGCACAAGCAGTTTTTCATCTGAGAAAAAGAGACGGGGGGAGAAGCCACAGAATCTCTCGGGGACCCCAACACACACCACCTGACATGGCCGCCAGTGGAGCATGCTCATGAATCCAGCCCACACTGCCTCGCCAGCTCTGGGAGGGCCGAGCTGCTGCCTCTGAACACAGTATAGTAGAAATACACCGCCCAAGTTCCAGGCTCCTTGAAAGGGGAGATTGTATTTCAGCCCATTGTTTTGTGTGGACACTTATGAACCTGGCTGAATTTAGAGCAGGGGATTGCACTCAATATCTATTGATTAGCAGTCAGTGGTGCAGTAATCCTCCTGCTCTGATCAATGTAGGCTGAGACCAGGCCTCCCCCCATGCCCTTTTTCCCGGTCATTGACATGACATGCACGTCGGGATTCAGAGGCCAGAGGGAAGGGAAGCTGCAGTTTAAAGGTTCCCAGTTACCGAAATTCCTGATGAGGGGCTGCTGCTCTCCTGTTGACCCTGTGCCAGCTCTGAGCATGTTCAACAACTTACAAGAAGTGAGCACGCCACGGGACCTTTCATCCCTGCTATGCCACACAGTAACCATGGACCAGGTGGGAACTGACGCAGCCGGCTTCTGGAATCCGACATCCAGTCTCTGCAACATAACCAATCAGCCACTCCAGTTTGGTTTCATCGCTGATCTGGATCTCAGACTTGGCTGTTTGTAGTATGACATGGTCACCTTCGGTTTGTTGGTAGCAGGAAGGCATTTACATTAACAAAAATATAACCGAGAAGCACCCACTTTCTGTATTTTCTGTACGCTGATCCTTGTCTTTTTTTAATTGTCCCCAAAACAATTGCATTTATTGATATATCCAGGGAACCCACAGGAAAGCTACAAATTTTAAAAGACTATTAAACAAGTCTTTCAAAGTCACTTCTGTCCTGGTAAAACTGTGGAGTTAAGGTACCTACAAATAAAACCAGACATAGAGATGGAGCATCTCCATGAAGCTGTCCAGGGTCTGTTATCGACACCTCTAGTTTCTGGAAGACACAGGTGAACAGGTGTGCTCACCTGCAGAGCTCAACATGGCCGACCACCGTCCTGCTTTCATAAAAGGGCCCAGCTGCTCTCGGACTCAGGTGCACCTGGAGCAGAAGCTGTAAACGAGGAAATGTAGTCCTCTCGACCCCACACTGGGCTCCCACAGGCTGTCTTCGTACGGCTCCACAGCTGCCCTTGCTGCAGGAGGAAGGGCCTGCACCATCCTCACCCCTGCACTCAGAACCCCACAGGCCCCTCCGCACACTCCGCCTGCATGACTGGTGAGCTCTGGACATCATACCTTCAAGGCAGCTTTCAGTCCTGGCCACAAAGTGAAGAAGTCTGAGTGCCCAACAGGCAGGAGGGTGCAGGAAGGGACCCTCGTGTGCACAACTGAAACTCACATGGCCTGACAGTTCAGTAAACACCCACACACACTTACAAACACACTACACATATCACACACATATATATACACATACAGAAGAGTACACTGCCACACTCACACCACACACACATATACTACACACCATGCTCACATAGTACGTATACACACAATAAATATATCTACACTACTCATATGCACAAATACACCACACATGCACACACCACACACACCTACACACAGTCACATACTGGAAACCACATATGCATACTTTACACACACAGCACATGCACCATATGTATACACACATACACATGCTCACCCCATGCTGCATATACACACCACACACATCCATACCACATTGCCACATGCACATTCACACACTGCACATATGAAACCATGACTAGACGCCACACATGCCACATACATACACACACCTCACATCACTCACACACACAGCATTGCTTGGTAGGATAGAACAAAATTAAAATACACTGTGTCATAAAAGAGAACTATTAAAACAAATAAAAGAATATAAGCCTGTTTCCAAAACTGTCACGCATAGATATGAACTTTGATGCATTCGTATTTTCTTTTAGTGGCACAATCAGATTTATTTATGATTAAAAGGCAAAGTCAGCTCACAGAGGCACTTTGTGAGTTTTCTATAAGAAATGTAGAAATCTAAGGTCTTTCCATCAATTAGCAGAGTATACTGTCTTTCAGAATTTAAATGGAATTCAGAAGAGAAAATAGTTTATTTCTATTTAAAAGCAAATATTTTTATTCAATAGAAGTAAAATGCATGGTCTACATCTCTGTGCACGCACACTGCATGTATCAAGGAATCGGCAGAAGAGTAGACCTTTCAAGTGAAGCCTTGAGCTGGGTAGCAGGTGGCGTGATGGTAAAGATGCTAGACATTCCCACAAGGCCAACCACCATTCAAGTCCTGGACCTGGTGGTTTGCTTTCTCACTTTCCTTCTCTCTGTGTGTCCGTCTTTCTCTGGTCAAATTGAAATGAATGAACACATAAATAAAATTAATTTTTTTAAAAAGTGAAGTCTTAGGTTATTTGTACATTAACATGTACATTTTTTGAGTGCAGGGCATACACCACACACAACAGAAAAAAAGGAAAATTTGATACAGACACTGGCCCAAATGATGTGTCAGTTCTTACTTGGTTCTATCCAGTCTTTAATATTTTGTTTGCTTTTATGCCAATACCTTACATTTTTTTCAAGATCTGGAAACCAACTAAATTTTTCTGAGGTCCACATAGTAATATTATACCTAGAGACAGAATCTTATAACTACTGGTGGCATGTCAAAAGCCATTTCCTGCTTGGTCCCAATTCTTCTTCCCTTCTGTCAAACCCTCTATCTTTTCCTCTCTTCCCATCCTTCCTTCTCTCTTGCTAAGTAGCATGTAGTCATTAGGTTAGCTAAATAAATAGATTATGCCACTGATTAATTCACACATCCTGCAAATATGTAGATTGTCACTTACTTCAGCCAGATACGGTGCCAGGTCAGAGAAAGACAAAGATCTCCTGGACGTGATCCCTGCCTTCAAGGCATGAGCAGCTTGGCAAGATGGGAGGTAGCTGTGATGGCCTCACTCCATCCATACCTGAGCCCCTCATTTCCTCACATCTGCTTTCCCATCACAATAGAGCCACTGTCCGGTAGTAATCAGCTATAACCAGTGCTTTATTGATTTGTTCACTAGTTTTAAAACAATGAAGAAAAACAAGATAAAGTACGTTATTCAAATTTAATAAAGTCTTTCTCAAGTAATCTGAAATCTGCATTTAGAAACAAAAACATGATGTCTTGAGGTTGTCACTATTTTGCTGTTTTAAACTTTAAACATAAGTGAAACACTTTAAGCTGTAGTCTAGAATGACCAGAATGGAACCAAATCAAATTCTGATTTTTCATTTTTTTGAAAAGGGTCAGCTATATAATGGTGAGCTCTCCAAACTTAACTTCCATGTAAAATGCAGGGTTAATTGAAGTATAGAAATGTGCTAATTTGATTTTTACATATATTATTAAACCTGAAAAATACACAGAGCAATTTTCCAGAGACCTGCCCCAGCCAGGGTGGGTTGAGACTCGACAGAAGGTGATGCAGGTGATAAGAAATCAGGCAGAGACCTCTATGCTCTTTAGCATGTTCTCAGCCGACTACAGTCAGAGCAAGCTCAAGACTGCAGCGTCAGTGGATAGGAGACATATGTATTTATTGAGGGATGTTTACAAGAGTAGGAGGGGTGAGGGAGAAGTAAAAGATTTTACTCTAAAAAAGTAAGGTATTGAAAGCATAGAAACAATAATCACAAAACATGATGCACTATTCTGTTGGATTACGTGTAATCAGTCACAGTCCTCAGGGTGAGGGAGTCCATTTGTCTGGTGCATTCTCTTCTTAGATCTTGATTACAGGGAAAGGTCTTTTGGATGAGGGGGCTTTCAGGAAGCTTGATAACTTCAGCCCCAGGCCGGCTCGATAACTTCAGCCCCAGGCCAGTGTGGCAACATTGCCAGTTACAAAGGCCTAGATAGTAATCTTGCCTTGTTAAGAAAAGATGATTAATATATACTAAAGTGGAATATCTATATTATAGCTAAGGGGATGAGCCTATTGCCCATATGGGAAAGGAATGTGATCTTATAAGCAACTTAATGACTGACCTAAAGGTTATTGTGTACTTGGGACCCTCTACGTGCTGTTCTATACAATGGCTGTGGCTCAAGGGAGCGGCAATCTTTTCTTGTCTTGAGATCAAAGGTGGCTCATGGTCTTTGTTTGGGGCATTCGTATCTTATGGATGAGCCCCTGAGCCTCTCCCAGCTACTGAGGCCATTTTACCAATTTAGTAGTTTTCTATTAACCCAAACCTTTCTAATGCTATCTATGTAGTCCCTAGTAGGAGAAGTGAATGTAGCATTCTTTATTGATATTTTCCAGGCAGGTGGGGTAAGTCTCATGAAAATAATTCCCGTTTGCCGCTGCCTTAGGGGTCCACATTCTTTTAAGATAACAAGTTGGTTTTATTGTAAAAGTTACAGTAAGGCTGGGGGGTACTATTTTACCCTTACAGGGTACCAGGGTACCATAACAACAGTAAAGCCCATGGCAGAGAGATTGAAAGCAAAACAGCACAAACCAGTACAACAAACACAGTTGAAACCTTAAGCTCACAGCTGTGGCCGTTCCTGCAGCTCTTCTCAGCCAAGTCTTGCTCAGACATGAGAGGCAGCTCCCCATGCTCTGCCTGTGTTGGTTGCATGGCTTCCACCAGCAATTGTTTAAAACTGAAGCCTATAAGATATTATTTTTCAGAACGTTTTGATCACCAGCATTGTTTGCAATTGCCAGCATCTGTTGATAATGAAGAGGACTGACATTAGTTTTATGACTATTTAAAATGTTCTACAGACAATGCTGGTATTGCTTTAATGCCTGTTCTCACTGTCCAAGACTTGGAATCCCACCCCAAACAAGAGAGCGTAGAATCACCAAATACTATTGCTGAATGGTGGGCAGGCCCACTGACCCTTCAAGTAACTGTCACCTAAAAAGTGCAGGGCCTGGTGGGCTAGCAGGTGACATGGGGGTTAAGGCACTGGATCCCACATGGCCATCTGCACAGTTTGAGTCCAGGTCCCAGAAGCATGAGAAACACATAGGGCACATGTGTGTGTGCTCAAAATCTTGAAAAGGGAATGGAGAAGTGATTGTGGCATGACCATCTCCCCTGAGGGGTGATTTCTCACTTTCCCTGTCTCTCTGTTTCTCGCTATCTCTCTCCAGTGGGAGGAGATTGACCAATTCACAAGGAAAGAAAGAAGTACACTCATAGTTGTCAGGAAAAGAGAAAACCCCAAAATAGCATGAAATTCACAGGCTGCCTAAGGCCTGAAATATTTCCTAGTTTCTAACCACACAACAGGTAATGTTCTCCCTTGTTCATCAAAATTTCAAAAATCAATAAACAAAAAACAAGTTTATGACACTTCAGAATTTTTACATATTTTGCATACAGAGGTTACTCTATAGTTGCTAATCAGTTTTTAAATCATACTGTGTTTTTTTAATGCAATGTTCTTTTTTGTGACATTAGTCATGAAATAATTTCTACAGAATTATTTCTCAGTGTTACCATGGTCTTAAGTCTGTGTGTTAAAATTGAAAAAAATAATAATAATAATAATAATGATTGGGAAAAACATTGAAAAGATATTGAAAGATTAAGTGGGGAGATTAATGTCTCTGTATTGACTGACATGCATGGCATTCCCTTTTGAAAAAGCAATGAAATACACTGTAAAGTTATATGTAATCCAATGTAATATAAAGAAGATTATGATGATAATAAAAATTTAAAAAACAAACAAAAAAAATTGAAAAGTACACTGCTTGAAATATGAAAACTCTGAATTCAGATGAACATTCACCTGTATTCTGATATATGTGGATAATATAATTTTACAATAAAATCCATACATGTATATTTACATGGAGTTGAAACATATCTAAATACAATTAAATAAATTATATGAAAAACAAAAGTAATCAAAATTCACTACCAGGGGAGTGCAGTTGCAGATGGTAGGTAGCACAGTAGTAACACGTGATTCTCCACAGGGCGATCCCACAGGGGAAGCCCCCGATACAAGTCCACAGTTGTCTCTGGGTGCACAGTTCAAGCCTGACCATGACCCGGCAGCAGAGGGCTGAGGGGTTGTTATAACTCTCTCCCTCTGCCTTTCTCCCTGTCTCCAAGTCAAGGAAGAACTAAATAAACTTTTAAAAAGATAATTTCATTATTTCTCTTTTTTCCCTTCTTTTTTTATTATCATCATAATCTTGTTTATATTACATTGGATTACATATAACTTTACAGTGTATTACATTGCTTTTTCAAAAGGGAATGCCATGCATGTCAGTCAATACAGAGACTCTAATCTCCCCACTTAATCATTCAATATATTTTCATTGTTTTTCCCAATCATTATTATTATTATTCCAATTATTTTTTTAAACAGTCAATCACTATTTCTCATTTTGCTTGTAAAAAGACTTCACCCATCATGAAATACTTCTCAGACCAATCCAGTTGAGAATATTATACATGTCATCATCAACAGGTAATAAGCCATATCTGTTTCTCACCAACATCGTGACTCTCTATTTGTTCTCTTGCTATCTTTTGTGTCCGTCATTTGTGTATGGTGGAAACACATTTATTTGTGGTCTGATTTAGTCAAACTATGGCTTGATGGCAACTATAGGTTGGTGATGGATACAAAAGTTAGGAAAAAGTCAGTGAAAACATTCTGGAATCATTTGACAAAATGGTATTTGCAAAAGATATTGTACATTTGAGGGAACCAGCAGCTAGCGTAATGGTTATTTCGCTGGATTCCCACGTAGTCGACCGCGGTTCACATCTCGGACCCAGTGGCTTAGAACTCACGCCGGGCGCATGTGCGTCCATGCCCAAGATCTCGAGAGGAGAATGGAGGACAAGGGATTGCAGAGTGGCCATCCCCCCGGGGGGATGATTTCTCGCTTTCTGTCTCTCTGTCTCTCTCTGTCTGTCTGGCAAGTGCACGTGCCCTATCGTGAAAAAAAAAAAAAAAACTCTCAAAAAAAAAAAAGATATTCTACATTTTATTACTTGCAAACTGTAAATTTTAAAACAAATGTATACACCCATATATGTATACATTTTTTTTGTCTGGTGAGCTAGTCATTAAATACTTACCAGAACACCATGGGGTCAAGAAATCATGGTGCTATAGGGAACCAGCAGTTAGCGTAATGGCTATGTCGCTGGACTCCCACGTAGTCGACCGCGGTTCGTGTCCCGGACCCGGTGGCTTAAAACTCACGCTGGGCACATGTGCGTGCATGCCCAAGATCCCGAGAGGAGAATGGAGGAGAAGGGATTGCGGCGTGACCATCCCCCCTGGGGGGTGATTTCTCGCTTTCTGTCTCTATGTCTCTCTCTGTCTGTCTGGCGAGCGCACACGCGCTACAGTGAAAATCTCTCCAAAAAAAAGAAAAGTAAAGAGAAATCATGGTGCTATAGAACTAAAAGGCAGGCAAGGTGTAAGAAATCCAGAGAGGGAAAGGCACAGAATGAGGAGAGATGACCCTGGTTGGAACCAGGTCCTAAAGGGGAGGTTCACCCTAAGAACTTTGGAAAGCCAGTGAAAAGGTTTTAAACACTGATATGTCACTGACAAATTTTTGCCTTAAAAATATTTCTATATAAAAATACAGATCAGAGAACAAGAGAGTATGAGAAAAGACCAGTTTTAGGTCATTTCAGTAATCCACATGATAGATAGATTATGATAGCATAATCTCTATTTAGTTAGGATGTGTAAGGCTCAGATGCTGTAACAAAAAAATGTCAGAATACTTACTGCATTATTGAAATAATAGCTCATTGCTCATTCACTTCAGTGCAAATAAGGTTTTGTCAGGCAGCTTTATGTGGTGACTCAGGGATGATACCCTCCTTCCACTCAGTGGATCCAGTGATGCACAGGGTTCCCTGGTTATTTCCATTATCTGGACTAAAAGAAAGGGAGGAGTGACAGTAGAGGATCAAATGAAGTGGCTGGATATGGTTAACATTCCACTGCTTAAATTCAATCTCATTGTCCTACAGAGATGTGCAGAGACAACAGTGTGAGCTACCTCTGTGTCCAGAAGGAAAGCAAAATGAACTTCTGTTCAGCTCCATTTTGGACAAGTCTTATTTCCTGACTTCCAGAGACAATTGAACATTTAATAATTGAACCCACAGACATTTCTCATCGATATTTCCACTTTCTCAAAGCAGCAAACTTTAGAGAAATAGGGATCCTGGAAAGTGTTCATAGTAGAGTATCTGCAGAGAATGTAGACTTGAGTTTGATTTAATTTGGGCTCTTCTTGTTTAATCTCTCTGTAATCTTGAACAAACTTTGTTTTGTTTTACTTTCTTCCATCTCCAAACTCCAGTTTTGAAAATGTTAAATGGGGAGAAATAATAGTGTTTCTGCTTAGAGAAGATCAGGAAATCAAATGTCCAGGTTGACAGCTGGATGTGGAAACATGAGCCTATAACTTCAGCTACTCAGGACGCTGAGGCAGGAGGATGATGAGTGAGAGACCGGCCTAGACAGAATAGTGAGATCACTTGCGTTTTTTAAAAATATACCCATAAAGTGCATATTAGGAAGTATTAGCAGTCTCCATGGGACCTCAGATTTTAAAAGATAGCTTTAAAAAAAATTTCCAGAGGATGCATATCCTCACCAGAGAGAGACTGAGAGAGAGAGAGAGAGGAGAAAGCACCTCCATGTGGAATGGCATGGTCATCTGACAATCCTTTACCCTCTGTCTCACCATCCTATCTAGACTTGGGACACATAAGCACCCAAACGTGGTATATTTTTCAAGTCATCTGGTCTAGGATTTAAACCGCATGGTCAGTCATGTAGGGTTCAGCTCCTTTAACCACCAGACAATGGAACTGGTCCCAACAAGGAGCATTTTAAATGGAATGCTAAATACATCTCGGTGGGAACCTGTCAGGCCTTCTTAGTAATGTAACAATGCCATGATTTTTTTACTATTACCCTGCTAACTCTGCTGGTGCAGCAAGAAACAAAGCAGTTGCTTAGCTCACCTGGAGGAGCAGTGAGCACACAGGGCTGCTCAGAGCTGTCTGCAGATTCTATCCTCTGTGTGCCTCTGGGTGCAGCAGTGAGTACGTGATGTAAAGATGAGAGCCTTCTAGCAGTTTCACTGAGATCCAGAAAATAAATTAACAACTACTTCCTAAACAGTGTTCATAAATGCTTGGGTGATGGATAGGGTAAGACTCAATTTCTATAAACAAACAAAGGCTTTTGCTATAGGGCTCATGCACTTGCCAGAGAGACAGAGACAGACAGAGAGACAGAAAGTGGGAAATTGCCCCCCAGGGGAAGATGGCCACACCACAATCCCTTCTTTTCCATTCTCCTCTTGGGATTTCAGGCATGCATGCAAACATGCTTGGCATAAGTTATAAGCCACCGGGTCTGAGACTCAAACCATGGTTGACTATATGGAAGCCCAGTGACTTACCCATTAAGCCATCTGCTAGTCCCCTTTTTTCTGTTTTTGTTTGTTTGTTTGTTTGTTTGTTTGTTTTGTTTTAGAGAAAGGCTTTATCTTTAAATTTCTTCTACACACCATAACATTTAGTGCAAATGGTCTTTATCCAATCGAGAAGTAAATATGTGAACATTTCTTCATAAAATCAGCAATGAAAATATCAATGAAGATATACTATTGCATGCTTATTATACATTTTTTGCAGAACTCTGTATTTTCATGATTCCTCTCTACCAAAAAGAATAGATTCATTTCTACCTAGACTATTTCCATCACTTCTTCTCTATAGCCCTATTTCTAGCCTTGCCTACCTTCTAATTGTGCTATACAGAGATGTTTCCAAAGCAAAATCTTGATCTTATAACTGCAGTCCTTTTCAATAATCTTCATTAGTACTCATTCTCCTGTGGGGTAGTAAAGTCCTATTTATGGCATCTACTATGCTCTGAATGTTTGCGTTCCTCCAAATTCACATGTTAAAACTGGCCCCAAGATGATGCTATCAGGGGATGGGCCTTCAGGAGGTGATTAAGTCAGGAGGTGGAGTCTTCATGAACGAGATTAGTGCTGTTATAAATGAAGTACCAGAGAATTGCCTTGCCCCTGTCACCACATGAGGACCAGATAGAAGGCACTGTCTATTCCTCCTCCTCCTTCCCTTCTCTCCATGCTTCCAGAAGACTTATTTCATATCATAGACATTCATTTTTTGTCTTAGTAATAGCTAATAATCCTACCAAGTAATAATTATTATTTTGATTTCTAGAGAGGGAAACCAATCTTCACAAAGTGAAATGCAGCTATTAGTGATCCCAACATCTAAACTCTAGCCCACTCTCTGAGGAAAGAAACTCCCTCCTGCAAATCCGCCAGCTTAGGGAGTGAGAACACCTGAGTTCTGAGCTGCCTTAGGAATGATTTGGAAAGAAGGAAGGGAGGAGAAAGGTGTTAAGAAGGCATTTCCGGTTTCATATAACAATTCTCCTCCTTTCCTCTACACTCTGCCTTCTTGCTCCTGGCTTTCCCTTAAATGAAGCAAGACGGGAGCTGGTGGGAAGCTTAAACAAAATCTTCCCAGAGCTGTCTTGGGCCTATCCTCTGGGCTCTTTGTGTTCAAAGAGATAAGCCCAGGCATGAGAGATAACCTCTGGGCACAATAATAACCAGATTTCTACTCTAAACATCCAGTGAAAAGCACAGTGCTGGGCTGCCTCTGTGATGCAGGAGTAATACGCTGCTCAAGAGAGGTCAGATCCCACATGGGGACCAAGGGCCAAATCTCCAACCGAGTATGCCTGAGACAGGCTGGGCGCATGAGCAAGGGCCCAACATCAGATGGCAGAGGGGCCAAAGGACTGAGCTAGGAGATTGCAGCACGACCAGAGCCTGTGTCTCTGTGTGTGGGAGACTCCTCTCTCCCTCCCTCTCTCTCTCCCTCTCTCTCTCTCATTTGCACGCTTGAATTCTATCATGAATAAAAATAAACTATTTTTTAAAAGTACATTTAAAAGTACATTGTCCGCTGTGACTGGAGAAAAATAGCACTGAATGGAAGAAATGCTCTTGTCCAGAAAAGTCCCCAGTAGAGATTACCTCAAGATCTTTTTCAGAATCCAGAATAGTCATATCGATGACTCTGTGAAGGTGTATCTCATGGGATCAAAGGTCTAGAGACTGCTTTTTCTCACTTGCACAGAAACAAGAGACCACAGCTAGACAATAATCAGTCTTAATTATTGAAGTCTAAAGAGAGCTAATTATTATCAACATGGCAAAGTTTGTTTATGTAAAAAGTAAATTAAAGCACTTCCCAAGGCATTTTTATACTCCACATTGGTTAGTTTTATATGTCACCTTGCCCAGTTATTTGCTTGGACACTAATTAGATGTAGTTACCAAAGTATTTTTTATATGTGAGAAACATTTAAATCAGTAGACTTTGAGGAAAGTAGATCACCCTCTGCTGTGGTGTGAATGTGTTCACAAATTTCACGTGCTGGGAACTCAACCCCCAGGACAACAGTGCTGGGACAAGAGTATTAGTAACTTAACCCCCAGGACAGCAGTGCAGGGGATTAGGTCATGAGGGTTCTGCCCCCACGAAAGGATTAATGCTGCTGTCCCATCTGTAGAGGTGACTTTGTCCCCTCCTGTCACATGAGAGCACAAGAAAGCCCTCATCAGACACCCACACCTCCACCTCAAGCCTTCCAGACTCCCCAACTGCGAGAAACACATACGTTCCTTCTAAATCACCTGATCAAGGATATTTTGCTACAGTTTACAGCTGCATAAAATAGATTAAAATACTCTCCATAGTGTGGGTGGGCTTTATTTAACTATTGGGCCATCAGAAAAGTCATGCTGCATTTGTGCATTGAAAAACAGAAAAATGCATCATGGTTTTTCTGCTGGCCCCGCAGCTGAAAGGACTTTAGAGCAAAAACTGGTTTCCCAGAGAAAAAAATCTGCCTCAAGTCTGCAGCACCAACTGCTTCCTAACTGTTTAGCCTGCTGGCTCGTCCTACAAATTTTAGATTTGCCAGTCCTCAAAATCACATGAGCTGATTCCTTGAAATAAATTTGTGTGCTTGTGTGTGTGTATATGTGTGCACACATGTGCACGTGTATCTAGCTTATAGTAAGAATAGCTCACATAGAGACCAGGAGATGGCAAAATGGTTAAATCATTGGATTACTATGTAGTCGACCATGGTTCGTGTCCAGGACCTGGCAGCTTGAAACTCATGCTGGATGGGTGTGTGTGCAAGCCCAAAATCCCAAGAAGAAAATGGAGGGGATGGGATTGCAGTGTGGCCATCGCCCCTGGGTAGAAATTTCTCATTTTCTGTCTCTCCAGCAAGAACACCTGCCCTATAGGAAAAATATCTTTGCAAGAAAAATGAATAGCTCACATATATAATTTTAAAATGGTATTTTCTAGACATATATTTAAATTCTGTCCCAAATTTAATATTCAGTGACTTTTAGATGTTAAAACCAGAAAGACTTTGAGAAGTCAGTGGATCCAGTCTCTTCACCCTATGTGAATTCAATTATGTCTAACAATAAAATTTAAACAAATTTAGTTATAAATTGAATTAATTGGCTTTTACTTGCAATTCATGAATTGGGGCAGCTTTCTTCTACAAAATAAAATGAAACTTCCCCCTGGGCAATGGCAAAACAATACATATTCTAATATGGAAATAAGAAATCAAATAGAAAAAAAACTCAATTTGGTAACATCAGTTTATTTGAGTTTCCTTTTTGTAAGGGTTAAAGCAGAGGAAACGACCCGAGTATCTCATTCAGGCAGTCTAGAATTTCTTGTTTTCAGGAAAATCTGGTCTGTTCAGGAATCTGTCTGCTTCCTTAAGGTGTCAGTTTGATCATATGATATTTAGCAAGAGTGATTCGATTTTGTTTTGGGGTCTGTGGGGACCTGGTACCATAGCTCAGGGGAAAGAGGGGCCTCCCATGATTGTGTTTGTAATTGGATGCTCCTCACTTCACCCCTGAGACTCAGGTTGTCACCTCTCACAGTCCTGCGGCTGGGAGTGTAGTGCCGAGGTGCCAGGGCCTGAGAGGTGACATCGCTGTTTCATTGAGAAGCACACACTGGTGCCCCCTCTCCACAGCAGGATCCATCAGGCCGTGTTTAATACAAGACTACTTCCTGGCCAAGTCTCCATTCAGGGACAGTGTAGTCTGATTCTGCACTCTGATCACAAACACACATGGGATTCAGGTGATCACAGCGTTACTCATGAGGCTGAACCAAAAACATCTCCTTTCTCCATTATTGTTATTGTTATTTAATGTTTTTATGTTTATTGCTATAGGGCATGAATGGTCACTAGAGAGATAAAGACAAACAGTGAGAGGGAAAGTGAAAACCCGCCCCCTGGAAGGATGGCCACATACAATCCTTTCTTCATTCCTAGGGCTTGGGAACACATGTGCACGAGCCTGGAATGATTTACAAGCCACCAGTTCCGGGACTTAAACCATGGTCATCCAGTGCCTTACCCACCATGCCACATGCTGGTCCCTCCATTATGTATATGTATATATATGGCCTCACTGCAACCCTTTTTCCTCCATTCTCCTCTTGGGATTTGGGGCATGCACGCACAGGAGCCTGGCTTGAGTTTCAAGTCACTGGGTCCGGAATTTAACACTGTTGGCCAGATAAGAGTCCAGTGACAACACCATTACACCATCTGCTTGTCCCTATATTTTAATAGCAGCAAAGGCAAGTCATGTGACAAGTTGCCCTGTTCAGACAATAATTATTTTTCATAAAATTAGAGTTTCTTTCTTCCTATTCGACAAAATCCTTAGAGGCTATCAAATTTTCAAACCTCTGAGTACACAATTACAGCAATATATTGAGATGCTCTATGTAGTCTATCTCCCTAGAAGATTCTACTGTGCCACTTCCAAAGTTACTTCGCCTGGAGCTGCTGACTGGGGCCGCCCTGAGTGGGTCTAGAACTCCTGTTCAGCTATGTGAGCCAGGGAAGCAACATGCTCGGGGCTAGACTGAATTGCTCTGTAAAAGTTACATGCAGTTCCTCATGGGAGGCCAAGTCCCCATAATCATCAGAAGAGTTTGAGAGCTGCCTTAGAATGGCAAAAATAGCCTTCCCTGGCAAGATGCCAGCTTCGTGTGGGTGGCGCCATCCTTCATGCTCCCTGCATTTGAAATCCATGGTGATTGTTAGTAAAACTCAGAAGCCAGCACTGTCTGGAGCAGGCAGCATTAGCTCCTGACTTCTGTGATTCTATTCCAAAGTCTCCAACATCCTTTGCCATTAAAGACACACGTCACCCTCTCATTGCATCTATTGCCCTCTTCCCACCAAACACGTTCCATCCAAACGTGACACCTACACAGTGGCTGCCATAGGGGACTGCTGGCAAAATCTCTCTGAAGAGCTGTAGCTGAGAGCCTTGAGGAAATTCTAGCAAACAGGTTTTCCAGCTGACCATCTTTAGTTTATTCCTCCTTTAAGTTACTCCTGCCAGTAGTGAGCATCTTTACTATTAGATTCCAAACATTCCTTTCTTCTGTAAGTTTCGTTAAGTCCCTTTAAGATTTCTAACAATTTTGTAGACGTTATCTATATCTGCTTTTCTGAGAAATGCTAAATCTAGGAGTTAGTGATGCAAAAAGATATGCTGAGAAGGCAAAGAGAAAATTGCTGGTAAATGAAGCAGCAGCCCGGGCTGCATGAGCACCGCCACATCCTCAGCAAGACCAGTGAAGGAGAAGCAGAGACCAGGCGGCCATGTCTGCTTCTCCTGTGCATGGTCCTGGAACATCAGCCAGCAGGTTTGGCATAGCGAAGAAAGCACTAGGTTCACAGTCATGAACTCGGGTGGGAAAACTTTCAAATTCAGAATGAAACTCAATTTTCTCCTTTATAAAATGGAATTAGTATCATCATTATACAGTTGTCATGGGGGATCAAATAAAGTTGTTGTAAAATATGAAATACACACAATTCTCACAGGGCGTGTATCTCTAAATCAAAAATTTGAAATCTAAAAATGATCCAAAGTCTGAAAATTTTGAGCACTAGTAAGGTGCCACAACTGGAGAATTCTGTACCCAGCTTCATATAAGGCTGCAGTCACAGCGTGGCCATTAAAGGTGGACCCATACACCGGGTTAAGCTCTGTGTCCAGGGAGCCAGATTCCACACGACAGACTCCAGTTCATGTCCCTACCTTGACAACTTGAAAAACAAGGTTAATTTGCATTTGCGTCCAGAATGGAGGGATGGAGAAATGGAGGAAGGATCACCTCAGCATGTCCATTCTCTGTTAGAGTCCTCTTTCTGGCAGCACATGTACTCTCACATCTAAAAAAAAAAAATAAGTATTAAAAATATACTGCATTTGAGGTCAGCAGATCACTAGATTCCCCCATGGTCAACCGCGATTTGAGTTTTTGACCAGTGGCTTAAAACTCACTCTGGGCGCATGTGCATGCATGCTCAAGATCCCAGGAGGAGAATGGAGGAGAAGGGATTGCAAGGTGGCCATCCCCCAGAGGGTGATTTCTTGCTTTCTGTTTCTCTGCCTTTCTCTGTCTCTTACGTGAGAACACATAACCTAGATGAAAAAGCAAACAAACAAACAAAGAAAACTCTCAAAAAAAAAATACTTCATTTCAAAATATTTTCTAAAATCACCTTCAGCTTATGCTGGTAAGGTATAGATGAGACATAAATAACTTTCATGTGTGATCTTAGGCCCTACCCCCAAGATAATATAAATATGCAGATATTCCAAAATCTCAAAGATTCTAAAATCCAGAACACTTCTGGTCCTAAGCATTTCAGATGAGTGATACTCAACGTGTGTGTGTGTGTGTGTGTGTGTGTGCATGTGTGTGTGCATAAAATAGACATCTCTCACCTGATTCTTTTCTACTTCAAATTACTTTCTCTTTGCCCATTCTTTGTTTCCCAAATATGAATTCTTTGCTCTCTCTCTCTCCCTCTCTGTCTCTCTCCAGTGATTGTATGCACCCTATGGAAAATTAAAAATTATTTTTAAAATTTATGTGGGTGTAATAAAATAATGATAAAGTAGAAGAAATTCTTTTACATTCGTGGAGTTTCTGTCACTAACACCTGAATAAAGAAAGTATGTAAGTTCACTTTTCCCCATCTGCATCTCTTTCTGTTTTTAATTTGCCAGAGGGCATGTGTATTCACTGGAGGAGAGACAGAGAGAAGTGGAAAAGCTCTATTGATGGGGGATGGTCATGCCACCATCCCTTCTCCTTTATCTCTCCCTCTCTGGATTTTGGCATGCATGCACATGTGCACAGAGTGTTTTTTAAGACACTGGGTACAGGATTCCAAACATACAACAGACCACATGGAACCCAGCCTCCTTAACCACCACCCCATGGGGTGACCCTGAATGTCTCTCTGCAGATTCTATATTTTCTATGGCAATTTCCCTAAGAAAGTCTGGAAGTTTAAGTGGGAAGCTTGAAGTACCTAAGATCTCTATAATGGATACAGCTGGAGAGAGTTTGAATAGGAAAGAGCAATGGACCAAATATTGAAATCTATCAAAAGAAAACACTATGGAAATAAGCAAATTGAAACTGAAGATCTCAGTACCATTTGCCATGACCCTATTTCTAGGGTTTCTTGGCTCGCTCTTTCTATCTTCCTCCCCACCCACACTCTCTCTTCCTTTCTTCTTTTCTTTCTTTATTTTCTCTCTGTCTTATAATCTATAATTAATTAATATTAGTTTCCAAATCATCAACACTTCAGTCAGGTTAAATTTTGTATGGTGGTGATATGGTGGTTACAAGGGCTGATCGATCGTGCGGTTCGAGTCCCAGACTGAGCAACTTGAACAATACACTGGGTGCATGTGTGTGCATCCCCAAAATCTTGAGAAGAGAATGGAGGAGAAGGAATTGCAGCATGGCCAATCTCCCTAGGGGGTGCTTTCTTTCTCTCTCTCCAGCAAGTTCATGCACTCTATGGCACATTTTTGAAATATATGTATTTTAAATTTTATACAGGTGTAATAAAACAGTGATAAAGCAGAAGAAATTTTTCGACTGAATAGCTCAGCAGTCACTCTACCCATGGTATTATGGAAGTTCTGAACTCAGTCCGCGAAGACCTGATGGTCTCCTCAGGACTGTGCTAATGCTGCACTGCAGAGGGGTCCACCCAAGACAGCTCGGGAAAATGAGCTTCATGAATGGGCATTGGGATCATGCGAGAATAGAACAGGGCTCAAAGTATAAGACAATAGAATGATAAGGCTGCAATGAACTAGAGAATGCCGGCCTTACCTAAAAACTCTGAATTTAAATACTTTGAGCAAACATGAATTGAACAAATAATATGATTACCTGTCTGAGAGTTTTGCACAGTTCTCTTTCTCATGATTATTTTTTATTGTGCTTCTTTCCCATTCTTCTCTATCCAACAATCCACCCCTTATGCTGACTGATAGTTTATGATCATTCATTAACTTCTGTTAGGCACAACTCATTATCAGAGATTCCCTCCTTCTTTCATATCACAACCTTTCTCAGCATGTTTTACTCTTTTGTCTCTATTGCCATTAGTTACATTGTCCTCTCTCAGAGAGAATTCTTTTTTTGGGGGGAGAGGTTTTTGCTATACAGGGTGTGTGCTTGCCAGAAAGACAGAGAGAGACAGAGAGACTGAAAGTGAGAAATCACTCCGCATGGAGGATGGCCATACCGCTATCCCTTCTCCTCCATTCTCCTCTTGGGATCTTGGGCACATACGCACACATGCCCAGAGTAAGTTTAAGCCCCCGGGTATGGGACTTGAACCATGGCTGACTACATGGGAGTCCAGTAACATACCTATTAGCCAACTGCTGGCAGCAAAATACTTGATTTTTATGAAATAAGGCAGGTTAAGCCAAGAATGAAACATGAAGGAGATGTGGGCCCTCTGTGAATGCCTAGAGAGGTATACTGTATACAAGTATGCCACTAAAAGATACTGCAATAAACATAGATGTGCAAGTGCTTTTCTGACTGAGCAGTTGCCTATCCTTTGGGAAGATAACCAGGAGTGGAATTGCTAGATCATATGGTAGTTCTATTGATAGGTCTTTGAGGAACTTTTATGTTGTTCTACACAGCAATCATATTAACTTTCTTTTCTACCAATGGAGTAGGAGGGTTCCCTTTTCACTGTAGCCTCACCAGCACCTGTCATTCTTTATTTTTTCAATCATAGCTGTTCTTACCAAGGTTAGGAGGTATCTCATTGAGGTTTTGATTTGCATTTCTCTTAGGATAAGAGATGTTGAGTATGTTTACTCATGTCGAAATGTTGACATGCATTTTGGCTATTTGTGTGTCTTCCTTGGAGAGTTGTCTGTTCAGGTCATCTGCCTATTTTTTCAACTGGATTATTATTTTTTGAGAGGTTTTTGTTATAAGGTGTGTGCACTCACCTGAAAGACAGAGAGAGACAGAGACATAAATCGAGAAATCACCTCCCAGGGAGGATGGCCATGCTGTAATTCCTTCTCCTCCATTCTCCTTTCAGGATCATGGGCATGCAAGCACATGTGCCTGGCATGAGTTTAAGTTGCTGGGTCTGGAACTTGAACTGCAGTCAACCACATAAGCATCCAGTGACATAGCCATTATGCCAACTGCTGGTCCCTCAACTGAATTATTTTTTGCAAGTAACCTGCTTGACTTCACTGTGTATAGTAATATCTTTGATTGGATTTATATACACTATATTTATGCTGAAAAAAAACATTCTGTACATCATAAAGATGTATAGCAATTAAATGTAAATTTTAAAAGTACAAAATTAAAAAAAAGTTTTAAGATGTTGCAATATGAGTGGCATATTTTGCAATGTTGAAGTGCATGGCCTATGCAACAGTGTGCAGTGGGCCTGGGCAAAAGGACATATTTTCTTAAGATGACACATCAGTGTTACAATAGCCATTTCTAGTGACCACTCCTAACTCAGGAGTTGATTCTGGATTGATTTGGGCAAAGCATTCACTGCTCTGGATTTTTTTTCTTGCATTAATATAATGCAAAAGGGAAGGAGGAAAAATAGATGTTTGACAATAACACTCCTAGTCCAACTATTCTGTGATGCTGTGAGAGCACCAAGTCCCATTAAACAGGGAAGTCGATAAAAATAATACACAAACTCAGATTATGTGAAAAGGTTTTAAAGAGCAAAACAGTAGGAAATGTATGATATTAGTGATTGCAATTTTTATAATAGGCATTGATACATGACAGGAATAAATTGGCAATGATGGTAAAAACTACGTAGGATTTATCAAAATTGTGAAGAATTGTCTGTTCTTCCAAAAACTATGGATTACTCTCATAGACAATAATGCAAATAAATCACACTATAAAGCCAAAATGAAGATTCAAGTGTACCATGGCTTTGCAATAATTGATGCAGAAGTTTTCATTGTAATGATCTCACAGATATCAGTACATGTTCAGTTAGGATTGTTTTATTTTATGGTACTCTCAAGAGTTCCAGATTTATCACTTTGTCTTCATCTTTATCCTGAAGAACGAAATGACTGACTACCAAGCATTTCTGCATATTTGTCACATACAAAATACTGTTGGGCACTTTAGAAATAGATGAAGCAGGTGTGATATCGTTCCAATAATCAAAAAATGTTTAATTATAAAGAAAGTATAGTACATGAAAGGTTAAAACCAAGAGGAGTATTAGTGCATAAAATTATGATATTGCAGTAGCCAAAATAAGGTTAACGAATTACTAAGTAAGAATTCGAGACAACTGATTCAGATCATTTTATTTACATACAAACTGACCCAACATGGCTGGCTCCTTCAGCATTTCTTCCTGCATACAAGCTCCCACGAGCCAGCTGGTAACTTGGTGGCCAAAGCAGCTGGATCCCATATGGCCTTACAAGTGTGTTTCGAGTCCTGGGCCCAGTGGCTTGGAAAACATGCTAGGCATGAGTGCATGCATTTCTAAAGTTCTGAGAGTAGAAAGAGAGGAGAAGGTATTGTAGTGTGGCCATCCCCTTTGGAGGGTGCTTTCTCACTTTCTCTCTCTGTCTCTCTTGGGCAAGGGCATGTGCCCTATAGCACATTAAAAAATAAACAAAAAAAAAGATAGCTCCCATATGCAAGTTTTTATGTCTCCTTGTTACTCTAGATGGTCTCAAGATGCTTTTTTTTTTAATCCAAGAACCTCTACTATATGAGCATACATCTGTCGCACGGCACAGATACATATTTAAAATTCTAATACTGTAAACGGCATTTTACAAATTAATTCAAAAAGTCTGGAACTGTTTTCAATCAAGAGAAAATATACTTCTACATTGAGACAGCTTTTCTAAATTACCAATCAGAAAATAGATCCATGCTAATTTAAGATTAGTATTCAAATGAAAGATATAATCAGCACAACTCTAAATTATATGTCAATCTGTATTAATCATCTTTGAAACCATGTTTTAAAAGTAGGTTTATTTGATATGTACAGAAATTATGTACTATATCATGTCCACGATGACTAATTTTATTGAATTTAGCAGGTATAATCAGCAAATTTTATTTTAACTTTTTAATGAAGAAAACTAATGTAAAGAATGTTTAGTCTAAATGTGATCAATCTGCTAGCCTGATGATGAATTCAGAAAATTGTGGAGATAGGATAGCTCAATATTTTTGTCATCAGCTTGATTATGGGCTTCTTGTGATGGAAAGTAGCATTTGGATTTTTAGAAATTGCTACGTCTTACTATCAGATAAACAATAATGAACTGAAAAGAAACATTAAGGTTTACGATTAGTATTTCCGTAGTACCTACAATGTACTAGCCATTATTCTACTTATTAAGAATGTGATATAACCAAACAAACAAAAAAATCCTCCTGTCACTCCTGTCTTTGGAAAGCACAGATTTGAATGAGGACACATAGATCAAATAAATGAAGACACCATAGATTATGTGTGCTGAGGGCTATAAAGGACTAAAGCAGGATATGGAAAATAGAGAGCAATGTGGTATGGCTGCTGTTTTGTTTTTGTTTTTTGAGAGAGATTTTTGCTATAGGACATATGTGCTTGCTAAAGGTACAGAGACAGAGAGATATAGAAAGAGAGAAATGTCCCCCCAGGGGGGTTGGCCACACGGCAATTCCTTCCCCTCCATTCTCCTCTCAGAATCTTGGGCACACACCACAGGCACACAGAGTGAGGTTTAAGTCCCTGGAAAACTGTGATTACTTGGGAGTCCAGCAACATAACCATGACACCATCTACTGGTCCCAATGGCTGTATTTTTAAGGGTGCTCCTCAATGGTATTTTTCATAAAGCAAAATCCTAGCAGAGACAAAGAATGAGAGGAAGTAAACTAATGAGATGTTAGAGGGAACATTTCCTGAGAAATGCTTCAAGGAAGCAATATTCCTGCATCCTGAGCAGAGCTAGGTCCAGGATCTGCAGGTGGGGAAGGGGCAGAGGAGATGTGGCCATGGAAAGGCGCCTAGGCATTTGCTCTGAGTGATAAGAGAAGCCCCTGTGATGGTTTCAGTTACAGAGAGACCATAACTGATTTTGTTCTTGGACTCAAATTCTACAGGGAGGTAAGGGTAGAAGCCATATCCAACTGAGAGGTTATTTTAATAGTCAAGACAGGCGATGATAACTGTTCACATGAGGACTTAATGGTAAAAGGGATGAGATGTGGATTTTGAAGATGTATATATTGGCAGGCTGTATGGATGACTTATACATGGGGCAGACACAGAAGGGTGGAGTGAGGCTCCAAGGGTCAGATCTTGAGTTTTTGGAAGAACAGAGCTGGCATTTACACAGATGAAGAAGACCGAGGGATATGAGGCTTGGCTTCGGGGTGGGGTTCCAAACACTTAAACATGTTAAGTTTCATAAATCAAAGAAGCAGCCAAGAAAATGTGTCAAGTAGGCACAATCTGGAATTTCAGGGGTGAAATAAGATAAGAGATATAAATGTGTGCATTTTCAGCATAATTGATACTTAAAGTCACAAAATGAGATATTCAAATGCTGTACATTTTTTTTAAGATTCTGACTGTTATTTTCCACAATCCTGCATTATAATGTGCATTCTAGTATGAGTAGTACTGGTAATATCAGCCATAAAACAGAGATCTGTATATTTATCAAATAAATAAAATCATATTTTAAATTTATTTTCAATATTTTGTTGTACAAATGACATTGTTAAGGCCTTAGCAGAAATTAATTTGAGAGCAAAAGTGAAAAGTCCATTGCTGAAAACAAAATTCTTATTTATCTATATTGTTTTCTAGTTATATTTATACAGAATTTTTTTTACATTTGTAATCATTCTTCTGATTAAATCTCTTATTTTGTTTTTATAGTTCCAATTTATATCCTAATGATTATCCATATTATATAAGACACTTTCATGTTTACCACATTTTGACTTCATGCTTCACAAAGGAGATATATCGAATTCTGATTTTTTTTTTACATGTATACCGTGTCCTGTATCACTAGAAAACAAAGTGTCATTGATTCCATTCTGGGACCATTCCAAGGTATCCAGCATGCAGATATAAGCAGTATAAGTCCACGATCGTCAATTTGTCTCAACTTGACTGGGTCACAGGGTGCCCAGACATTTGGCTAAACATTTTTTCTAGGTACAACAGCAAGGGTGAGTCCAGATGAGTTTAACGATTGAGTCAGCAGGTTCAGTAAAATAGATTGACTCCCAGTAGAAGTGGGCCTCATGCCTGAATAGAACAAAAGAGTAAAGGAAGAATTTGTCTTTCTTTCTGCTTATCTGCTGAGCTAGGACATCAGCCTTCTGTACTCAGACTGAGATTTAAACCATCAGCACTCCCTGTTCTCAGACTCAGACTGAATCACACCATGCTTTCTCCATCTCCAACAGATCATGGAACTTATCAGACTCCCTAGTAATTGCACAAACCAATTCCTTGCACTAAATCTCTTCCTATAGGCCTATCTATCTCCTAGTAATCTACTTTTTGGAAAACCTGACTAATACAGGCTGCCATGAATATAGACACAGATAAAACAAGCATGCATGTAAGAAGTACAAGCCTCTTCACCAAAAGAACAACATTGATCCGGGGGTGGTGATTATTGTTGCTATCCATGATTGTGCTAATGCTTGCTCTATGAACACCAGCACATCACTGCTTTCACTTTCTTCATTTGAGAAAGGAAGACCTGAGACCAGCAGGTGGCATGGTGCTTAAGGTGCTAGACTCCCACTTGGGCAGTGGCAATTTGAGTCCGGGACCCCAATGGCTTGAAAATCAGATCAGGTGCATGTGTGCGAGTATCCAAAATCCCAAGTGGAGAATGGAGGAGAAAGGACTGCAGCATGGCCATCCTCATTAGGAGATAATTTCTCACTTTCTGTCTCACTGTCTCACAAGTCCTATGGCAAAAAAACTAAAAATAAATAAATAAGAAAAAAAGACAGGGAAGAACTGGGCTACATAGCTATTTTGATGCTCTTTAAAAAAAAAAAAGTCCTGAATGGAGAAAAGCTGAAAGCTTTTCCACTAAACACGGGAACAAGACAAGGATGGCCACTTTCTCCACTCCTTTTAATATAGTACTGGAAGTCGTCAACAATGTAATCAGAAAAGAGGAAAAATAAAAGACATTCAAATAGGAAAAGAAGAGGTGAAACTCTCTCTGTTTGCAGATGACATGATTATATACATGAAGACCCAATGGTCTCCATGGAAAAATTACTGGAAGTAATACATGATTACAGTAAAGTTGCAGGATATAAAATCAATATACAGAAATTGATAGCATTTCTATATATGAATAACTGACAGACTGAAATAGAACTGAAAAATGTTATTCCATTTACCATAGCCACCAAAAGTATAAGATATTTAGGAATAAATCTAACCAAAGAAGTTGAAGACCTCCACAAAGAAAACTTTGAGAAGCTATAAAAAGAAATTGAAAATGACAAAAAAAGTGGAAGGATGTCCCATGTTCCTGTATTGGAATAATTGATATGATAAAATGTCAATTCTACCCAAATTAATCTACATATTTAATGCAATGCCAATCAAAGTACCAGACACATTCTTCACAGATCTAGAAAAGACAATCTTAAAA